>NC_090176.1:20014792-20323125 GCF_024679245.1 Pseudorasbora parva | reverse complement strand
CATGCACAAAAACCCTGCTGTTCGTGACCACACATTGATGCCTTAAGACACGAACCGATCAGTTTATTTGAGAAACTGAACAGTATTTTTTTTTTTTTTTTTTATCTCATATCCAGACAAATCTCATCTAGTGTTCCCATCTGTCATTACTTCCATCTAGTAAAGTCAAACTGGCGTGATCATAGATATTATGTAGATGCCTCATTCGGCCGATCCGCGCAGGCACTAATGAGGCATATATATATATATATATATATATATATATATATATATATAGCGTTCCGACCTTACCAGACAGAAGTAATAGCGGGTGGGATGAGATTCGTCTGGATATAAGGTAAAAATGTAACATAAAAACATGTATTTTTCTCACAGAAACCGATCGGTTCATGTATTAAGACATCGATGTGTCATCACGAGCAGCAGGGTTTTTGTGCATGTTGTCTCAGCATGTTTTTTTTTTTTTCATAGAGTTGTTACCAATTCACATGCATTATGACTGGCAGACTGCAACGGTTGGAATTAAACAAAACTTTATTTGTGTTCTATTGAAGAAACCTACATCTTGGATGCACTGGGGGAAAGCAGATAAACATCAGATTTAAATTTTTGGGTGAACTGTCCCTTTAAAGTCCTTTTGATACTTTTTAAACTGTGACAGAAGGCAGGACCAATAAGATAAGCGCCAATTTTGAATTTAGCTTTTCATGTTTTTTTGTTGTTTCCCCATCATCCTGGACATGGGGATCTTCAGGCTCCGCCTCCAGCCTTGGTCACTTCAGCCCCGCCTCAGCCCTCCCGACCTTCCATTTCAGACAGTATCATTACATCCACCATGGCTTCTCATGGCTGTGGCCTGGATCGCCATTGAAGTTCCTGCTCAAGGCCAACAACACTTTTTCAAAGGTTTCTAACAACACTTGTGTACATTACTGTTGTGATCGCTGGTTCAGTAGAATGTTAAAAGAACATTTGAGTCATAAAAACAATGTAAAAATGGATGGCAAGATGGTGGATGTATTCATAGTAAACATGTTGAATAGGGTTTGATACATACAGAGCTCCTAAAGGGATATAGGGAAAGAAAAAAAAACATGGAGAAAAAATTATTATTAATGCTTTTGCATTCTCTCGCAAAGGTTTTGTGTTCCTCTTATAAACTTTGCGGTCCCTGGCAAAAACGTTTGTGTTACACTCAAAAGGTTTTGCGACCGGACCCTGGGTAGAGGTTTTCCGTTCGGAAAACATTTGCGAGAGAACGCAAAACCTTTTACTTATGTAGTCCCATCTATATTAGACCCTTGATATTAGGTGGCCTTAACTTATATGTACATATAAAAAATAAGTATATGTATTTATTCTGTTCATATTGTATTGCTAAACACTATGGAAAAAAAGTTAGGGACAGGTGTTGTGATCTGGGCAAGTTTAAGTGTAGGGTTAGGTGTGAGGGAAGTGTAAACAGTGTAATTATAAATGTAACTACAGAAATTAATTACAGATGTGATTACATGCAGGTCATTTTTAAAATGTAAGTACAATGTATTAGGCCACCTAATATAAAGTGGGTCCACTTATTTTTCCTCTCATTTCACCTCATTTATGTTTTCCCCACTACCATGTGCCTTTTGGGGCTCCGCAGAACAACACGTATCATAAAATTATGCAATTTCAGACACAACAATAGAGATTTTTCAATATAAACCAGGTTATAAATGGTCAAATATATGAGACAAATCCAATTCAAATTATTCAAAATATTATGCCATCGCTATAAATTGTAGTTTCAGCGCTGATCACTAAAAACATTTTAACATTTTAAGATAAAATCTTAGAGAAGGTCACACTACCCAGCAATCAATTTTGCACTTAAAAGATATAGCCGACCAAACACAGCCCTGATGCCAAGGTTAAAACAAGGTAAAATTCTGTCAATGAGAATTTATTAGATGTCTAACCATAGCCCAAGAATAGACTAATCATCTAGAACATGATCATATCAAAAAATTAAATCAAACACCTTGTAATCACTGTTGACTTTGCTTTCATGATAGAATGCATATGCATCTTGCTAATTATTTTTTGGTAAAAACAGCATGTAACCATATTCAAGGTTATTTTGAGTAGAAGTCCTCATAGCTGGATTATATCGGTTCTACATTAACCAAAATGCTGAAATGACGGATATTGCTTGCTGGGTGAAATTATATGCATAAAGTTGGAGATTGGTTTGAGCTGAAGTCATTGCCAAAGTATAATAATTGTTAGAGGTTCAGTGCAAACCCTGTGCAGAATGTGTGAGGAATAACAATGCAGTGCTGCCTTATGAACCCTGGACTAAAAGCTAAAAACAGCGAATGATGAAACACCCAAGAGTTCACATCTCTCTGAAGTCCTTTTCTCAGTACAACAGCCATGCAGACAGCGCATGTTTTAAATGAGCACCATGTAATTTCTCATTTCGTCTCGGTCAGATAAAGAACTGCAGTGCCTTCTCCTTTAACAACCTCCAAATGACTGACGGACGGCGCTATAGGGAGACTTAAATTGCAGCCAGGCAGGAAAAAATAAAAATAGAAAAGCACAATTTGGGAGACTGAGTTAGTCAGTAATTTATAACTGGCAAAATATATTTAGCAAAGCCCAGAACAATTACGAGGCTTGGTGCAAGAGGCCCTATTCATGTACGAGTGCTAAATCTCTCTTTACATTCTCATGCCTAACTGTTCTTGGAACTGAACCCGAAAATAACCTGGATCACTCATTATCTTACTGTCTGTTACGAGTGAATACATCAAGCATGATAATGTATGCTAAGCACAAAGACAGAGTGAGTATGAGAGCACTGCACACATCCTCTGAGCTGGAGTTCATATGGGCATGAAATATGCATGCACTAACCATTAACCCCACTGTCCTCTAGTCTGCTGCACTCACCAGAGCGCGCAGGAGATGTTCTCTCAGGGCTCTGTTCACCAATCACAAACACTCTGCTCAAAGCAAGTGACTTCACCCTTTCAGATCAACTGGCACTGCGAAAACATATATTTCAGATTTAAATGCGAATCTTTGAAGTAAATAAATATTGGAAGTCGAAAAACATGTGCAAGGAGGAGTTTCAGCTCAACTCTTTCCGCGCCAGCGTAAAAAAGAAAAAAAATGCCAGTCACCTCCAGGGTTTTTAATAATTTTCACAAAAATGTAATGGCCCGTATAATATTTAGTTGTATTAAAATATTTCGAAAAATCATGTTTTTGCCAAAGTCCACATCCAGATCATATTCAGAAGGACGATCAAACACAGATGGAGTAGATCTAATCCATCAACACCCCTAATGCTTGCACAGTCCTATAGCTCAAATTTTTTACATATGCATCTGCTTACATACAATGGATTGTTTTTGCATCTTCTTCACCTGTGTTTTGATCAGGAGATTCTGTAATCATTTAGAAGATGTGTAAAAGCGCCCCCTAGCGTATAACAGTGGAAACACGGAAAATTCTGTTTGCCGGGGAAGCATTTTGTCTAAGGTTATTAATCAGCGCATTGATTCATGATTCGGGCCGCATGTCAAACTGCCAAACTGCTGAAATCACGTGGACATTGGCGATCCGAATTCTAAATTGATTCACTGATTCATAACACGGACGCTGTGTTTATAATGCTGAATAAAGTCGTAGTTTTTGTTATTTTGGCACCATAATGTATTTTCTATGCTTCGAGAGATTCTAACTAACACACATATGTCAAATATGGACTACTTTGAAGATATGTTTATTACCTGGACCTTCTGGAAAGGGAGAGTATACTGTGCATACGTTTTCAATGAAGAGACAGAAAGCTCACAAACTAAATATAAAATATCTTAAACTGTGTTCTGAAGATGAAGATGAGGTCTTACCGGTGTGGAACGACATTAGGTTCTCAGAGGAAAAAAGTGTGTTTGGGGGGTAAAATGTGTGTTATTTTGGCAAGGTTGCCTGCTAAAATTCACACTCAATGGCCTATATATCACATAATAGTCGCTTCAACCCATGGACATAGAAAACAACCTGCTGGAAAAAAAACGCGGACTTGGCAACTTAGTGCAGTTGAGCTCTGTTGACATTTGACAACTAGCGTAATGCTTCGCTTCGTTGCTCTGATTGGTTGTGATTGGTCTGATTGGTCTATCCAATTGAGTTCTTTCCTGGTACGGTTGAAACACGCCCCATAATCACAGCCCAATGGAGCAGTTTCAGACTCATATTCTGACGAGAATTGAGTATGACCACATCAGGCTAATCGTTTCTGCAACTTTTGCTGCAAAACCAGCTAAGTCCATGTGTGCTTGTTTTGCAAACAAACTTTAATTCCACCTCTTTAGACAACAACACATAGTGCACAGCTCAATCGCATAAGATATGTGACGGTTCCAGGATCAGGATCAGGTGAGCACAAATAGTGTAAGGAAGACTAGACAACGGGGCGTGGTACTAGGAAACAAGGAGCTGGGACATGAGGAGCACATGACAAACAAAAACAGAGCCATGTGCTTAGACACTACACAAACCCAGAGACATTAAACAATGACAATGCAGACAAGGCTTTCAGAGCAGAACCCTGACATGGAGAGCATTCACCCAATATCATTATTTAATTTTTGACGGATGTGGCATTTAGCGTCTTTTGCATCTAAACATTTCATATACGTCATATTACTCCAGGGTGTCGTGGTGGTGGCCACTTGTTAACCATTTAATGTTGTTTGTTCCAGAGCCATTGCATCATTTTGTCCTTGAGTGGAGTCGTTCTTCTAGGCTGGCCTGCAATCCAAAATGTTGGCCTCTGCCCACCAGATTGGTGCATACCCAGAACAAAACATCTAACAAGTCTCCCTGAACTTTGTCACTGGCCTCCTTTCCTAAAAGGGTAATAATGTAATTTTTACAGTTGTGGACCGTTTTTTTTCCAAGACAGCTCATTGGATTCCCCTTACCAAATTGCCATCTGCTAAGGAAATCATGTCATGTCAGGATTCATGGTCTTCCCCAGTATGTGGTTTCTGACAGCGGGGGCCAGTTTGTTTCCCATTTTTCTAAAGAGTTCTTTTGTCAGATTTCTGTTGCTCCGAGTCTGACTTTGGGATTCCATCCGCAGATCAAGGACAGTCCTAGCAAACCATGAAACCTTGATCTGGAGCGGTTGCTCAGTTTTCTGGCATTCAACGATACTGCCTCCTGGAGCTAGGAGCTCAGCTGGGCATGCCTACAATACACTCCCTGTGGTGGCCACTGGTATGCACCCCTTCCAAAGTTCTGTTGGTTATCAGCCTCCTCTTTTTGCCTCACAGGAACCTGATGCCACTGGTCTCAGGCCCTTGTCCAGAAGTACAGACACAAATGGGAAAGAGACAGGAATGTGCTGGAAGATGTGCCAAGGTGGCAGCAGATTGTCATCGGACTCCTGCACCCAAGTATGTCTGTGGGCAGATGGTATTGCTTTCCACTAATGACCTTCAACCTAAGGTGCTGGCATGCAGGCTGGTACGCAGGTTCTTATGGCCATCCCGCATTACCAAAATCTTAAGTCGGCCGGCAGTGTGGCTAAGGCCCCAATCTGTCTTTGCTCGTGTCCATCCTGGCTTTCATGTGTGTTGCGTCAAGCCTGTCATTTTCTACCATTAGGAGGCTGTTGGACACTAAGCATGGTAGATAGGAAAATCCTCTAGTACCTAGTGGACTAGAAAGAGTACAGTCCTGAAGAGAGGATATCTCGGGATCTCTCCTGGACCACACCTTGATGAAGACTGCCAACCCTGGAGTGCGCTGGGTCGCTCTTGTGTTTTGCCCTTTGTTTGTTTGGAGCACATTGCTGGTTATCTCATTATGGCTTGCACCTGTTTTAGCTTGTTTGCCACCCATATTCAACTCTTGTTTTCTGTCCTATTCCAAATTGAATCTCTGCTTTCCTGAGTTATCTGTCTCTTATCTGTGTTCACCTTAACCTTGATCTTATTCTTACTGTTGCTTTAGACTTAGTCATAAGCCCTATTCGGACGGGATTGTTTCAACATGGGGACATGGGGGTAAAGTAATTATTTCCAGAGGTTCTCTGTAATTTTAGTCCTGTCCGAATGTGCCATCTCGGTAATCATTACGGACAATAGCCCCCTTTGGACTGGATTAGAATAACATGGGGACGTGGGGGTAAAGTAATAATTACCAGTGGTTCTCAGTGATTTTAGTCCCGTCCGAATGTGCCATCTTGGTAATCATTACAGACAATAGCCCTATTCGGACGGGATTAGATTAACATGGGGACGTCGGGGTAAAGTCATTTTACCTCAGGACATCTGTAATATTAATGGCCAATTCGCACGGGATTAAGACATCTCAGTAAAACTAGCAGAAGTCGGAGGAGTAACTCGCTTTACACACCACGGTAACCTCCGTGCCGTCATGTGCGTATGACGTTGCTGTTATCACTTGAGCAAACACACGAGCGCCAGTCTGGACTGCATTTATATAGCGCTAGTCTGAACTCCGTCTACAATATAATGTTTGTTTTAATAAACAGTTAGATCCAGCCTAACCATTCTGATTGGATTGTGTTGGTAATAGACACTTTCCTAGAGCTAAAATAAGTTTTGTGCCTCTAATAAGTGCTTTTGATCTTCTTTTTGTTTTAAATGATATGCGGAAAATACTGGAGGTTTGCCACAGAGTTGTCCCTCCACCTACAACGCAACCGAATGCTTCAAGCGCCTCAAAGCTCGCAAAATGTGATAATGGTAACGTCATACGCACATGACGTCAAGGAGGTGCGTAAAGCGAGTTACTCCTCCCACTTCTGCTAGTTTTACTGCGATGTCTTATCCCGTGCGAATTGGCCATTAAAATTACAGACGTCCTGAGGTAAAATGACTTTACCCCCATGTCCCCATGTTAATCTAATCCAGTCCGAATAGGGCTAATGTCAGTTAAGATCACCGAGACTTTTACCTCAGTCTGGAAAAATGAACTCGGATAATACTAATCCCATTTCAAATAGACCCGCTGAAAAATGTATGGTAAAATTCCGTCATTTTCTGTTTAAACGTTTTTTTTAAAAGGCGCTTGAAGCATTATGTTGTGTTGTAGGTGGAGGGACAACTCTGTGGCAAACGTCCAATATTTTCCGCATACCATTTAAAGCAAAAAGAAGATTTAAAAGCACTTATTAGAGGCACAACACTTATTTTAGCTCTAGGAAAGTGTCTATTACAAACACAATCTAATCAGAATCGTTAAAATGGACCTAACTGTTTATTAAAACACACACACACACAAATATATATAGCCTATATATAGAAGACAGAGTTAAGACTGGCGCTCATGTTGTGTGTTTGCTCACGTGATAACAGCAACGTCATATGCACATGACGACAAGGAGGTTACCATGGTGCAAAAAGCGGGTTACTCCTCCCACTTCTGGTAGTTTTACTGAGATGTCTTATCCTGTGCGAATTGTACATTAATATTACAGACGTCCTGGGGTAAAATTACTTTACCCCCACGTCCCCATGTTAATCTAATCCAGTTCGAATAGAGCTTTAGTCTTATCTTGTGTTCCTGACATGTATCTTTGATCTTCTATCATTGACTTCTATCTATCTATCTATCTATCTATCTATCTATCTATCTATCTATCTATCTATCTATCTATCTATCTATCTATCTATCTATCTATCTATCTATCTATCTATCTATCTATCTATCTATCTATCTATCTATCTATCTATCTATCTATCTATCTATCTATCTATCTATCTATCTATCTATCTATCTATCTATGTTATCTTTGACATTTATCTTTTCCTGACAAGTTTATATATATTTGGTTATTTGGTTATTTTGACATTTTGATAATTTTCCTTTAAAAATATATATATATTTTAGCTTCTGTCTAGTAAGTTTAGTTTTTACCCCTCCACATTAAGTTTCTCTCCCCAGCTAGACTGTCTGCTTTAGCTGGTAGATCCCATCCTTCCAGTTGCTCCCTTGCTGTTCCTTTTGGGATCTCCCTTGCCTGCATGCCACAAAAGATTCCAGCTACCACCGCCAGGTCCCTACCTGTTCTCTCCAGGTTCACTCCCTCTCTCTTCCCTACCATCACCACGCTAAACCCCAGGTGTTCATTTGTAAGTTTGTCATCCTTGGAGTTTACTAATTTATCCCCCCAGTGTCAGTGTCTGCTCTGCCATTTGCTCTGTATTTACCTTCTCTGACACCACTTGTTGTGCTAAATTACTTTTCCTCCCTGTTTTCCTTATTTTGTGTACCTTTTTTATTTAATAAAACACTGCATTCCCACAATTGATACCTCCTCTTTTACCATCCTCACAATGGAAACTTGTTTTTCTCCAGGAAGTTAAAATGTTCCTATTATAAAAGTTTTTATCACACAATTCAATACGTTTTTTTCTTCTTTCTTTTTTGGGAAACAAGCTTCCATGTTTTTGGGCCTGCTGGGTTTCTGTTCTCATCTCTTTAAATAGGACATTAATGTTGGGAAAATGTTATCTCAAGGACTTCCAGTCATTTGAATGTTCTGTGCCAGCCTGGCACCTTCCCTATGAGCAGTCAATGAAGCAGGGGGCAAGCTTCATTATCTAGCCCCTCACACACGGATGAGCAAACACAGAAGCTCTTATCCCGCTGCTGTTTCACTCACTGTAATGGAGCCTAAAGGGAAAAATCCTTTACTGGAAGTCAGTCAGGTGGATGATAGATAAGAAACATCCGTTCTGTCTGGGGATCTGTGCTAAACACATTACCCCTATTACACCCAGAGCACTGTAGGTCATATGGGTCATATTTTCTTTCAGCCACTCATTCCTGCCACTATTTTTTTCAAGAATGAGTGCCGTGTGCAATGTTGACTGTTGTTGTGCACTGTGTCATTTTTTGCAATGCTGCATGCAGTGTTTATTGCACATAAGGACTTTGACAGACCCGCTAAGAATGAATTGCTCAGGGTGACAGCACCATTTATTTTCAACGCTTCCTGCATTTTAAGATTTAGGTGTCTGGTTTGCAGTAGTGAAATAATGCTGTAGAGTCACAGTAAAATATGTCAGATTTTTGTGTTATGCTGAATCCCCCAATCCACAGCAAGATAACCAGAACCGCCAACCCAATCTCTCAGGAAAACGTAACTATTTATGAGGTGGAAATTTTGTATGAATTTGTATAATGTGAATCATACGAAAATGTTTTTAGAAATCCCTAAACCTCCACTGGGGCATAGGCAGACTAAGTGAAATCGTACAAATTAGATGGTGCAGAATTATTTTACACTTACAAAACAATGATGTGTTAAAAAACGAAAACGTTTTTTACTTTGCATATTTTGGGACAAGACAACGATGTTGTAAAAACGATCCCCGTTCACAAGGATTGGCAAAAACTACTAAAAATGAAGTTTAATGCTGCCAGGCCAGTAGTAAACAATGTCACTTTGTAAAGAAAACCTATAGACCATATGCATGACATCACAGTTTCCACAAATTTTCATTTTTGTTGTTTACACAGACAACAATGGTGCAGCTTTTAAAAAACTTGCACTTTGAAACCAATTTTCAATAGTGATGTGTCGTTCATGAACGATTCGTTCATTTTGAACGAATCTTTAATATGACTCGGGACTACTGAGTTGTCTCAGAGAGTGCTTCGTTCATTTTGTGTTGATCGCGCGAGTCTTTCGTTCTTCCTGTTAGTCCCATGGAGTCTGTGCTGTCAGTAACGGAAACAGAAAAAATTAGTTTGTTTGAGTCTCGGGTTTGAGTCTTTCGTTCTTCCTGTCAGTCCCATGCTGTATGCTGCTGTATATACAGTTGATTCAAAATTAGTAATAGTCTAATTTAATTTGTGATGTTAGACTTGAATAGTCAATATATTTCCCATATTTGTATATATCTGATATTAACTGAGAATTATATAAAAATAAATAACTATGTGCTTGTTACTAAAAAGATTGGGAACTAGAGTGCAATACGGTGACAAGTCACGTGACAAAAGAACGAACGACTCAAACCCGAGACTCAAAAGAACTAATCTTTTCTGTTTCCATTACTGACAGCATTGACTCTATGGGACTAACAGGAAGAACGAAAGACTCAAACCCGAGACTCAAAAGAACTAATCTTTTCTGTTTCCGTTACTAACAACATAGACTCTATGGGACTAACAGGAAGAATGAAAGACTCAAACCCGAAAGACTCTTAAGAACTAATCATTTTTGTTTCCGGACCTGTGTCACGCACGGTCCGGGCGGCCCAGCCCCCAGATCTGATCAGAGTCAGACACAGACGAGTCGACAACTAACGTCTCGAGGAGTTCGAAGACACGAGAGGCGAAGAACAAACGTGATAAATATGAAGTTGCAAAAGAAAGAACGTTTTGGACCAGGAGGTGAGGTGAACTAACAGAGTTAGACTGCAATAGCCTGACCCAACAACTAATCAATTAATTAAACATTGATCAGTTTCTTATAATTTGGCTTTGGTTGCAGTACCCTCTAGTTTATTTTTATTTAGTTTTAAAAATGTAATCAAAATTTTCATAAGTACTAGATGTGTTGGGCTATTTAACATGTCATTTTAATTATATTTTGCTGAAATGAATGAAATGATTTAAAAAAAAAAAGATTTGTTCATTTTGCTGAACGAGACTCAAAGATCCAAGTCAGTAAAATGATCCGAACTTCCCACTACTAATTTTCAAAACGTTGTGTTTCCAGGTCCCCAAAACACCATTGTGTAAATGAACGGGCAAAATTCCTTTTGATTGGTTACTAAGTCCATCAATCAAACCTTTGCTGGCAAGGCATTGGTTAGGCATTATAGCCTTTATCCAACGAAAACCATGGACGCTTTGATTGACAGCTCATGAGCCAGTGTGCTTTCTCTATATGATGTCTCCTCAGAAAGCCTATGATTGAAGCTGAGAGACCTAGGAGGTTTTAAAATGAGAGAAACAGTGCAAAGTACAGGGGAGATTGTCAGCATAAAAATTAGAATCAATATTTCATTGAAAATGGACATGGTTGATTACGCTAACTGAAATAGCAAACAAGTATTTTTATCCCCCCTTATTTTTATTGTTGTTTTGGATTAAAAATTGGGATGCATTTTGAAGAGTGGACCCTTACACTGACATTCATTTACTTACTACCTTATTAATTTATAGCAATATTACTTACTAACTCATTAATTAGTGTTACCTTTTATTAATAGTAGGTACTAGTTTGTTAAAATTGTGTTACACATTTGTTTCTGTGCAGATTATTAATGTCAGAGGTAACACTACAATAAGGCCTTATTTGTGGACATTGTTCAACTAACATGAACTTACAATGAACAATATATTCTTACAGCATTTTGTACCCTTTGTTAAAGGGTTAGTTCACCCAAAAATTAAAATTCTGCCAATAATTACTTACCCTAATATCGTTTGACACCCGTAAGACCTCCGTTCATCTTCGGAACACAAATGAAGATATTTTTTTTAAATCCGATGGCTCAGAAAGGCCTTCATTGACACCAATGTCTTTTTCTCTCTCAAGACCCATAAAAGGCACGAAAGATGTTATTACAAAGTCCATCTCATTACAGTGGCTCTACAATCATTTTATGAAGAGACTAGAATAGTTGTTTTGCGAAAAAAACACAAAAAAACAACAACTTAAACTCACCTAAAAGATTAGGAACACCATACTGTTTGAACCCCCTTTCGCCTTCAGAACTGCCTTAATTCTACGTGGCATTGATTCAACAAGGCGCTGAAAGCATTCTTTAGAAATGTTGGCCTATATTGATAGGATAGCATCTTGCAGTTGATGGAGATTTGTGAGAGGCTCGTCCAGGGCACGAAGCTACCGTTCCACCACATCCCAAAGATTTCTACTGGGTTGAGATCTGGTGACTGTGGGGGCCATTTTAGTACAGTGAACTCATTGTCATGTTCAAGAAACCAATTTGAAATGATTCGAGCTTTGTGACCTGGTGCATTATCCTGGAAGTATCCATCAGAGGATGGGTACATGGTGGTCATAAAGGGATGGACATGGTCAGAAACAATGCTCAGGTAGGCCATGGCATTTAAACGATGCCCAATTGGCACTAAGGGGCCTAAAGAGTGCCAATAAAACATCACCCACACAATTACACCACCACCAGCAGCCTGCACAGTGGTTATAAGGCATGATGGATCCATGTTCTCAATATGTTTACACCTAATTCTGACCGTACCATCTGAATGTCTCAACAGAAATCGAGACTCATTAGACCAGGCAACATTTTTCCAGTCTTCAACTGTCCAAATTTGGTGAGCTCATGCAAATTGTAGCCTCTTTTTCCCATTTGTAGTGGCGATGAGTGGTACCCGGTGGGGTCTTCTGCTGTTGTAGCCCATCCGCCTCCCTCAAGGTTGTGCATGTTGTGACTTTACAAATGCTGCATACCTCGGTTGTAACGAGTGGTTATTTCAGTCAAAGTTGCTCTTCTATCAGCTTGAATCAGTCGGCCCATTCTCCTCTAACCTCTAGCATCAACAAGGCATTTTCACCCACAGGACTGCTGCATACTGGATGTTTTTCCCTTTTCACACCATTCTTTGTAAACCCTAGAAATGGTTGTGTGTGAAAATCCCAGTAACTAAGCAGATTGTGAAATTCTCAGACCAGCCCGTCTGGCACCAACCACCCTGCCACGCTCAAAATGTCTTAAATCATCTTTCTTTCCCATTCTGACATTCAGTTTGGAGTTCAGGAGATTTTCTTGACCAGGACCACACCCCTAAATGCATTGAAGCAACTGCCATGTGATTGGTTGATTAGATAACTGCATTAATGAGAAATTGAACAGGTGTTCCTAATAATCCTTTTGGTGAGTGTATTTAGTGATGGGCTGATTTTAAAACAAAGATTCGAATGGTGATGAATCAGCGTATCGATTCAGGATTAGGATCGCCAATCTCACGGGATTTCAGCAGTTTGGCGGTTTGACACATGATCCAAATCATGAATCAATACGCTGATTCGTAGCGGTTCGAAACTTTGTTTTTAAATCGGCCCATCACTATATAAATTGTTATTTAGTTTTTTTGTGCACAAAAACTATTCTCGTCGCTTCATAAATTTTAGATTGTAGAGCCACTGTAGTGAGATGGGCTTTGTAACGATGTCTTTAGTGCCTTTTATTGGTTTTGAGAGAGGAAATGACATTGGTGTCAATGAAGGCCTGTCTTTAATTTTAGTTGAAATTGTGAATTAAAGAGTGAAATTAACTAATAGCGAACAATACTTCTAAAGCCTTTATTAAAGGGTCATGAAACCCCCCTGCTGCAGCGGTGTTTTTTCACACCTTCGATTTGAAAAAGCTTGTTAAAAGGGGAGTGGTCGACTGTGAAAAGGTGGGATGGTATTGTGTGGAAAGAGGGAATGGTTTGCATAAATAGGGGAGTGTCAGTAGGTGCATTAAGATTAGCGATACCAACAGCAGCAGTTACAGCGGTTCTGAGACATGTTCTTGGCTCACGTTGGCATTGTTTACCACAGAGAGATTAAATGAGGGATGAGTACAGCGAATGAGAGAGCTATGAGTGGCGTGCAGCAGAGATCGCAAATCATTCAGCTCTTCAAAGTTCAAACCAGCATAATTCAGTGAGAAATGAAAATAATTGTTATTCTGCATGACGAAATATTTTGCAAACGTGATAAAACTATATTTGTCCAAATATGCACGCTGTTTGGCAAGATGAACAACGCGCCGACGTGATAAGAGAACGTGAACCACCCAACATGCGATGTGATAGAGATGTGTAATTATAGATCGGGGTAAAAGCGAAGGGGTTTGAGGCTTCATAGTTTCGACCGCGCATCTGAAGCAGAGCGACGCGCGCTGGGGTGCCGTGACGATCCGCGCTGTCTATCACTCGGCAGCTAAATCTATATTTGTCCAAATATGCAGCACACTGTTTCACTAAGAGCCCGAGCACATGCGGTTTAGTGCATGGCTGTGACCACAAATAAAACGGAGAGGACGTGGCTTTTGTTCATTAGCCTACAGATTACAGATTGGTTATTTTGCACTCCTGACATAGATAGTCAACGCTTGCAGGTTCGGCGTGCGATTCCTCAGGTGAATTTTACTTTACCGAGCCTTTGTAGCAAAGGCTTCCACAGACGGCGCCGGTTACAGCTCGCTCGGCGCCCTTACGTTATTTCGTATCAGCACAACGCCAAGCTTTCCTCCGTGACTTTTCCGCACGCTGCTTCCAAAACTTCCCCACCATATCTCTACAATAATGATGGAAGACGAGCCTGACAGAAGTGACTGTCTCATGCATATTAACTAAATTATCTTGTATGCATACTACAGTGCAGGGATTGGACTGAATGAGCTTTATGTCATGAATATATATCGAGAATCGCTCGGAGCGGTCGACGTCAGCATGTGCCCAGCAGCCCATACTTGGGCCGAAAAGGCCGCGCCGACGTCAGCATTTGTGACGTTGCTCCGACTAAGCTTTTCAAACCGGAAGACAGAAATGGCTCTGAAAAATGCAAAAATAACTATTTTCACATATGAATACCATTAATGAGTACCCTTAGTGTTTTCAATGTGCAGCCTATACATATCTGTTTACATCTCAAAAAAAGTGTTTTGGGGTTTCATGACCCTTTAACTTATTAATTTTAACTAAGTTTACCGTGTTAACAAGACAACAGTATTTCCCATGAATTTACATAATATTGTGTTGCTGCAATGCAAAATGGTAAATGTTCCATGCGATTATTGTTCAGCCCTAATTTTTGGATGTGTTTGTGCTATTACATAATTTACATAATTCCTTTAGTGAATTGGGTGTTGAAACAATACAGACAACCCTATAAGCAGGCACAATTGATTCTTACTGAATTCCCCTCTGAGTATTTATGTATTCTCAAGGTACCTTTCTCTCTATATCTCTATTTCCCATCCTTCCGCCTCTCATGCGCACAGGCAGCGCTGCTTACAGTAAACGTGTTTACATTCAAAATGAGGATGTTAGGCTTTGGCTCTGTAGATTTAATTGGATTGCTTGGCCTTGCATTACTCAGATCAGTGAGAGTCACTTCAGGTAGCTGCAAAGATGTTGCTTGCCTAATCTCACAGACAGAAAGATACAGTAAGGACAAGAAAAAAACTGATTCTACCATGGTTACACCACAGAACTTTTTAAGGGACAATTGAAATATAAATATTAATAGGCTATGTGAATTTCAATGTTCTTACAGAAATATTTCATATATTAAAGAGATGCAATTGTTCTTTAGTGAGATTATTAATTTCTTAATTTAAATATATGGGTACATTGCAAATGAGTTGTTAAAGCCACGGTCATGTTTCCTTGACAACACTGAAATGATGTGTAACGCGCTGATAGTATTCAAATAACATCAGGTCAGGTAAAATACAAAGCAGAGCAGAAATGCACAAAACTAAATGTGTAAAACAAACACTACGTTTAAATTAAGAAATTTTAAATGATTGCGTTACCAATGTTTTCTGTTTCACCCAAAGGCCAGTTAAGCAAGCATGTGAACACTTAAAAATGTTTACATATGCTACTGTCCAAAAGTTTTAGGTCAGTTTATTTTTTATATTAAAAAAATAAAAATAATAATCATATTTTCATATTGACAATGACAATTTCATAATCATATCTTATTTAACAAGGATGCATTCAATGAAATAAACATTGCTGTAAAGTAATTTGTAGGGCTGGTTTCACAGACAGCATAGATTTAAGTCAGGATTAGGCATTTATGTAACTTTTAAAGACATTACTGGTGTGCATCTTGTGACAATGAAATGACACTGACATATATCAATGGTTTTAGTTAAAACAATCTATAACTAGGATTAAAGCTTTGACTTTGAAATGTTACAAAATATTTATATTTTAAATAAATGTTTCTGTTCACAATTGAATCCCTAAAAAAAGGGTTACACTTCATTCAGAAGGTCCACTTTAGACATTCAACCAGCTTATAAGTAAGTTTGCAACAGCATGTGAACTAACTCTCATAAGAGAATAAGTAGACTTTTAGTTAGGTTTCGGGTTCGTGAATAAGTTGTACTTGCAAAGTTAATTATAATCAGTAGAATGTCTTTTGGGGGACCATAAAAAAGCAGACAGAAAAACCTTTTTATGCGTTTTGGCCATTCATTTATATTTCAACATTGTTTGGGGCACCAGAAAATGCAAAATGTAAAAATAAATGAGTTTCAGAGTGCAAGTTTTTGAAAACTTGTTATTGCCTCTGTGTAGTCTACAAAAAATGCAATTGTTTGAAAATGGTAACGCCATACATATGCGCTTTACATGTTCAGCCAACACATTCTTACACCCAACTCGTCACATATGGACGCTTGACCAGGACCCCTTGTCGTCACTTTTCAACGAGCTGGGCGTACCTTTATCGTCAAATTTCGACGCGCTGGGTGCTCCATTCATTTCAATGAGAAACCTTTGGCATCATACACAGACGCACTGGGAATGGGAATATTATCGTCATGGTGAAATTTATTAATCAGCAAGCATAATTTCATTTACATTTAATTTATTTACGCTATTTAGACACATTTTAACATGATTTCATTTACATTTATTTTATTTACGCTATTTAGACACACTTTAACATGTAACCCAACCCCACCCCATCCCTAAACCTACCCATTTGTGTGAACATGATATAAAACACATGATATAACATACGACTGCATCCACGAGTTATTCAAAAAAGTTAAATAATCCAAGATTTCCGAGGCCAAACGATTGATTTGCATGAAGAAAATCCCCAAAAGCTATCAGCATCTCCATCCGCCGAAGATCATGAACAAACACATCAAATTTCAAATATTGCCGCCCGTACTTCAGATTTCATAGAGAAAAATTGCATTGGCTCTCATATGTCTTGTGACCAATTGCGTCATTACGTCAGCATTGATTGTAAAATGTCATTGGCTCTTGTATGTCTTGTGACCAATTGTGTCATGCCCAAGAGTCGTTTGGATCATTTGAATGAGATTTGAATGAGTTCGTTCACGGGGCAGCGGGATCATCATTTCAGCGATTAAAACATCATGATCAACTCTGTTCTTCACATGAAGATATCTTATGACTTCAGAAGACTTGGAATGCAACATGAGCTAATACTTTTATACTGTTTTGGTCAGATTTTGCAATAAATACTTGTGACTGTACATTTATTTGCCTGGTATGTGTTTTATATTGTTAAGATGTGGGTAGGTTTAGGGTAGGAGTTGGGTTAGTTGCTCCAAAATATAAAAGTAGCCTTTCAATATTAATAAAATCATGTCTGCTTTTACAAACGCAAAGAATTAAATGCGTCTGTGTATGACGCCAAAGGTTTCTCATTGAAATGAATGGAGCACCCAGCGCGTCGAAAATTGACGATAAAGGTACGCCCAGTTCGTTGAAAAGTGATGACAAGGGGTCCTGGTCAAGCGTCCATGTGTTGGTTCAGCTTATAGGCATGTAACCTTTCTTTGGTGAAATCGCCAACTACTGGCCTCATAGACCGTAAAAAAATATGGACGACTCGACATCATCCGTTTCCGCTTGCCATATTTGAAGCTTTCAGGCAGCCTTGTACGGCGCGGACATCTTGGGACCGAGTCTGCGCAGTAGCGATTTCGGGACCGGAGTTGCGCAGTAGAGCGCAGGAAGTAGAGCAGGAGTACAGTCGAGATATCAAAAGCCCGCCCACACTCTCGCAGATGCAGAACAATTAATTATGTTGGTGTGAAATAAACAGTTATGGAAATGTAGAAATTAAAGCTAAAGCTCTAATCTGCTCCCAAAAATTTCGAAAAAAGTCCGTTAATGCCTCAGTGACAACTTCACTCAGAGAAGACGTCAGTCTCAGCTGTCAATCATGACGTCACCCCCCCCGTTTTTATAGCATCAAATAACTAACTCAAACTAAACTTATTTTTAAAACGAACACCTGAAATGAAATCATCGTGATGATAACTGCCTTCAGTGACATAAACTACCTTTCGGGGAAAATTTTTGAAGTGTAATTTTATTATTTAGTTTGCCTCGCGTCCATTAGAAATCACAGAGGGGCGGCTATACTGGGACCGGTCACCGGGGGGTGATCGAGGCGCGAAAGCTTCAGTAAATGAGAGGGAGACTGCAGGCTTGACTGGCCTGGCATGAACAATACAGTGTTTTAATCATTTTTGTGGATCCGTGTGAATGGGGATCCTATTGTCAACGTTGTTGTCTGTATGTGAAAAAAGCAAAGCAAAAAACGTTTTAGTACATCGTTGTTGTGAAAACAACAACTAATATGCTATAATGGCTGCTTGCACTTGCAAAAGTACATGCAGATTGTGAGTCTAAATCCAGAAGTGGAGAGTAGTGGAGTATTTTTACTTTTTACTCAACTAAATTTTTAAGTATACTTTATCAGTGCTTTCCTTTGGAAAACTTTTACTTCACTACATTCCAAAGCATAATATATTATGTCATACTTTTTACTGCTCTACATTTCATAAATAAAAGTTGTTGTTTTCTTACCTTTAATACTTAACGATGTTAATTAACAAAGATTCGGGAGGAGGGCTTTCAGATAATTGACACAGGTGGATAGCACTCAGCTAATCAACGAGAGGTGCATATATATACACTGCAGTCTTACCTCCATTCTGTTGAAAGTTTATCAGCATCCCTCCTCCACCCCTTCTCCACATTTTGCTCTTTGAGTTCTAACCACTTACACGGGGGGGGGTACTCTGGGTTCGGGCCAAGTTCGAGCTCGAATCCCTCCCCCCGGACAGCACGCCAAATACGCATTTATATTACTCTATAATTATATGTAAGTGTGAACTCGTGAAATTACATTAAAAATGTAGTACTTTTTTACTTGTAAAACTTACTCAAGTAAAACTTTGAATTACTTTTACTTGAGTAAAAGTATACAGTATTACATTTTTAATGTAATTAAGTATTAAATGATTCAATATGAAATGTATTGCAGTAAAAAGTACAATATTATGTTTTGGAAAGTTTTCCAAAGAAGAACACTGATAAATTATATATACTTCAAAACCAAAATTACTTACAAAGTAAAAGTACTTCAATACTTTCCGCCACTGTCCAAATCCTGATTTTTGATCGTATCCGTTTGAAATCCGATTAGATTTAGCAAGTGTGAATAGGCATGCGACAAAAACAACATTGACAAAATGGAGGAGTTTGTAATACAGATGTTGCCTTATTGACATCATTACATTGTGTAGCCGCCGCGCTGGACTACTGTGTCTCATGAGGCAGCGGCAGAAATTTTGAAGTACATCTCCACCGGTTTCAAAACATGTCTCCATTATATTGTCATTTTCTGCTCGTCCGTCACTTTGCAACAACACAACCTTGTTTCTGTAACGAATTTCCTACAGCAACATCTGAATTTTACACTTTTCATGAGAAAGTCACATAAAGTCGCAAAACCTGGTCAAAATGGTCAGACTGAAACTAATTTCCAGAAATTAGATTATAGGATTTCAAACCACATGTAGCTTGAATGTATGTGAAATTTTTTTTTTTTTTTTTTTTTTTTGCTGTTCACACCTGCTAAATCGGATCAGACTTCGGATATGCACAAAAATTGGATTTGGACTGACAGTCTAAACTTAACCTTGCTGTATCAGCATTATTCCCTTGAGCAAGATTAAAAGTTGTTCATACAATAACTATAATGATAATGATAAGTAGTGCTAAAAATCATTCTTAGAAAGCAGAGTTCACACAACACCTATAACAATAATGGCACAGAAATAAATTTATATCAATAAAGTTATTATTATTGGTGTGAAACGGCCTTAACTCCAGGTTCCTCTAATTGGACAGTCCCTGAATTAGTGTACTTTACAGTAAAGAAAAAAGAAAAAGTAAGTAAAAGTGATGACATATACACCAACCAGGCATAACATTATGACCACTGACAGGTGAGGTGAATAACATTTTTTATCTCTTCATCACGACTTCATCTGTTAGTGGGAGGGATATATTAGGCAGCAAATTAACATTCTGTCCTCAAAAGTGATGTGTTAGAAGCAGGAAAAAGGGGCAAGCGTAAGGATTTGAGCGAGTTTGACAAAGGGCCAAATTGTGATGGCTAGACGACTGGGTCAGAGCAACTGCAGCTCTTGTGGGGTGTTCCTGGTCTGCAGTGGCCAGTATCTATCAAAAGTGGTCCAAGGAAGGAACAATTGAACCGGCTAAGGCTCATTGATGCATGTGGGGAGCAAAGGCTGGCCCGTGTGGTCCGATGAGACCACAGATGAGATACTGTAAAATTGCCCCAGAAGTTAATTCTGGTTCTGATTAAAAGGTGTCAGAATACACAGTGCATTGCACAAGTCCAATCCATAGAGGCCCCAACTTGCAACTTACAGGATTTAAAGGACCTGCTGCTAAAATATTAGATGATAGGTGATGATAGGGGGACAAGGCAATATTAGGAAGGTGGACATAATGTTATGACTGATCGGTGTATACTACCTTTTTTAAAGTGTTATGCATAAATAGCATTGAAGTAAAATACTTACATCAGCTTTCACTACAATACTGGTACATGCAAGCTTCTTATACATCTTATATTTGTCTCATGTGGCCAGCTTCTGAGGGGCAAAACAATGTTAAAATAAAAACATGCTCCAACTGCTATCACCCACTAGCACTGCACTCCGAAGCACATTACATACAAAAATTCAGAGCCACACAATTTGTTTCTTCTAGGTCATTATGAAACAGTCTCTAAAGTCATTTGAGTTTATGCTGCTTGATCTTTATGCATTACCATCATCTCAGTATGAAAGAAAACAAAAGGAGATGCTGTTTAGAGACTGCTGCAAAGCTGTTCGTATTAACATATTTAAATTTTTTATTTTCCTTCCTGTCATCAATAAAAAAAATATTTAAAAAAACAGATGTGCAAAATGAGGACACACTTCTAATAGATTCAAATGTGAAAACTGAGCTCTCACTCTTATTAGACAATGGTTCAAATTTAAGTTTTAGATGATTGTATTACTGATGCAATTAAACAAACAGCCCAGAAATCTGATGCCTTGAGGTTTTACACCATTGGTTCCAAGAAAACATACATCTGTTCCAAGAACGTTTTGCTAACATGCCTATTCAGTTATGAAAACAATATGTTTTCTGTACATTCAAAATGTGCAGGTTTTAATGGTTTAAACATGCCTGTGGCGAGGTTGACGAGCGGAAGACGTGGGAGGAGCGAGCGAGGCCGGTGCGTGATTGAGAATGAGCGTCACCTGCGAGGAACACCGCTCTCGAGTCCTCTCATGGGGGAGCTCGGAGGCATATAAGGATGAGCGTCACCAGTGAAGGACTCGGTACTCGTTCCTCCCACGACTCACATCATCAACATTCTTTTTATGTTGTTATTTTTTTGCGAATGGCAGGGCAGTGGTTTTCAAACCTGTCCTGGAGACACCCCAGCCCTGCACATTGTGTGTATCTCCCTCATTTATGATACCTAATTCAACCCATCAGAACTACATGGGTGTGTCTGATATGAGAGAAGTACAAAATGTGCAGGGCTGGGGTTCCTCCTGGACAGGTTTGAAAACCACTGTGTTAGTTAAACAAGGGAATAATCCATCTGATCATTGTCATTATAGGAGTGTTACTTTTGCATGTTCTCTAAAACATCTGAACCTACAGTAAGTAACAAATAAAAAATAGGTAGCACTTTATTTTTGTCATGGGTGGTTTGTACCAATACGATGATTATAGAATTCCAATTCAAAGATTAATGAAAAAAATGCAAATGACCATCAGGCAGGAGCAACACACAATAACTGTGACCTATTCCTAACAAAGATAGACCGTGAAGAAAGAACTAAAACTGTCAGTTTCTCAAAACCAAGTAGGCAAACTTTCACATCCTTATTAGATCAGACTTGCCAACTTTGACTCAGAAGAACAAACTCCAGAGGAAGTCTGGTAATTCTGCAAACGGAACAGCAGCGTTTTTGATCACTCAGCTCACTCTGGCTACTCTGGTTATGTCTGTATGTATATTCAGGGCCGCGTTATCCTAATGGGCAACATGGGCTGCAGCCCAGGGCCCCGAACACCAGGGGGCTCCCCAGACAATTCTCTTTTGCGTTACCTTTTTTTTTTTTTGATCGATGCAGGTAGGCCTATGCGTACGTTGAGCTTCGTTGTCACACACCCAAATCGAGTCACAGCGGATACCCAGTACATCGTCACCTCAACATGTCGAATGAAAATGTAAGACAATATGACAGTGGCAGGGGCGGATCTACAGGGGTTTCAACTGCCACCCTAAAAGAAAGACCACTGCCACCCCAGCAGGCAGCTAGCGTATCCCAAATTCCCAATGCATAAAATATAAAATGTTTCTCTACCGATTTACATTAGCAGCGCTTCAAATGTGATGAGATAATAGAAATAAAACACGTCTTTCTATTATTGTGTAGTCCAATAAATGACTCCCATGAACTGCTTAGATCTGCAACGCAAATAGTTTGATCACGAATAGATCGCCTGTTATACGTCCCAATGTTAACGGATTTCACCTTTCTCACTACACACGGATGCGGTCCGGCAGTGCTTTCCAGGAGCGATGCGCTTGCAGCAGCACGTCGATCGTTTCTGCACCGAGTCTATTTTGTGCTGGACGCGCTGAATTAAAGTGATAGAACGTTGTTCGCATTAAAATAAACATGCATTGAAGTGAAAATCTTGTTCTTTCACCACAGATTCATGTAATTTAAAGACTAATCTGTTTCAATTACTTTTTGCCTCGAGTATAGCAAGAAAACAGACACAGGTAAATAGGGAGAATAGGGAGTAAATAGGAAATAATGGAGAGCTCTCATCCTTTCTTGAAGGTGGAGAAATAAAGTTCTTTATGACCTGCAGGATTTCTTAAAAGATTTAAAAATTAAAGAAATTAAAGACTAGATATTGTCTATTGTAGCCTAAGTGTTAATGTAAAACGTTTTTGATTTTAACATAGGCCTAGTTTAAATATTTTGCCACTTGCATGAGCAACGTAATATATAATAAATATAAAGTAAATATAAAGTGATTAATTGAATGAAACGTTATTTAAACGTGACATTTAGGGGGGGGGGCAGTAAAATATTCAAAAATCACTAGGTCAGTTTTATATATTTTGTTCAGTTGAGTTCTGACAACATGACACGTTTCCAACTATTTGTAAATTGTGAGAAAATTGCTATTTTAACCAAGGAACCGGGATGTCTCAGCATAGCGTCTGAGGGAGTCGCCTGTCAATTGCATCATATCTGCGTTACCCTCAGTTTCCGGTTTTATTTGGCAGAAGCGTTTTAATCTTAGCAGTGTGCAACAAGTGTCACAGCAGCCGCTAAGCGAATGCCGAGAGTAATGTCATAACATCATTTTAAACACACTTAAATGTATCTAATATAATAAACAGAGCTATGTTACCTCCTACTCGTGACCGGAAAAGTGGAAATAGCACCAGCGCCTGGCGACTGTGTCCCGTCCCGTCATAATAAAAGTCCCGCTGCTCGCATTAACATGTGAGGTGAAGACCACATGTCCCAAGATGCTGCGCCCACACTTGGCATCATCAAACTACACCTTTGTTTTGAATAGGCGCCCTCTAACGGTCAGAAAATTTGCATAGTGCACCTTTAATAAATTGAAATGACATAAAACACAACCCATTCTCTTTTTTGTAAAATGTCTGTTTTAATGATCAAATAAATAAATTAAACTTCACTCAAAACTAATAGCCAGGGAACACATTATAGAGTCATGGGACCAAAGATCGCCCATTAGATATACACAAGATGAATTATATCTCATGAGACAGAGTCAGCGGCAAACGGCCGAAGGTCTATAGGCGAGGAAAGGCTGCTTTTGGCGGGGTTAGCGAGCACTGAGCGCCTGCTGACCGACTGGATTTCACAACTCCGAAAACGGCAGGTAGCCTATTAAATTAGGGTAACTGATGAAATAAGAGCTACAATCATAGACCATGTCATAAACCACGGGATATCTCATACAGAGATTATGGACAAATCTCAACCCGGGACACAGTGGCATCCATTATCCAGATTTTTAAAGAAACCAACAGGTATGTATAATGGCTACTGCAAAGCGTAAATAATTTGTATTACCGTGACTGTATTTGTAGACCTGAGCTTGTTTTTAGTTTGTTTAGTACTTGACTAGATGTGAAATTTGAATTGCAACAGTACTTAGGCAGTGACTGATGAAGATTCACAAGTCCATGAGAACACAAGTACAGACAAGAATGCATATTGAGAAATGGCTAGTGACTCAAAGTAGATGATTAATGATGCGCACCTGAAAAGAATGAATTAATAATGAGAAACGTGAAAACTGAACACAGGAACACATGATGAAAACAAACTAAAAAGTCCACGAAAACTAATATGAACTGAACATCATTGTAAAAATTTTAGGGTTCAATTCAGTTCAGTGCATATTATGATAGTGGCTGTTTATTAGTAGTCTACTTATAAAGCACATATTAATGCCTTATTCTGCATTACCATATTCTACATCCCTTAATCCTACCCAAATAGCTACCTAACTTAACAACTACCTTACTAACTATTAATAAGCAATAAATTAAAAGTCTATTGAGCCATAAGTCATAATTAATAGTGAATGTTCCCCATACTAAAGAGTTACCAAAAAATGCTTTCATCAAAGATACGTTCCATGAATAAATAATGTTTTTATGTTAACGTTTTGAGAATATTAAAGACCAGACAACTTTAAACAAACTTTGTAACTAAAATAAAGTTTGTTCATAACTTTAAGAGGTTAGTTGGGTCTTATCTGTCCTTGCTTTTACTATTAGTATCATGGGGCAAAGAATATAGTTCCAAAAATCATACAGAAGTAACTAAACATTCGACTAAAATCAAATACTGAAATAGATTAATATGACTATAATACATAAATGCAAATTAGTAACATAGCATAGGATGAATGTACAAACTGATAACCAAATCTGAAAAGATTTGACTAAATGTCTTTTGAAATTCAAGGATTGCATGCTCTTAACAGTCAAAAATTGCACAATAACACATTTATAAAAACAGTGTGGGTCTTTTATGCTTTGCATAGATTTGTTTATGATTTTTGAGAAAGTCACGCCACTTGTTCGTGTTGCATCCACCTAATTTAACTATAGCTATAGCACCAGCAAGCTAATCATTTATTTTGCCATCATAACTCACGCAAATTATTTGCATTTATCACTGCACTTATTTGCGTTTTTTCTCTACAGTCTACAAATCAAATCCAAAAACAGACCTGTGCGTTGAGAACCCCTTTGTTAGGTCATACTGAAAAAATGCATTGTATGTTTCCGAGTGGCATCTATAAACAAAAACACAAGCAACCTAGAGGGGCTATACACTTGCCTGAAGCACTAACATCTTAACATTTGTGCAGTTTGCTGTAGGCCTCAGTACTGTATATGCTCAAAGCCTGTGCTGCTGTACAAAGGCACCGATAAAGAGCTGCTTTCCAGGCTCTCGTTTCTCAGCACTTATTGCCTCAGGGAATGTGAACTCATTCCTTCAGCCATGTTCAGACTGATCCAGTGGCACCTGGCCCTCAAGCCTCAGAGCTCAACGTCAGCCCTTCCAGAACTCTTCTCAAGACTATGGTGAGTTTGAGATGGTGGGAAATTACTCTGAGCATGTCATCCACTGTCATATTTGTTTTCATGGCTCCTTGCCATAAATTGAGAAAATATTTATTAATTTCAGAATAGGAGAATCAGATAAAAGAGAAGGCTGTAGCCAAGTTTTATTATAATATAAACTTTTTTTGAAATGTGTTGCAGGTCTGAATGACAGGAAAGGATGCATATTTACAAATGAAGTTGACCAGACAAAACATGAAATATTTTGTGTTCATATTGTCTGCAATGAAATACAAGTCAAAGTAATTTTAGAAATCACTTCTTTTTTATTTTATTTGCACATTCCATACTGTCCCAACTTTTTCTGATTTGGGGTTGTGTGTGTATATATATATATATATATATATATATATATATATATATATATATATATATATATATATGAACAACAACCCGATTCTGCTAATATCCCATCAGTTACTGAGTCTGTGGAATTCTACAATAAGACACTGAGCAGCATTTTGGATTTCCATGCACCCATTAAAGTCAGAACAGTCACATTTTCCTGCTCAGTTCCCTGGTTCACAAGTGACTTTCGGAAATTAAAGGCAACTGTACGTGCCCTTGAACAACGGTATAAAAACTCTGAACTAACTGTTCACAAGCTGGACTACCGGGACCACCAAAACGCTTATTTGAAGTCTATCAAAGAAGCACGGTCACAGTATTATTCAAATATTATTCAAGATAGTCCTGGCAATTCCAAACGGCTGTTCTCAACTATAAATCATCTCCTAAAACCTCAAATTGCTCCACTCATTGGGTCAACAGAAGAACAATGTAAGAATTTCTTGACCTTTAGAATTTTTTTTTGTCAAATTCGTTCATCCCTCTCCGTTTTCTCCTCAATGTCTGTTCCAACTGCCGACCTGCAGTTTGGTATCTCAAGGCTATTCTGCTGCTTCCCAGAAGTTACTCAACAGACGGATGAGATCCTCCACCTGCCCCCTTGATCCCTTCCCTACAGCTCTTGTGAAAGAAAATATTACTGCCATCAGTTCCCTCATCACCATGATAATAAACCAATCCCTTCAGTCTGGTCGGGTACTGTCTGCCCTAAAAGCAGCTATAATTAGACTGTTACTCAAGAAATCCTCCCTTGATCCTCAAACTCTTGCTAATTATAGGCCTATATCCAACTTGCCATTTATTTAGAAGGTTTTGGAGAAGGTAGTTGCCAGGCACCTCGAGGACCATCTGAAAGACAACAACATTTTTGAAAAGTTCCAATCTGGCTTCCGTTCTGGCCACAGCACGGAAACAGCCTTAGTGAGGGTTACAAATGACTTGTTCATGACCGCTGATGCCGGGTCACCATCACTCCTTGTCGGTTGACCATGGGATACTTCTCAAATGACTGTCACATTCTATTGGACTTGATAACACTGTCTTGCAAAGGTTTAAGTCATACCACACAGACAGATCTGAATTTGTGGCCATGGGTAGCTCAAGGTCCCTTTCACATGCGACTGGTTGCGGAGTACCTCAGGGCTCAGTTCTAGGACCTCTCTTATTCAATCTCTACATGCCTCCTCTATGTAAAGTCATCAGTCGCTTGGGAATTTAATTAGATATTAAATAGACACTCATTCATCTGTCTGGAAGAGATAAGGACGAGGATTAACTACAACTTTCTCCAGCTGAACAGCTCTAAGACAGAAGCCATCCTCATTGGTTCTCCTCATCAGATCAGATCATCCACCATAACCTGTATTGCATTTTCTGGCCAGGAGATTCCTCTGTCATCCATAGTCACCAATCTCAGTGTTAGGTTTGATCCACACATAACCTTTGAGGCCCACATTAAATATCTTTGCAAAACATCTTTTTTTCACCTTAAGAATATAACCAGACTCTGTCCTTCACTCACCCTTCATGATGCTGAGAAACTTGTTCATGCCTTTGTCTCCACGAGACTGGATTATTGTAACGCTCTTCTCTTTGGGATTCCTAGCAAGAGCATCCAGAAACTCCAGCTCATACAAAACAGTGCTGCTAGGATCCTGATGAGAGTGTACGTAAATATGAACACATCACACCAATTCTTCAGTCTTTACACTGGCTTCCTATTTCCGCTCGGATCGAGTATAAAGTTTCCCTCCTCACACATCAGTGAATCCATGGCACTGCTGCCACCTACCTTAAAGAACTCATTACTCCACAGATCTCAGCACGTTCTCGTCACTCCACAAACACCTATCGGCTCCATCCCCCTTTGATTAAGACCCGCACCACCGCTCCACAAACAACTGATATTTTTAAAATGGGACTAAAAACGTACCTGCTTAGAAAGTCTATCAATGTTTAAATGAATTAATACTTTATTTTATTTATTTATTTATTTTCCTCTCTTTGTAGCACTTTGAGATTTTCTCTAAAATGTAAAGTGCTTTATAAATAAAATGTGTGTATATATATATATATATATATATATATATATATATATATATATATATATATATATATATATATATATATATATATATATATATATATATATATATATATATATATATATATATATATATAGACTCACCTAAATAATTGTTAGGAACACAATTTCTCATGAATGCATTTATCTAATCAACCAATCACATGGCAGTTGCTTCAATGCATTTAGGGGTGTGTTCGTGGTCAAGAGAATCTCCTGAACTCCAAACTCAATGTCAGAATGGAAAAGAAAGGTGATTTAAGCAATTCTGAGTGTGGCAGAGTTGTTGGTGCCAGACGGGCCGGTCTGAGTATTTCACAATCTGCTTAGTTACTGGGATTTTCACGCATAACCATTTCTAGGGTTTACAAAGAATGGTGTGAAAAGGCAAAAACATCCAGTATGCAGCAGTCCTGAGAGTGAAAATGCCTTGTTGATGCTAGAGGTCAGAGGAGAATGGGCCGACTGATTCAAGCTGATAGAAGAGCAACTTTGACTGAAAACCACTCTTTACAACCGAGGTATGCAGCAAAGCATTTGTGAGGCCACAACATCATGCACAACCTTGAAGTGGATGGGCTACAACAGCAGAAGACCTCACCGGGTACCACTAATCTCCACTACAAATAGGAAAAAGAGGCTACAATTTGCAAAAGCTCGCCAAAATTGGACAGTTTAAGACTGGAAAATTGTTGCCTGGTCTGATGAGTCTTGATTTCTCTTGAGACATTCAGATGGTACAGTCAGAATTAGGTGTAAACAGAATGAGAACATGGATCCATCATGCCTTGTTACCACTGTGCAGGCTGGTGGTGGTGGTGGTGTAATGGTGCGAGGGATGTTTTCTTAACATACTTTAGGCCCCTTAGTGCCATTTGGGCATTGTTTAAATACCAAGGCCTACCTGAGCATTGTTTCTGACCATGTCCATCCCTTTATGACCACCATGAACCATCCTCTGATGGCTAATTCCAGCAGAATAATGCACCATGTCACAAAGCTTGAATCATTTTAAATTGGTTTCTTGAACATGACAATGAGTTCACTGTACTAAAATGGCCCCCACAGTCACCAGATCTCAACCCAATATATTTTTGGGATATGGTGGAACGGGAGCTTCGTGCCCTGAATATGCATCTCACAAATCTCCATCAACTGCAAGATGCTATCCTATCAATACAGGCCAACATTTCTAAAGAATTGTTGAATCAATGAAAGAATTCTTGTTGAATCAATGCCACATATAAATTAAGGCAGTTCTGAAGATAAAAGGGGGTCAAACACAGTAGTATATTGTTCCTAATAATCTTTTAGGTGAGTGTGTGTATATATATAATATATATTCTAGGTTCTGTTGCAAAAACAGTTTGTGGTAACACTTTAGTTTAGGGTCAAGTTCGCACCATTAACATTAATGTCTTATTCTGCATGACCACATTCTACATCCCTTTAAACCTAACCAACACTTACACTTAACAACTACCTTAACCAATACAGTTTTTTACACTTGATATGACAATTTTTTCAATACTTTTAACACATTTCCTAAACTCTTAATGCACTAACATACCTAGAACACAATTGGCAAAACGTTTAATTTCATGCTCAAAATCACACATTTAAACTCCAACATTAATTTTCAAAATACAACAATACACTAGCACAATACACTATGTGTACCAAAACACTGCAGACATGTCTCAAAATCAAATATCTTTTCAAAACACTAACATGTGTTCTCTTCCAACAGCAACATTTAGTCAATCATAACACAATGTCATAAAAAACATTAACATCAAATGGAATTATAGAAACTGCATTAATTTATGTGTCAGGTCTGCCCTTATACAATAGACATTATATTTGATTGATCATAGATATGTGTCTTTTGAAGCCTCTCCATGTTTAGGTTTTGTTGGGTTTAGTAAATTCAGGGCTTGACATTAAGCATGTTCATGTGCTTGTCCTTCGGACAAGTTAATCGTTTATTCACTTGTCCGAGTAAAAAATCTGCTTGTCCGGAAAAAAGTTAGATATTTTTTTAATTGTGTGTGTGTGTGTGTGTGTGTGTGTGTGTGTGTGTGTGTGTGTGTGTGTGTACTTGTCTACCTATCTAACAGGGGACCTTGGCGTCGTTACACACTCACCAACAGGGGACCTCTGAGCCAAGAGGGGACATTTTTCAAGTCCCCTGTTGGTCATGCATTAAATCATGTGAAAATGAAGTAAAACACTAAAGAAATGCTCTGGTGATTTTTTAAATGTTTGACCAAGTAAGGACCTACAGGTGTGTGTGTTTAAATCATGTTAAAATCAAGAAACAACACTCTGGTGATTTTTTAAAAATTTTGACCAAGAGGGGACCTAAGAGTGTGTGAGTGTTTAAGGCCATGCTCAGCAGCTCCCCTGTAGGCTGGAGCAGGAACTGTAATAGCCCTTAAACACACGTCGTTCACACACACACACACACACACTCCTCTATTGTTTGAATGGCCTGCTGTCCTCTGACTCTAGAGCTGCTGTTTAACAGGCTGCTTACTAAAGGAACAAACATTATATAGATTATATCTCTTTACTAAATACCCTGACTAGTTTCAAACTTTGCATTACTTTAAAATTAAATACTACAGGATCCAAGAAAAAACGATTAAAAAATCTAAACAACCAGGATGTAATTAGAAATACATCTGCCATCAAAATGTGTGTGTCCTCAGTTTCTACAAATAAATATAGTAAATACCATCCATCATGGCCGTGGAGAGACCGTAAAACTTTATTAAATTATTAAGGGATCTCATTCAATGCTTTTGTAAACATTTTTTGTTTCTGTGTATATATATATATAACATTTTAATGACAGTGGCCTATAATTATTGAAAAATAATGCATTATTTTATTTATATATAAAAAAAAAAGGTACGGTAAATGGGACAAACTTTGCATCTAAAGTTCTTTTAAACAAGTGTTAACATAGACATTATTAAAAACATTTTATTTTAGCCAAGTATTTGTAAAAATAATGTGTGACTTTTGGCCCATATAAAAGGCCCATCTTACCACCTTATACATTTATGAGCTTTTTAAACTAACCACTTTTGATTTATTTATGTTTAACAAAATGATGCAGGTCCCCTGTTAGATAGTAAATCACGACGCCTGTGTGTTTGCTGTGACATTTCTTATCATCACAAACACACTGCAAAGATTTAGAGTTTTTACAGCAATACCTGAGTTTAAAGGGCTAAATCAAGCAGAAATAGCTCTCTAATGTATTAATTGCAGGTCATTATTGAATAGTGACTACGTTACACACACACACTGACTCAGGTCCCCTGTTAGATAGTAAATCACGACGCCTGTGTGTTTGCTGTGACATTTCTTATCATCACAAACACACTGTAAAGATTTAGAGTTTTTACAGCAATAACTGAGTTTAAAGGGTTAAATCAAGCAGAAAAAGCTCTCTAATGTATTAATTGCAGGTCATTATTGAATAGTGATTACGTTACACACACACTGACTCAGGTCCCCTGTTAGATAGTAAATCACGACGCCTGTGTGTTTGCTGTGACATTTCTTATCATCATAAACACACTGCAAAGATTTAGAGTTTTTACAGCAATAACTGAGTTTAAAGGGTTAAATCAAGCAGAGATAGCTCTCTAATGTATTAATTGCAGGTCATTATTGAATAGTGATTACGTTACACACACACTGACTCAGGTCCCCTGTTAGATAGTAAATCACGACGCCTGTGTGTTTGCTGTGACATTTCTTATCATCACAAACACACTGCAAAGATTTAGAGTTTTTACAGCAATACCTGAGTTTAAAGGGCTAAATCAAGCAGAAATAGCTCTCTAATGTATTAATTGCAGGTCATTATTGAATAGTGACTACGTTACACACACACACTGACTCAGGTCCCCTGTTAGATAGTAAATCACGACGCCTGTGTGTTTGCTGTGACATTTCTTATCATCACAAACACACTGTAAAGATTTAGAGTTTTTACAGCAATAACTGAGTTTAAAGGGTTAAATCAAGCAGAAAAAGCTCTCTAATGTATTAATTGCAGGTCATTATTGAATAGTGATTACGTTACACACACACTGACTCAGGTCCCCTGTTAGATAGTAAATCACGACGCCTGTGTGTTTGCTGTGACATTTCTTATCATCATAAACACACTGCAAAGATTTAGAGTTTTTACAGCAATAACTGAGTTTAAAGGGTTAAATCAAGCAGAGATAGCTCTCTAATGTATTAATTGCAGGTCATTATTGAATAGTGATTACGTTACACACACACTGACTCAGGTCCCCTGTTAGATAGTAAATCACGACGCCTGTGTGTTTGCTGTGACATTTCTTATCATCATAAACACACTGCAAAGATTTAGAGTTTTTACAGCAATAACTGAGTTTAAAGGGTTAAATCAAGCAGAAATAGCTCTCTAATGTATTAATTGCAGGTCATTATTGAATAGTGATTACGTTACACACACACACTGACTCAGGTCCCCTGTTAGATAGTAAATCACGACGCTTGTGTGTTTGCTGTGACATTTCTTATCATCACAAACACACTGCAAAGATTTAGAGGTTTTACAGCAATACCTGAGTTTAAAGGGTTAAATCAAGCAGAAATAGCTCTCTAATGCATTAATTGCAGGTCATTATTGAATAGTGATTACGTTACACACACACACTGACTCAGGTCCCCTGTTAGATAGTAAATCATGACGCCTGTGTGTTTGCTGTGACATTTCTTATCATCACAAACACACTGCAAAGATTTAGAGTTTTTACAGCAATACCTGAGTTTAAAGGGTAAATCAAGCAGAAATAGCTCTCTAATGTATTAATTGCAGGTCATTATTGAATAGTGATTACGTTACACACACACACTCACTCAGGTCCCCTGTTAGATAGTAAATCACGACGCCTGTGTGTTTGCTGTGACATTTCTTATCATCACAAACAAACTGTTAAGATTTAGAGTTTTTACAGCAATACCTGAGCTTAAAGGGTTAAATCAAGCAGAAATAGCTCTCTAATGTATTAATTGCAGGTCATTATTGAATAGTGAATATGTTACACACACACTGACTCAGGTCCCCTGTTAGATAGTAAATCACGACGCCTGTGTGTTTGCTGTGACATTTCTTATAATCACAAACACACTGTAAAGATTTAGAGTTTTTACAGCAATAACTGAGTTTAAAGGGTTAAATCAAGCAGAAATAGCTCTCTAATGTATTAAATGCAGGTCATTATTGAATAGTGATTACGTTACACACACACTGACTCAGGTCCCCTGTTAGATAGTAAATCTCGATGCCTGTGTGTTTGCTGTGACATTTCTTATCATCACAAACACACTGCAAAGATTTAGAAGTTTTACAGCAATACCTGAGTTTAAAGGGTTAAATCAAGCAGAAATAGCTCTCTAATGTATTAATTGCAGGTCATTATTGAATAGTGATTATGTTACACACACACTGACTCAGGTCCCCTGTTAGATAGTAAATCACGACGTCTGTGTGTTTGCTGTGACATTTCTTATCATCACAAACACTCTGTAAAGATTTAGAGTTTTTACAGCAATACCTGAGTTTAAAGGGTTAAATCAAGCAGAAATAGCTCTCTAATGTATTAATTGCAGGTCATTAATGAATAGTGAATATGTTACACACACACTGACTCAGGTCCCCTGTTAGATAGTAAATCACGACACCTGTGTGTTTGCTGTGACATTTCTTATCATCACAAACAAACTGTAAAGATTTAGAGTTTTTACAGCAATACCTGAGTTTAAAGGGTTAAATCAAGCAGAAATAGCTCTCTAATGTATTAGTTGCAGGTCATTATTGAATAGTGATTACGTTACACACACACTGACTCAGGTCCCCTGTTAGATAGTAAATCACGACGCCTGTGTGTTTGCTGTGACATTTCTTATCATCACAAACACTCAGCAAAGATTTAGAGTTTTTACAGCAATAACTGAGTTTAAAGGGTTAAATCAAGCAGAAATAGCTCTCTAATGTATTAATTGCAGGTCATTAATGAATAGTGAATATGTTACACACACACTGACTCAGGTCCCCTGTTAGATAGTAAATCACGACACCTGTGTGTTTGCTGTGACATTTCTTGTTGTCATAAACACACTGCAAAGATTTAGAGGTTTAACAGCAATACCTGAGTTTAAAGGGTTAAATCAAGCAGAAATAGCTCTCTAATGCATTAATTGCAGGTCATTATTGAATAGTGATTACTTTACACACACACACTGACTCAGGTCCCCTGTTAGATAGTAAATCACGACGCCTGTGTGTTTGCTGTGACATTTCTTATCATCATAAACACACTACAAAGATTTAGAGTTTTTACAGCAATACCTGAGTTTAAAGGGTTAAATCAAGCAGAAATAGCTCTCTAATGTATTAATTGCCGGTCATTATTGAATAGTGAATATGTTACACACACACTCACTCAGGTCCCCTGTTAGATAGTAAATCACGACGCCTGTGTGTTTGCTGTGACATTTCGTATCATCACAAACAAACTGCAAAGATTTAGAGTTTTTACAGCAATACCTGAGTTTAAAGGGTTAAATCAAGCAGAAATAGCTCTCTAATGTATTAATTGCAGGTCATTATTGAATAGTGATTACGTTACACACACACTGACTCAGGTCCCCTGTTAGATAGTAAATCACGACGCCTGTGTGTTTGCTGTGACATTTCTTATAATCACAAACACACTGTAAAGATTTAGAGTTTTTACAGCAATACCTGAGTTTAAAGGGTTAAATCAAGCAGAAATAGCTCTCTAATGTATTAATTGCAGGTCATTATTGAATAGTGATTACGTTACACACACACTCACTCAGGTCCCCTGTTAGATAGTAAATCACGACGCCTGTGTGTTTGCTGTGACATTTCTTATCATCATAAACACACTACAAAGATTTAGAGTTTTTACAGCAATACCTGAGTTTAAAGGGTTAAATCAAGCAGAAATAGCTCTCTAATGTATTAATTGCAGGTCATTATTGAATAGTGAATATGTTACACACACACTGACTCAGGTCCCCTGATAGATAGTAAATCACGACGCCTGTGTGTTTGCTGTGACATTTCTTATCATCACAAACAAACTGTAAAGATTTAGAGTTTTTACAGCAATACCTGAGCTTAAAGGGTTAAATCAAGCAGAAATAGCTCTCTAATGTATTAGTTGCAGGTCATTATTGAATAGTGATTACGTTACACACACACACTGACTCAGGTCCCCTGTTAGATAGTAAATCACGATGCCTGTGTGTTTGCTGTGACATTTCTTGTTGTCATAAACACACTGCAAAGATTTAGAGGTTTTACAGCAATACCTGAGTTTAAAGGGTTAAATCAAGCAGAAATAGCTCTCTAATGTATTAATTGCAGGTCATTATTGAATAGTGATTACGTTACACACACACTGACTCAGGTCCCCTGTTAGATAGTAAATCACGACGCCTGTGTGTTTGCTGTGACATTTCTTATCATCATAAACACACTGTAAAGATTTAGAGTTTTTACAGCAATAACTGAGTTTAAAGGGTTAAATCAAGCAGAAATAGCTCTCTAATGTATTAATTGCAGGTCATTATTGAATAGTGATTACGTTACACACACACTGACTCAGGTCCCCTGTTAGATAGTAAATCACGACGCCTGTGTGTTTCTCTCCTCAACCCCCACAACCCCCCACTCACAATTTACATTTCAATAAGGGAAGACTTGAAAAACCAGTTTGTGAACCACAGGCCAATAGAGCTCAAACTACCAATGTGGCAGAACCCTTCTCAGATAAACTAGAGAAGATGCTGGGATTTGCCCTGCCATATTAAACTAAATTACAGTTTTTACAATCGCTAGGCCACGTTTCTCAATACTTTGGTTATTTTCAAAACTTGTTCTCCAAACCAACTTTCTGCTTCACATCAGTTATTTCACATTCAAAATCCACAAAAACTAACAAAACACTTAATTCATGTCTCAAATCAAGTGCCAATGATCCACAGTTTAGCTTGCACAGACTGAAATTGTGATCACTCTGTGAAGAGTTTTGAAAAAGTGACCAACATTTGTTTGACAAATTTGAGAGTGCCAGAGACTTTGACTAAGGAGAATATTCTGAGCACAATGTGTGATGTTATTGAGATCTTTTATGAAACTTTTTAGAGGTGACAAAAGTGAGAGTTCCAGAGTATCGAGCTGAAGAAAAAAGTCTGAGCACAGCATGCGATACTGTTGAGATCCCTTCTGAAACTTTAGAGGAGACACATATGAGCAATCCAGTCTCTCTAGCCAAGGAGACAAATCAGAGCATAGTATGTGATGTTGTTGAGATCTCTTATGAAACTTTAGTGGAGATAAACATGAGAGAATGTCATTTTTTGTCTCAGGATAAACATGTGAGAAGCAGGAGACTTAGCCTTATGTCTCAATTTGATGTTCACTTGATCTCATTTCTGTCTAGGAGAAAGATGTGAGTTGAGAAGGAGATCTCAGGTTTGATTTTCCTTTCCTCTAGGTTGGCCTTTGGTTCACAAACTGGGTTTTTAGGGCCCTATAAAATCCGTTTTATTTTTTCCCAAATTCCGTTTTTTCCGTTTTAATTTTTGCAGATTCCTTTTTTTCTGTTAAAATGTTTGGTAATTCAGTTTTTTTACCCTTTACTGTAATTTTGGTGAAAAAAGAGTTTGCTTTTAATGTTAATATAATACAACATAAAACAAAAAATAGGAATGACCTTAAATTTATCGAGGTAACAAACATCACATTTACTTTTTAGGACAAATATGATATTTGACATAACACTGCACTTCAAATACTTCAAATATTAATGGTTATTAGCTTTAAACTTTCCGGTAAAATAAATTATAATAGTTTATATAAGTTAAAATGAAAGTGCTCCATTAGCTTTTTCTTTCAAGTAATTTTTTTTTAAAAAGAACTAAAAAAAAAAAAATCATAAGAATCATATTTTACAGTACTCTTAAGTACTATTAAGTAAAACATTTAAATTTGAAAATTAACATAAAAAAAACATTGCACCATGAAATCATGTAGTGAATTGTTCTGTGTGTTTAACAATCACCATATGATATCCAGAGCTGTGAAAAATAAAAATACACGAAAACACAACACTGCCAGAAGTTTTTTTCCCCAACTTCAAAGGCCCCTTTAAATGATTAAAACTAGATGCTTAATTTTAACTTTAAGGTTACTTATCATGTAAACTACCCATATACAGCATGTTAAATGCATGTTTGGAACAGACTAACAGAGGGGAAAACGGTCGCATTTGCAGCAGATATGCATTGCTGCCTAATGTGCACATTATAAATCAAAGCACGAGATGACAGGGGTCGAGCAGAACACCGGAAAATCTGACAGAATGGACAATATTTGTCTGTCTGTACAATACACGAGCGCGGCTCACGCTCTACATACGCAAAGCTGCCTGCGCGTGCAGTGTGAAACCGCCGTTAGCGTCGAGTTTCTTAACTTTTTCGCTGCCGAAAGCAGAGCCGTGGAGACCAACTTCGCCATACTTTCATTGTTTTGAAGGGCGAGCTGAAATGACGGGAGGGGTTGTGTCGCGAAGATTTGCTTCCCCCGGTCTGCACTTTCCTCAGACATACGTTCTCCACCCACACGACACAGAATTTCATTACAAATATGTAAAATTCCGGGGAAATCTGCGTTAACACCAGATTCCGCGTTTATATGCAGATTCCGCGTTAATATGCCAATTCCGCGATTCCGTCTGCGATTCCGTGATCGCGGAAATTATAGGGCCCTAGGTTTTCAAGTCTTCCCTTATTTATTATTATTAAAATGTAAATTGTGTGGGGGGGTTGTGTGGATCTACTGTGTTTGTGGGCCCAGTTTACAGCAGTTAGTTCACCTACAAATGAAAATTAGCCCATGATTTACTCACCCTCAAGTCATCCCAAGTGTATATGACATTCTTTTTTCAAATGAATAAAATCTGAGTTATTTAAATTTATATTAAAAAAGTCCTGGCTCTTCCCAGCTTTAAAATGCCAGTGCCTTGTCGGTCCATAAAAGTGCATCTAACCATCATATAACTGATCCACACAGTAACTGATCCATAGACTAAAATACTAGCTTTCGGTTTTCAGTGCCACACGAATCACATTGCGCTTAAAGGACAACTCCGGTGAGAAATGACCCTAGGGGTAATTAACAGATGGTTAGCGAGTAGATCGTTCTCTGGGATGCGGTTTCATGAAAATCGAATTTAAAGAGTTTTATCTCTAAACACAGATTAGCTTATAATGTTTGTCTATGGGGCATGGAATAAATGAAATTAAATCGCTAGTTAATACCACTAACAAGGCTCAAAATAACCTCACACTAACAAGGCAGCATAATGAGGATCCCTACATGCAAACCGCAGCATTAAGAACTTGTTAGAGTACAAACGGTTTAATAAGAAGATACTTTCTAAAGACAGTACATTACGCGTTTACAGACTGCAGCCATCTTGGAAAACAGTCTCGACTAGTCGAGCCACGAACGCTGTGCTAAGTGAGCTGATCGATAGGAATTAAGTTTGTGAAATCTAATTACATGGACTTGTTTTTCTTTTTTTTTCTCTACTGCGTTCAGTGCTTTCTTCCGGAAACAATGGCCCATATGAGATTCCAAGTCACAGTTCATCACTTAGCACAGCGTTCGTCACTCAAATCTGTTTTTAGAGATAAAACTCTTTACACTTGATTTCCATGAGGACGATCTACTCGGTAACCCTCTATTAATTACCCCAAGGGTCATTTCTCACCGGAGTTGTACTTTAAAGAGTAACCCTTCTTCACCCATGAATCCTTGACATATGTGCACTGACAAACGCAGAAGAGAGAAGATAGAGCTAAACAAAACTTAGCGTCAGGGGTTACTCTTTTCATAATAACACTAAAACACAATTTCTTTCAATAAAAATAGTTTGTTTAGTCTATAAAGTTTAAAATATGGACATTGTTCTTACACAAACGTTTCACTTTGCTTCAGAAGGCTCTTCATTACTCACGTGCTATATGGGTGAACATCTGAAGCACACGCCCCAAAAGCTGTATCTCTGACAGTCCACGAATGCTAAACTAAAATGCTAAAATTAATACAAAATTATTTTTAAAAAAATAGGAAGTATCCCAGTAAACATAGTTGCTTATGTCATAGTAGGTTCAGTTAAGTGAACATACACTTTGAGAAAAAGTAACTTTAAAATTATTAACTTATAAAAAAAATATATATATATATATTTTTTTTTTATTATTTTATTTTTTTACAGTGAGGACAATACAGTGTTATTTTACAACTACTGACAGACCGTCCTGAAAAGCACTGTTTATTTCATGTGTATCATATCTTTTGTATTTATTTGTGCTTTCACTTGTAATGTGTTTGGGCTTGTGGTTTTAGATGTGCTCTTGAAATTGGAATAGAGAATAGTGTGTGTGTTGAGTTTGCTGCTCAACCCCCCACCAGTAATTTACATTTCAATGCATGAAGACTCTCACAGGTGAGACACAGAAGCTCACTACTGTTACCTGTGTCCTAGACCAAATACACTGCCAAAAATAAATTGAAATTACATGATGAAATGAAATTACAATCGCTAGGACATATTTCCCAATCTTTAGGAGAACTGAGTGAGGAGTTTATAAATTTGCTAACCAACTTTCAGCTTCACAGCAGTTAATTTTACTTTTACAAATCAACTAATTCTTCCAGAGCACTAGCAGTGCAGGTTTACATCAACACTAACATCAGGAACATTATACAATTAAAATGTCTTTACAAAACTAGAATGACACTCTCTGCTGCTTATAATTCACGGCATGCTTACAGTACAGTACAGCATTATTCCTAAATTTCCTCTTTTGAATGGATGGTAATGGCCTAACACTTGTGTTGGTGTTCAGTTTCATCAAAGTTGCTTTGATAGTGTTTGATTTTTTTAGCAGTATAAATTGCATTACAGTATTACTGTATACATGTTGTAAATTGCTGTCTCATTCAGTTTTGTATTATGTTATTGTTTTGTCCATAAGTTTAACACTTTTGAAAACAGCATGTCAGGATGTGCGAATTGGCCTGTAGAACAAAGATTTGATTGTGTTTGTGTCAAAGTGAGAAAAGATTTCAGGTAAATTGAAAGATGTTGCCATTGAATGCATTTTTTGCTAAAGCAATGTTGATCCACAGTTAAGCTGTGATATAAAATGTTCTTTTACAAAACATTTCTCAATAATAAACACACTTTTTCAACTTTTTCAACTCTTCACACAGTGATCACAATTTCAGTCTGTGCAAGCTAAACTGTGGATCATTGGCACTTGATTTGAGACATGAATTAAGTGTTTTGTTGGTTTTTGTGGATTTTGAATGTGAAATAACTGATGTGAAGCAGAAAGTTGGTTTGGAGAACTGTGTGAAGGATTTTGAAAATGACCAAAGTATTGAGAAATGTGGCCTAGCGATTGTAAAAAATGTAATTTAGTTTAATTTGGCAGGGCAAATCCCAGCATCTTCTCTAGTTTATCTGAGAAGGGTTCTGCCACATTGGTAGTTTGAGCTCTATTGGCCTGTGGTTCACAAACTGGTTTTTCAAGTCTCCTTTATTGAAATGTAAATTGTGAGTGGGGGGTTGTGGGGGTTGAGGAGAGAAACACACAGGCGTCGTGATTTACTATCTAACAGGGGACCTGAGTCAGTGTGTGTGTAACGTAATCACTATTCAATAATGACCTGCAATTAATACATTAGAGAGCTATTTCTGCTTGATTTAACCCTTTAAACTCAGTTATTGCTGTAAAAACTCTAAATCTTTACAGTGTGTTTGTGATGATAAGAAATGTCATAGCAAACACACAGGCGTCGTGATTTACTATCTAACAGGGGACATGAGTCAGTGTGTGTGTAACGTAATCACTATTCAATAATGACCTGCATTTAATACATTAGAGAGCTATTTCTGCTTGATTTAACCCTTTAAACTCAGTTATTGCTGTAAAAACTCTAAATCTTTACAGTGTGTTTGTGATGATAAGAAATGTCTCAGCAAACACACAGGCGTCGTGATTTACTATCTAACAGGGGACCTGAGTCAGTGTGTGTGTAACGTAGTCACTATTCAATAATGACCGGCAATTAATACATTAGAGAGCTATCTCTGCTTGATTTAACCCTTTAAACTCAGGTATTGCTGTAAAACCTCTAAATCTTTGCAGAGTGTTTGTGATGATAAGAAATGTCACAGCAAACACAGAGGCGTCGTGATTTACTATCTAACAGGGGACCTGAGTCAGTGTGTGTGTGTAACATAATCACTATTCAATAATGACCTGCAATTAATACATTAGAGAGCTATTTCTGCTTGATTTAACCCTTTAAACTCAGGTATTGCTGTAAAAACTCTAAATCTTTACAGTGTGTTTGTGATGATAAGAAATGTCACAGCAAACACACAGGCGTCGTGATTTACTATCTAACAGGGGACCTGAGTCAGTGTGTGTGTGTAACATAATCACTATTTAATAATGACCTGCAATTAATACATTAGAGAGCTATTTCTGCTTGATTTAACCCTTTAAACTCAGGTATTGCTGTAAAAACTCTAAATCTTTACAGTGTGTTTGTGATGATAAGAAATGTCACAGCAAACACACAGGCGTCGTGATTTACTATCTAACAGGGGACCTGAGTGAGTGTGTGTGTGTAACGTAATCACTATTCAATAATGACCTGCATTTAATACATTAGAGAGCTATTTCTGCTTGATTTAACCCTTTAAACTCAGGTATTGCTGTAAAAACTCTAAATCTTTACAGTGTGTTTGTGATGATAAGAAATGTCACAGCAAACACACAGGCGTCGTGATTTACTATCTAACAGGGGACCTGAGTCAGTGTGTGTGTAACATATTCACTATTCAATAATGACCGGCAATTAATACATTAGAGAGCTATTTCTGCTTGATTTAACCCTTTAAACTCAGGTATTGCTGTAAAAACTCTAAATCTTTACAGTGTGTTTGTGATGATAAGAAATGTCACAGCAAACACACAGGCGTCGTGATTTACTATCTAACAGGGGACCTGAGTCAGTGTGTGTGCAACGTAATCACTATTCAATAATGACCTGCAATTAATACATTAGAGAGCTATTTCTGCTTGATTTAACCCTTTAAACTCAGGTATTGCTGTAAAAACTCTAAATCTTTACAGTGTGTTTGTGATGATAAGAAATGTCACAGCAAACACACAGGTGTCGTGATTTACTATCTAACAGGGGACCTGAGTCAGTGTGTGTGTGTAACGTAATCACTATTCAATAATGACCTGCAATTAATACATTAGAGAGCTATTTCTGCTTGATTTAGCCCTTTAAACTCAGGTATTGCTGTAAAAACTCTAAATCTTTGCAGTGTGTTTGTGATGATAAGAAATGTCACAGCAAACACACAGGTGTCGTGATTTACTATCTAACAGGGGACCTGAGTCAGTGTGTGTGTAACGTAGTCACTATTCAATAATGACCTGCAATTAATACATTAGAGAGCTATTTCTGCTTGATTTAACCCTTTAAACTCAGTTATTGCTGTAAAAACTCTAAATCTTTACAGTGTGTTTGTGATTATAAGAAATGTCACAGCAAACACACAGGCGTCGTGATTTACTATCTAACAGGGGACCTGAGTCAGTGTGTGTGTAACATATTCACTATTCAATAATGACCGGCAATTAATACATTAGAGAGCTATTTCTGCTTGATTTAACCCTTTAAGCTCAGGTATTGCTGTAAAAACTCTAAATCTTTACAGTTTGTTTGTGATGATAAGAAATGTCACAGCAAACACACAGGCGTCGTGATTTACTATCTAACAGGGGACCTGAGTGAGTGTGTGTGTGTAACGTAATCACTATTCAATAATGACCTGCAATTAATACATTAGAGAGCTATTTCTGCTTGATTTACCCTTTAAACTCAGGTTTTGCTGTAAAAACTCTAAATCTTTGTAGAGTGTTTATGATGATAAGAAATGTCACAGCAAACACACAGGCGTCGTGATTTACTATCTAACAGGGGACCTGAGTCAGTGTGTGTGTGTAACGTAATCACTATTCAATAATGACCTGCAATTAATGCATTAGAGAGCTATTTCTGCTTGATTTAACCCTTTAAACTCAGGTATTGCTGTAAAACCTCTAAATCTTTGCAGTGTGTTTATGACAACAAGAAATGTCACAGCAAACACACAGGCGTCGTGATTTACTATCTAACAGGGGACCTGAGTCAGTGTGTGTGTAACGTAATCACTATTCAATAATGACCTGCAATTAATACATTAGAGAGCTATTTCTGCTTGATTTAACCCTTTAAACTCAGTTATTGCTGTAAAAACTCTAAATCTTTACAGTGTGTTTGTGATGATAAGAAATGTCACAGCAAACACACAGGCGTCGTGATTTACTATCTAACAGGGGACCTGAGTCAGTGTGTGTGTAACGTAATCACTATTCAATAATGACCTGCAATTAATACATTAGAGAGCTATTTCTGCTTGATTTAACCCTTTAAACTCAGGTATTGCTGTAAAAACTCTAAATCTTTGCAGTGTGTTTGTGATGATAAGAAATGTCACAGCAAACACACAGGCGTCGTGATTTACTATCTAACAGGGGACCTGAGTCAGTGTGTGTGTAACGTAATCACTATTCAATAATGACCTGTAATATTCAATAATGTAAATACATTGGTGTACCTTACAATAATCTTAAATGAGAGATGTGGACTGATCATATACTGTAATTATGAAGACACAACAGAGAATGAATTTCTTAAAGAAATGACTTTTCTGTAATGTATTAGGTATTATGTCTAAGGTATATTGTGTTTGTGTGTGTGTGTGTGTGTGTGCCTATTGTGATACCAGATGCCTGTGTAAACAAGTTAACTTATTTTAATGTGTTGACTAACATACTAAAGCACAAGAAGACTTGTGGACTAACTAAGTGTAGTGTGTTACTTGATGTTACATCTTGTAACTTTATTGCGACTGTGTAATAAATATATTTAAAAAGTAAATTAAAGTATTAAAGTATATTTTAGGTTACAAATAAATACTTCTCAGTACATTCAAAAGAACACAGTTATTATAAAAAGACATATTATTACTTGACACATTATATAGTCTGTACGAAGCTTAACTGCATTTATGTTATTTATTTGTAAAGACATGTAATGGTGGAGATGGCATATATATATATAAAATGAAGACAGACTTGACTGCCAGCTCACTTCACATTCACACACAGCTCCACTGCAGACTAATGGAGGTCCCCTGTTGGATAGGTAGACATCGGTCACACACAAACACACACAGCTCCACTGCAGACTAATGGAGGTCCCCTGTTGGATAGGTAGACATCGGTCACACACAAACACACACAGCTCCACTGCAGACTAATGGAGGTCCCCTGTTGGATAGGTAGACATCGGTCACACACAAACACACACAGCTCCACTGCAGACTAATGGAGGTCCCCTGTTGGATAGGTAGACATCGGTCACACACAAACACACACAGCTCCATTAGAGTCTATGGAGGTCCCCTGTTGGATAGGTAGACATCGTTCAGGTCCCCTCTTGGCATATTTGTAAAAAAATAAAAAAATGCTTATTTGAAGTTATATTATGAATAAGGACCTTAAAAGAAAATTTTGTATGTGATTTTTGTTTCTTCAAAATGACTAGAAACACAGGTCCCCTCTTGGATAGTGTAGAGTGATAGTCCCCTCTTGGTAATATAGACGTGTATGTGTGTGTGTGTGTGTGTTTGTGTGTGTGTGTGTTGTAACTATAATTTATTCTGAAGCAAGATTCCCACCAGTGTTCAATCAGCATTGACATATTTAAATCTGTATATTTGTGAATTTTTTTTTTTTTTTTTAATCGTTTCAAATTTGTGAATTTTTACCTTTTATAAAGGGCATTTCCCCCCTAATCTTATTAAATATAGGCTATGCTTCAGGTTTAATTTTATATTGTTAAATTTGATCAATACATTAAATTAAATTAAGACACAATACAATAAATAACAATACAATTAAATAATTTACACCGAAAAATTACAACTGCATTAAATAATGTTTTGAGATTTGTAGTTTTGAATACAATGACTGACCACAAACAGGTAATAACTTGCATTTTACTGAAAATGTACAGAGTAAAATATTACTGAAAATTCATTATGAATGCCTTACACTACTGCGTTACATCAAAAAGTAATAAGTTACTGTAATGTATTACTTTTGTAATGCGTTACTCCCAACACTGATCATATATTATTATCATAGACTGTAAAAAAATTATCCACCACTATCGATCGCCACTTACACTAAATTAATGCACAATCATTCTTGCATTTTGGTGATTCGCTAGTTATTTTTTGTTTTAATCAGGCTCTTGTCCGTCGGACAAGTAAAATTCTTTTTCACTTGTCCCTTCAAAAAACAATTTGTTAAAATTGCATGAATTTTGTTTCTTTTGCTGCAGAAATTCAATACAAAAAATAAATGACCCATCTCAGAGTAGCTTTATAGAATGCACTTCAGTTTTATTAACTTATCAGCAATCACCATGTTGACTATAGCAAGTTCCTGTTCTTCTCTGGGAGCAATCACCATGTTGACTATAGCAAGTTCCTGTTCTTCTCTGGGAGCTTTCCTCTGCCTCCTGATGAGGTAGATATTGAATCTTTAGATAGGCAAAATACATTTTCATATTAGAGACCAGAGGCATACAGTCACTGTAATACATGGTAAAAGTAGTTACACTTTGCAGTTGGAGAAGCCCTTAAACAATATCCTACCTTTTGGTTTCTTGAGAATTCTGGATAATGGATGCCACTGTGTCTTGGCTGAGATTTGGCTGTGCTCGTTCACCAGACTCTGTGTATGATAGCCTATGGTCTATGATAGTAGCTCTTATTTCAGTTACCCTAATTCTAGCCCTTACATGTATTCTAACCCCTCAATGTATACCTTGTCCTCATCCCAATCCTTTCTCTTGTCCTGGTACTCTTCCTCTCTATCATGCAGGCATTTTTCTTAATTTCTTTGTGTTGCTCTAAATTGTTCCTTTTTCACACAAGATCAGCCCAAAGATGCCCGTGTTTACTTTATATGGTCATGTGAATGAAAGAACATCAACACCTGAACAACAACCTGAACCTAGAAGAGAATCAGCTGTGATTTATATATTTGCAATCCTTTAGTCAGCTGTTTCTAAGTAACAATGGAATAAAATACAATGGATATATTTGTGTTTCAATTCACAATATGAACAGCTGTCTATCTTGACTTTAGCCTAAAAGGTTAGGTTTAAAACATGGTGTTATCTGTTCTGACATACAGTGTTAAAGCACATGTAAATTTGGCAGTAAAATTCTAGTGTTTTGGTCTCGTTTGAGCTTATGTGTAAAAGAAGTTCAAGCATTTCAAATTTGTGTTAACTATATGCATTTTGTGTCAAAGCATTTTGTGTTATTTGTATAGCCCACACAGACAGATGTTGTGCTAACTGCATTACAGTTTTTGCCTGTTGCTTGAACAATATACACCCATGCTTAAACTAAAGTAATACAACTTGAAGCTTTTCTTACCATACCTCAAACACATGTACAGTCTTGTTCAAAATAATAGCAGTACAATGTGACTAACCAGAATAATCAAGGTTTTTCGTATATTTTTTATTGCTACGTGGCAAACAAGTTACCAGTAGGTTCAGTAGATTCTCAGAAAACAAATGAGACCCAGCATTCATGATATGCACGCTCTTAAGGCTGTGCAATTGGGCAATTAGTTGAAAGGGGTGTGTTCAAAAAAATAGCAGTGTGGCATTCAATCACTGAGGTCATCAATTTTGTGAAGAAACAGGTGTGAATCAGGTGGCCGCTATTTAAGGATGAAGCCAACACTTGTTGAACATGCATTTGAAAGCTGAGGAAAATGGGTCGTTCAAGACATTGTTCAGAAGAACAGCGTACTTTGATTAAAAAGTTGATTAGAGAGGGGAAAACCTATAAAGAGGTGCAAAAAATGATAGGCTGTTCAGCTAAAATGATCTCCAATGCCTTAAAATGGAGAGCAAAACCAGAGAGACCTGGAAGAAAACGGAAGACAACCATCAAAATGGATAGAAGAATAACCAGAATGGCAAAGGCTCAGCCAATGATCACCTCCAGGATGATCAAAGACAGTCTGGAGTTACCTGTAAGTACTGTGACAGTTAGAAGACGTCTGTGTGAAGCTAATCTATTTTCAAGAATCCCCCGCAAAGTCCCTCTGTTAAAAAAAAAGGCATGTGCAGAAGAGGTTACAATTTGCCAAAGAACACATCAACTGGCCTAAAGAGAAATGGAGGAACATTTTGTGGACTGATGAGAGTAAAATTGTTCTTTTTGGGTCCAAGGGCCACATGCAGTTTGTGAGACGACCCCCAAACTCTGAATTCAAGCCACAGTACACAGTGAAGACAGTGAAGCATGGAGGTGCAAGCATCATGATATGGGCATGTTTCTCCTACTATGGTGTTGGGCCTATTTATCGCATACCAGGGATCATGGATCAGTTTGCATATGTTAAAATACTTGAAGAGGTCATGTTGCCCTATGCTGAAGAGGACATGCCCTTGAAACGGTTGTTTCAACAAGACAATGACCCAAAACACACTAGTAAATGGGCAAAGTCTTGGTTCCAAACCAACAAAATTAATGTTATGGAGTGGCCAGCCCAATCTCCAGACCTTAATCCAATTGAGAACTTGTGGGGTGATATCAAAAATGCTGTTTCTGAAGCAAAACCAAGAAATGTGAATGAATTGTGGAATGTTGTTAAAGAATCATGGAGTGGAATAACAGCTGAGAGGTGCCACAAGTTGGTTGACTCCATGCCACACAGATGTCAAGCAGTTTTAAAAAACTGTGGTCATACAACTAAATATTAGTTTAGTGATTCACAGGATTGCTAAATCCCAGAAAAAAAAAATGTTTGTACAAAATAGTTTTGAGTTTGTACAGTCAAAGGTAGACACTGCTATTTTTTTTGCTATTTTTTAATTTTTTTCAACTAATTGCCCAATTGCACAGCCTTAAGAGCGTGCATATCATGAATGCTGGGTCTCATTTGTTTTCTGACAATCTACTGAACCTACTGGTAACTTGTTTGCCACGTAGCAATAAAAAATATACTAAAAACCTTGATTATTCTGGTTATTCACATTGTACTGCTTTTATTTTGAACAAGACTGTACCCATTCCTTAAACAAAAGCGCTGCTTAGCACTCTCGTTTCAATTCTGCAACACACTTACGCCTTTATGAAACACACTTGGTCCTGCATACTACATTCTATTTCATACCTAAGAAGACACTTCGCTCAAAAATGAAATCTCAGGGTGCCATTTGGAAAACACATGTATCCAAAATACAATAAACATCGTGCAATTGCAGCCACTCAAATACACACCTGAAGGCACTTACTTGCAAAACTGAACACCAATCAGCCGAGAGAGAGAGAGAGAGAGAGAGAGAGAGAGAGAGAGAGAGAGAGAGAGAGAGAGAGAGAGAGAGAGAGAGAGAGAGAGAGAGAGAGAGAATTTTGAATTTTAAATACTCTTTATTACAATTTTTCCACAGACACATTTACAAAATCAACTTACAGACAAAAAAATAAAAAATAAATAAAAAATAAATAAAAAATAATTAAATAAATAAATAAATTACAACAAATTTGTGAAAAGCAAATCATCTTCACACACCGAGCACAATGCTCCTTTGCTACACCATTTTAGTTCAAAAGACAAAATTTCATCCATAGATTTATAAAAATTAAAATCAATCAACACTCTAGACTTTACCAGAGTTGAAAACAAAACAGTAACATCATGTCCAGACCTTTGTTCAATCTTGTTTTTCCTACTTGAGTAGATAGCTAATTTAGCTTGACCCAAGATAAAATTTAGTAATTGACAGTCAACTTTTCTTTTCTGTACATATTTAACACCCAAAACAAATAATTCCATGGAAAAATTTTCATCAAAAACATCAAAGAGATTTCTTAATACATTAAATAAGGGCTTTAATCTAGAGCACTCCATGAATGCATGGAAAACAGTTTCTTTCTTAAAACAAAAAGGACATTCAGAGCCAACCTCAGGATTTAAAACAGAGATAAAAGCATTGACAGCTATTGCTCCATGGAGAACCCTCCATTGTATATCCCCAACTCTCTTTGTTAACGGTGGCTTATACAAAATTCTCCATTCAGGTTTAACATTTTCATCCAGTTTTAAGAACGATCTCCATGGTGTGTCCATTTTGCCATCTAAAATCTTCTTGTTAAAGACCAAAACACAAGCTTTGTACAAAACTTTCCCTGTAACCGAAAAGAAATCCAAACACAAAGACTTCCCAGTTTTTAAAAACAGACCTGTACAATCTTCTAGTTTAGGAGACAAAAGTAAAGCCGGAAAAGGGTCTTTTGCATTAGGAGTCTCTACTCCCGCATAATAGTCCTTTATTAATTGTCTTTCTTCCTCTGTAAGAGCAGACTGCCATTTTGCCATCAATTGAGCAACTATCCGGGTTGAGAACATTCCTAGATGTGAAGCTGCCTGCTCAATGTTCTTAAAATTAGGTCCAGCCATATTCAACAGAAGATTTAAGGTAGTAATCTTGGATTTGCAAAGGATAGCATTTAGTCCAGAAAAAGTATGTCCAACAGCAGAAATATCCAGACGGGTTCCATATATTATGGGTTCATTTAGCAACCAGAAGAGTGATTTCTTACACAGTGTCCTTTGTTGATTAAAAAGACCCCATACTTTAAAAAGATTGCGATAAAAAATTGGCATATTGGAAGTGTTCAGTCTTAGGGGGTCTAAAAAGAAGAGCAATTTGTCCATCTGTAGACCTCCCAAACTCCGTAGAATAGCACAAGCAGCTACTCTCCAACAAAAGTCACTTGACCCCGAAAGAAGCTTTTGAATAAATTGCAAGCGGAAAGTTGCTGTTCTGCTTTGCAAGTTTACCAGTCCTTGTCCACCTTCTTCTTTGGACAAAAACAAAATGCTCTTAGTGATCCAGTGCATTTTACCCCAGAAAAAATCCACCAGTAGTGCTTGAATTTCATTCATCAGTTTTAAAGGTGGATCTATACATGCTAGTTTATGCCAAAGAGAGGATGCAATTAAATTATTAATAATTAATATACGCCCTTTATAAGACATGTTTGGGGCTAACCATTTCCACTTGGCTAAACGTCCTTTAACTTTTTCAGTAATCCCTTCCCAATTTTTCAATACAGTTGTTTCATCTCCTAAAAAGACCCCCAAATATTTAAAACCCCCTTTACTCCAAATTAAACCATCAGGAATGCTTAACTCTTCTCTATTCCACTTTCCACATATAAAAGCTTCACTTTTGTTCCAGTTTACTTTAGCAGAAGATATATCTTTAAAATCTTCAAGTATTTTCGTTAAAATCTCTATATCTTTTTGACTACTAACCATTACAATCACATCATCAGCATAAGCTGACAAATGAATTTTACTGTTAGAGCCAGGTATATGTAACCCACTCAAAAGTACTCGTATCTGCTGCAATAAAGGTTCTATGGCTAATGAATAAAGCATTCCTGACAATGCACATCCTTGCCTTACACCTCTACCAACCTTGAAAGGAGTGCATAAGCCACCGTTCACTTTCAGCAAACTCTCAACATCCGTATACAGCGTCTTAATCATATCTACAAAATCTTGGCAGAACCCAAAAGCTCTTAAAGTTTTCCAGAGGTAATTATGTTCAACTCTATCGAATGCCTTTTCTTGATCCAGAGAAAACAAAGCACAATCTAAATTAAACAACTTGGAGACCTCTAAAATATCGCGTACTAAAGAAATATTATCAACAATGGACCTACCAGGTATGCAATAGCTCTGGTCCGGGTGAATAACTTGCTCCATTGTTTCCGCCATCCTATTTGCCAAAGTTTTTGAGAGCAGTTTGTAATCTGTACAAAGCAGCGACACAGGGCGCCAGTTCCTAATGTCCGTTAGATCTCCTTTTTTTGGGAGAAGTGTAAGAATTGCTCTACGGCAGCTCAACGGCAGCCGCCCTCCAGCCAAGCTTTCGTTAAGCACCGCGAGCAAATCTTCCCCCAATACTGTCCAGAAAGACTTATAAAAGTCCGCTGGGAGACCATCGATGCCGGGAGCCTTCCCGGACTCCATGCCCTGAAGGGCCTTGTATAACTCGTCGAGGCTCATGGCCTTACTGAGTTCTGTATTGGCATCCTCAGACACCTGTGCCAAGCTTTCAAAGAAGACATTGTCACTGTCAGGCTCTGCAACACATTCACAGCTGTACAGCTTTTCGTAAAAACAAACTGCTCTCTTTCTAATATCAATGGGGTCAGATAACAACATCCCAGATTCAGAGCGGAGAGCATGAATTAATCTTTTTTGTCCATTCTTTTTTTTCTAAATTAAAGAAAAATTTAGTTGGAGCATCCATTTGGTCAATATTCTGGAAACGGGACCGAACCAGAGCTCCTTGCACCTTAACCTCTAAAAGATCACTAAGCTGAGTTTTTTTAACTGAAAGAGTTTCTAAAACATTATTCCCCCCAGTTGAATCTGCTATTTCTTGAAGTTTAACTATTGCTGTCTCCAAATTTTTCATTGATTTTGATAACTGTATAGTGATATTTCGAGTATGCTGTTGACAAAACTGTTTAATTTGCACTTTACCAAAATCCCACCACTGATTTAAAGACTGGTAAGAATTCCTTGTGGCTCTAAAATTCTCCCAAAAATATTTAAAAGTATCCTTAAAATGTTTATCATTTAACAGTGAACTATTAAAATGCCAATAAGCACTATTTGGTCTTGTGGAGCTCAAAATGAAAGAACACACCACCATACTATGGTCAGAGAAACTAACAGGAACAATCAAACATTTGCTAAAAATACCACATTGATGCTTAAAACCATAAAATCTATCCAACCTAGCTAAAGAAAAAACCCTCCCACGGGTATGAGCCCAAGTATATTGCCTTAGACTACCATTGACATGTCTCCATATATCACACAATTCATGTGTTTTAATGACTTGAATGAGTCTCTTACGGGATGGCTCATGGGGCTCCGTGTGATTTCTATCAAGATTTTGTTCTGTACAGTTAAAATCGCCGCCCAGAAACAAAAACTCTTCACTATTACAATTTTGCAGGGTTGAATTGAGGGTATTTAAAAACAGCATTCTTTCGACTCCTGAGGTAGGGACATAAACACAAATAAAAACAAAAACATGACTTTCAAATAAAGCTCGAACCTTTAAAAATCTGCCCTTTATAATCTCTTCAACATCATAAGAAATTGGTTTAAAATTTTTAGAAAATAAAATGGCGACTCCGCCACTAACAGCAGTGTTATGACTTAAAATAGAGATGCCATCCCATTCCCTTTCCCAATCTGCAGCGTTCTTTAAATCACTGTGAGTTTCTTGAAGTAAAATAATATCTAGTTTTTTCTCTTTAGACATTTCATATAATGCTACCCTTTTTTTCACATCTCTTGCTCCATTTACATTCACTGAAGCAACACTAACTTCACCCATAATGAATAAAAAACAAAACAGTAAAAACAAACCACTGATTATCATTAAATTAGCTTTTTTCATCACCATCATTACTAATTTCAGTATTGAGTTTTCTCAATATTTTTTTTAACCTGTAAATTTCCTTATTAGTAAAACATCCTTCAGCCATCAGACACCTTGTTTTTTCAATGAACTGCTTAAGGTCAGGAAAATATTCATTCACTCGTACTCCTCTTCTATTTTTTGTTGCTTTAAGAAAGAGTCTTATATCTTCCATTTCATAATTTCGACTCACACATTCACTCTGAGAAAAAGGAAGGCTAGAATCAGATTCACAATCACTCTCGGTTTCACCCTGGTCCTCACTATCAGCTACGTTTACATTTGTTTTCTTTACAGGTCCCGACTCACAAGTATTCTCACTTTTCCTCCGTTTTAGCGGTACTTTAAACAGAGCGCGTTCTGTCTCTTTGTCAATGCCATCGTTCTCACTTCTGTGCTCGATCGGAGGTAGTTTTCCCCCCTCGCGCTGGGAGACCTCTGACACCTTTTTTAAGGTGTCCCTGTCCGGGCAAGTGAGTCCTATTTGATCTTTTAAAGAACGTCCGTCATCAAAAGACCCGGTAGACTCCGCATCATCTTCCTTTCTATTAGGCGACTTTATTACAGTAATCGCGGAAGAGGCCTGATTTACCTCTTGCAGCTCTGTTGCAATCGTCTCAGGTACAGCTCGCTCTGCCGCGATCGCGTCTGTGCTGTCTATAGGTTGACGTGTCGCGAGTGGAACATTTGCATCATCTATATTTTGCTCTGCTACAGATGTTTCTCTTTTATCAGGGCAATCACGTACTAAATGTCCCACTTTATTGCAACCGAAACATTTCATCTTCCCTGTTGTTGCAAATACAACGTAATCAAAATCATCGATCCGGAATTTGAACGTAAGGTCTAGTTCAGCGTCATCCTTCACGATCATGTAGGCAAATCGCCTAAAAGAAACTACGTGCTTCAACAACGGAGATCCGCTTCCAATTAGTATTCTTTTAATCGGCGACACCACTTTTCCATAACGGGAAAGAGATTGATTTAATAACTGGTCACTGATGAACGGAGGGACATTGGACAATGTTACTTTTTTAGATGGCATTGACAATGGAAGAACAGGTGTAAACAAACCATCAATAAAAATCCCACTCTCAACTAGTTCATTTGCTTTGTCTACACTGTTTAAAAATATAACATTAGCGTTATTCATTTTTGAGGCTGACAGAATGCACTCATGGCCCACAACTTCTCCTATAGCCAAACAACAGTCCTCTACACTCACTGCCGCCGCCACTTTCACTGCGTGGCGCCGCGTGAGTGTAAACAAGACTCGCGACTCCGGGACCGCCATGCTTCCCTAAAGGTAGCACCCGGCCCGGATCAACGCACCAAAAAACTATTATTAGCAACTAAACCGCAAAAAACAAAGAGAGAAAAGGGAGAGAGAAAAGAGATAGAATAAACGAGGGTGAAATATTAGTTGGCACAGCAGCCACGAAAAGAAATCACTCGCACTCAAACAACACTCAGCACTCACCACGCGCTCTCCGCACTCACAGCCTCAGTCAGCTCACGCATGCGCACGAGAGAGAGAGAGAGAGAGAGAGCTATAAGCTATATGCACAGAACAATATTTCGGATTATATTAGAGCAACTTCAGTGGTTCATGTGGTAAGTCATGGCTTGACAGTGAGGGAACCTGGGCAGAGAGTCCACACACACTAAGCCGGTTCACAGTTCATCCAGGCCATTCAGACTGAAAAACAGCGATTCTCCATTCCAGACTATCTATCTACATACTGTACCGTATCACATTACTGTATTGCAAGTTGGCTAGTGCTCCTTTTGTAACAAAAAGTGGTAGTTTTGTGTAACATACAGTACAGTACATAACACTGTACCATTGAGATTGTACTGTAGTGTGAAGCATAGTACTATGATGTACAGTATTATGTCATTTGTAACATTTCAGTACTTTCATTTTTGGTTGTTGTGAAAACCTTTGTTGGAAAAAAAAGAACAGAAACTGTAAGTGCATTGCTTCACAGAATGCTAACTGATGATTAAATTAAAGACTACAGTGTTTTATATAAAGTAGACTAGTGTGTTCACCCTGATCTGAAAGTGTACTCATATGATGCAAGTGTGTATCGTTTTGTCATCAGAGTTACATTTTGACAAAGAAATGTTAAGTTTTGATTGCAGAGTTAAGGTTTTGATAGTAGAGTTTGAATTTGACACAGATGTGAATGGTATATTTCCCAGTGTTGTGTCATGTTTACTTGTGTGTAAAGTTTTGGCACAGTGAGCATAGTTTTGCAAAATGTGTTCAAGCAACGGGCAAAAACTGTAAGAGTTTAGGAAATTTAAAAGTTTTGACAAAATTGTCATAGCGATCGTAAAAAAAACCTGTATTATTATTATTATTATTATTATTATTATTATTATTATTATTATTATTATTATTATTATTATTTTATTATTTTATTTTTTGTTACAAGCAACATAACTTACCAGTTTGGGAAATTTTGTTTTGAATTTATTGCACCAGTGTGTAAGACACAGTGTTGTAGTGTTTGTTTTTCTGAGGGCAAAGTTTGGTGTAAAGTGTAGAGTTTCATTTTGACCTGAAAATAGGATGTTTGGGTAATTGGGTGAGATGTTATGGATTTGTGTTTACTGTTTTGAGAATATGAGGCATAGTTTAAAAAAAAAAATGTGTTTAAGTAATCAAAAAGAAAAAAAGAAAAAACTGTAATGTAAAATTTTAGTCTTTCCCCCACTTTTTAGATCATGTTAAATAATGTAAAGCAGTTAACTAATGTTTAAAGGTTAAACCTTAATATAAAGTGTTACATGTAATGATAACATAGCTTCCTTTATATATGATGAAGTAATCCTTTTACCTTCCCAGCTTAGCTCTTCTCGTTTCCTTTTACATTCTGTTGAGTACATCACATGCACAAAAACATACAGTACATTTACACAAAACACAGCTGTATTGTCACAAAGTCAACTTTGCATGACCTTTCTATTTTGCATTATCTGACCTGTCTTTATCTCTGTGTGTGTGTATGTGTGTGTGCGTTTATTTATGTTTCCAGAGGCCATATGATTTCAGGTCCCAGTGAAACTCCCAACAGGAAGCCTGTGGGGAACAACCGCCATGGAGACTTTAGACTTCTATGAGCAGTCACGAACAGTAACTTCAAATAAAATAATTACAGATACAGCTCATCCGTGGAAGTCCATTCATTTAAATTTCTTATAGATACACTTGCAGGTCAAGATAAGGCAATATATGGTTGTTTAATTTGCTCATAGATGAAATTACCTCAAGGGTCATGTGTGATTCAAGATGACTTAACTCCAGTGCTGGATATACTCCCTGGAATACCTGAATCGGATTGGCCAGTAGTGACATTTTGCATTCAAATCTACTCAACTATATAATTGAATAGCAACTTATTTTCTACATAGCATAACATTAATTGTCTATTTATTTATGTATTAGGCAGCTGTGTAATAAGCAGACATTTATTATCATACAGTAAACCTAAGTAATAAGTAAACCCTTTAGGGTGATACAAATCCTGATCACCCTGTCAGTGTTTATTGAACTATAACTGACTGCACATGATGCTTTACTTATTCCAAATGTTAATTTCTCCAAATATAAGACTTTAAGCATTAGGCTACATCTGGAGCAAAAGCAGGTTGTGTAATATGCACAGATGGGCTAATTTTGTCCTGTTTCACCTAGTTTTGGAGCTTCTGCCTGATTTGCATAACTGTGTGGCACAAGCAAATTGCTTACATTCAAAGATAGTCTTTTCTTCTCTATATTGTGATATTTCACAAGAAGAGTGAACTTGACTTGATTCTAACACAAGTCACAGAAAAAAGTGGGAAAATATTTTTCATTGTTAGCTCATGTTAACTAATATAGTTAACTAGAGTTAAAAATCAAAAACTTATTGTGTTATAATTTCTTCTAAGTGTTAACATTTCTTCTTTTGTTCCACAGAAACAGTTGTTGGTTTATTAAAAAAAAAAAAAAAAAACACGAGGGCGAGTAAATAATGATAGAACTGCGATTTCTATGTGAATTTGAATTAATTAAAATTAAATTACCATGTTGTTAGGTGTGTGTGTGTGTGTGTGTGTGTGTGTGTGTGTGTGTGTGTGTGTGTGTGCACCTGGTAATCCCTACGTTATGGGGACAAAATGTCCCCACAAAGATGGCAATATCCGAAATCCTTGTCCTTGTGGGGACATTTTTAGGTCCCCATGAGGAAAACATCTTATAAATCACACAGAAGGAGTTTTTTTGAGAAAGTAAAAATGCAGAATGTTTCCTGTGATGGGTAGGTTTAGGGGCAGGGGCAGTGTAAGGGGATAGGATGTACAGTTTGTACAGTATGAAATCTATTACGCCTATGGAAAGTCCCCATAAAACATGGAAACACGACATGTGTGTGTGTGTGTGTGTGTGTGTGTGTGTGTGTGTGTGTATACTGGTGTGATTTCTTTGAGAAATTCCCTGACACAGCGGGAAAAAGTGCTACAGCTGCACTGTCTGTTTTTCGCTTTCTGAGAGCCGGAGACAGTAGGGCATGACACACACTAAACGGGAGAATGAGGGACAGGAAGACAAAGAAACTGAAAGGCAGGCATAACAATTAAAATCCTCAACAGGAAAAAAAGTGCTACAACACTTTGAAAGAAGCTAAAAAAAAAAAAAAGCCAAAGCAGTTAGGAAACAATAGGTGTTAAACCATAGAAGTGAGATGCAGAACCCATAATCAGTGAGATATTCAAGAACCTGTTGCAATAACTAACACTTTTCGTAGAACAATAACAAAATTTTGTTTAGAAATAATTTTGTTTAAATTGTATGTTGGCTCGAGTGTTGATGTGCAGAACAGGCTAGTTTTACTTCAGTTTGACAATAAATTATATATATATTTTTAATGAATTTTCTGTTTTGTTGTTGTTATTACTTAGCCTGACAAGCCAGACCTACATCAAGATGTTTGGTCTGGAAACTCACCATTGAAAGGGTTCAATCAGAGGGGCGGGATAAACGGTTGTCTTTCAAACTCCCTCTGCCCGCAATAGGATAGAGCTACCACCAACCAGAGCAAGGAAGGTGAAGCAGAGCTAGCTGACAGTTTAAACTTTCGTCATATCCGGTCAGCAAAACTCAGAATACATCTTCCGTATTTAAGAATGCCTTCAGTGCCGTTCTTTGTTCTTTTCTCAGAGAAAAGCTGAACCTCGAGTCTTCCAGAGTTGTGGTCAAAGCTGATTCGAAAGACCGCTGTTTGCCAGCTTCTGTGTTTACTAGAAGCATGCAAGCGCAACTCTGCTGTTGTTATGTTAAGCCCCGCCCACCGAATCTATACACAATGTGATTGGCCTGACCAGAGATTGGTTTTTACAGCTCAAAATGTATTGAGAGTTGCTAGACGATATTCACGGCAGATTAGATTTGCTGCCGCTACACTGTAAAAAAATATTTAGAAAAAAAGTTATCTGGTTGCCTTAAAATTTTGAGTTCATTGAAATAACATTTTTGAGTTAATACAATGAACATTTTTTGAGATTCGACAACCTTTATTAAAATATTATTAAAAGATTTTGTAAGCGTATTGGGTAATTGTGTGTGTTTTATTTCTGATGACGCAGTGAAACATGCCAAATAGTGCTATATTCTTGATTTGTCATATTTTTTATGTGGTTCAGATACAATAATATTTTGAGTTTCTAATTATTAAACAAATTTCCTTCATTGTATCAATTCAAATTTTTTATTTCATTAAACTCAAAACTTTGAGGCAACTAGGTTACTTACTTTTTTAAGATAAATCAACAAAAAAGAGTTTTATTTTTTACAGTGTAGGGTGTGTCTAGATTTCTCGGCTAGTTTTTACTGTAAATAACAGAAAATATGTAACATATGCATATGACTTATACATAATAATAATAACCATTAAGGGTTTTAACCTCTTAACCCTCGCCCTTTTTTTTTGAGAATTAAAAAAACGACATACCCCAAATAAAAATGTCTGCAGCTCTTAAACCCTATGGTCTATATCCATAAATTTGGTCTTATTTTAAACTAGACACTTCAAATTATGTTACCCAAAAGTCATAATAACTCAAAGTAGTATAGGGACAGATTAAAACAAGGGGAAATATGCATGCAAGTGACTCACGTTTTTATTTATTTTTTATTCCCTTATGGAAAAAAATATGAGATTTTAATTTTAAGGCCCTGAAAAAAACCTTGATGAGCCACAGCAGAGCCGATGGGTGGAAGAGCTTAGTTGGAGCAATGGGTTTAGAAAACCAAAGCAGAGTCAGAAGCCTGGGCTGTGGTCTTGGGTCCTTTGACCCCTGTTGGACTGGCCAGAAGACCATGGTCATCTAACCTGTCGTTCTGTCATTCTAACATTCTTTCACGTCTTCAACAATGTGCTGTCCAAAAAATGCTGAGACCAGTATTTGAGAGAGATTGAAGAAAATGTATAGGCCTGAGCAGAAAGGATGATGGGAAAAAGGGAGTGTCAGCTAGAAAGAATGATAAAAAGACTGATAGAGTCCTTTCTGTCCATCCAATATGAAGGCTGTAAATTGGGCCACCACTCGGGCTTTGAATGTCTCTCACTTATTCATAGGTATTTATAGTCGTGAATGCATGAGGATTATTCTCTCTCTCTCTCTCTCTCTCTCTCTCTCTCTCTCTCTCTCTCTCTCTGTGCGTGTGCGCATGTGCGGGCACTCTGAGGTGTGTGTGAGCGTGTGAGCAGGGTTGTGGCGTGTTTGAGTGAGTTACTTTTTTCCTTTTTCCTTTTTCCCTTTAATTTGTTTAGAAATTTTGGATTAGTATTTAATTGTCACCGATTTAATCACCTTAGGGTGAAAATGGGGACAAATTCAGATGGTTGTGCTCCGTTAACCGCTCAACATGGGTGTAAATGTTTACCTGACGAGTCCATAACAGTTGAGGACTGTCTAATTGCGATTAGCAGCGAAGTTGGTGCGGGTAATATCGTGTCCGCATCTAGAATGAATAAGGCTGTTGTTGTCTTTTTGAAAGAAGTCTCTTTGGTTCAGCATCTAGTTGAATTTGGTTTATCCGTCAGAGATACTTTTTTGGCGGTTTTGCCGTTGTCAAATCCGTCTAAGAAGGTTATCCTTTCGAATGTGCCCCCATTCATCACCAAAGATTCACTTGAGCGTTTGTTAGGACGTTATGGCAAGATAGTAGGGCCGATTAAAATGATCCCGTTAGGATTAAAAAATCCAGAACTTAAACACGTGATGTCATTTAGACGTCAGACATTCATGATCCTGAACGCTGAATTTCAGTCCTTGAATACATCAGCGAAAACCACTGTGCTGGGTAAAGATTACACAATTTATATCAGTACGGAATCGATGAGGTGTTTTACTTGTGGGAAGTATGGTCATACAAAATTGGTATGTTCAAGGAATGATGAGGTTAACAATAATGTGGATGAGATTACTCCTTCTACGGAACAATTGCCTTCTGCTTCAATAAATAATGAAAGGGAAATAAATAACAGTGACGTAATTGAGGCGTCTTCTCTTTCAAAAAATGGAGACAGCGCTGAGCTTATAATGAAAACGCACGTTGACGATGTTGAACATTCTTCCGCCGTTGCTGTTGTAAGTGTAAATGACAGCGCAGCGCGGGCTGTTGTAGAGTGCGCGGACGCAGATCCTGCCGGTATGATCGCTGAAACGGAGTCGGTGGAGCGGGTTGAGCTCGCGATGCCTGGCGGCGAGCCCGTTGATTTACACATTTCACAGGCATCAGGATTTAGCCAGACTCAGGGCGATGATGGTGTGATGATAGACAGAAGTGAAGGTCAGTCAATGGATTCGGATAGTGACGCTTCTGATATGACAGAAAATCCTTCTATTGGTTCTCAGGGCAGGTTTGTAGAGAGTCACAATCTTAAATTAAAACATCCCTATTATACAGTTTGTCAAATCAATGATTTTTTGGATGATACCTTTAATCAGCGAAAACCAAACCTTATAAAATACTTCCCAGATTTACAGCTTTTCGTTGATTCATGTACAATGGCAATAAGAAAGGCAACATTGGATGAGTTTGACCAGCCGAAACGCTACAGGCTAAAAAAACACATGAACATGGTAAAAAAATTGTCAGTTTATTTTTTTGGATTTTTGGATTTCCTAGCATTATCATTTTCATGACATCCATAAGTATTGGATCTTTTAACATCAATGGATGTCGGGACACAACAAAGAGACTTGCTTTGTTTAATTATTTACAATTGAAGAAGGCAGACATTATTATGCTTCAAGAGACTCATTCTGATTTACAGAATCAGACACAATGGAATTGTGACTGGAAAGGAAATATTTTAATGAGCCACGGGACTAATCTTAGTGCTGGTGTTGCTATACTTTTTTCTCCATGTGTCTGTAATGAACCAGTTATGTCCGAAATAATACCTGGCCGACTTTTAAGAGCAGATATTGCGGTAGGACAAATCAGGTTTTCTTTTTTTAATGTATATGCTCCAAACGTAGGATCTGAGCGTAAGATATTTTTTGAAAAATTGTCAGATGCTTTGACACAGTGCCCACAGGATAATGTTGTGGTTGTAGGAGGCGATTTTAACTGCACATTAAACCCTGATTTGGACCGAAACCATGATGAACCACATTCAAGTTCTGCAGAAGAGTTAAAAAATGTTGTTGGGTATTATGACTTTGTTGATTTATGGAGAGATAGTTATCCTGGGGTTAAACAGTATACCTGGTTAAAAGTTAACTCAAATGCGTTGTCAGGAGCAAGACTTGACCGATTTTATGTTGCTAGGAGCAATAGTGGTAGGTTTTTTAATAGTCAAATAGTACCATCTTTTCTATCTGATCACCATTATATATCCATAGCTGTGTCTGTCTTGTCTTCTAAAATACACAAATCACACTGGCATTTTAACAACAGATTATTACAGGATCACTCTTTTGTTCACTCTTTTGGCCTTTTTTGGCAATCGTGGAGAGAGGAGAGAGGTAGTTTTCCTTTAATAAGTCAGTGGTGGGACATAGGCAAAGTACATATCAAGTTATTCTGCCAACAATATACTGCCCATAACACCAGAGATCTGAAAGAAAAAATGAGATCACTTGAAGAAGAAATCTTGAGACAAAGCAACCATGGTGGCTCTTCTGACTCCATCGAGATGAATAAACTCCTTTTAAAGACTCTGTTGGAGGAGCAAGGAAAGACCGCCCTCTTAAGGACCAGATATTCTCAACTAAATGAAATGGATGCTCCTTCTGCTTTCTTTTTTGATTTGGAAAAAAAACCAAGAGAACATAAGTATTTTCATAAACTGAATTTACCTAAAGGTGGGGTGACAACTGATCAGCAGGAGATCCGAGCTTATGCACTTTCGTTTTATGAGGACCTTTACGGTGCTGAATCATGTGACGGATCAGCGGCAGAAGAACTGTTATGTGACCTACCACAGCTATCAGATGAAGATCGACTTATCCTTGAGAACCCCATCTCCTTTGCAGAACTCTCTATTGCAGTCCAGGAACTGAGCCCTGGGAAGTCGCCGGGGTTGGACGGTCTTTCAGCTGAATTTTATCGAGCCTGCTGGAATTTGATTGGAGAGGATTTGTATGCAGTCTTTTTGGAAAGTTTTAACCGAGGGAAACTTCCATTGAGTTGCCGGAGGGCAATAGTAACTTTGCTACCAAAAAAGGGAGATCTTGGATTCCTTAAAAACTGGCGGCCCGTGTCACTGATCTGTGTTGACTGTAAAATTTTATCTAAATCATTAACTAATAGACTTAAAAATTATATGACAAATGTAATCCACAAAGATCAGTCATTTTGTGTCCCAAAACGTTCAATTTTTGATAATCTTTTTCTCATAAGAGATATTATTACAGTGGCACAAAGACATAAATTGGACATTGGCTTCATATCTGTGGATCAAGAAAAAGCTTTCGATAGGGTGGACCATCATTATTTGTTTAAGACCCTCGAAGCTTTTGGTTTTGGCACTTTTTTTATTTCTCTTGTCAAGCTGCTGTATAGTGACATTTACAGTATGATAAGAATTAACGGGGCTTTAACGAGGCCTTTTTCCATTTCTAGAGGAATAAGACAAGGATGCCCTCTGTCTGGTCTTTTGTACTCTATTTCTATTGAACCCCTGTTAGTTATGCTGAGGAAACAACTGTGTGGTATTGGTGCCCCAGGCTTCCCAGAAATAGCCCCGGTGAAATTAACAGCATATGCAGATGATGTAACAGTAATAATCAAGAACACTGATGATGTCACCAAACTTATTTATTGCTTGAATAAGTTTCAGAAAGCTACATCTTCTCGTATTAATTGGGATAAATGTGCATACTTGATGTTAGGAGACTGGGTAGATACAGGACCACCTCGATTGCCACAACAGTGTAAATGGGTTCAAGATGGAATTAAAGTACTTGGTGTTTTTTTTGGGACCACTCAATACACTGAAAAGAATTGGGAGGGACTAGCAAATCGCGTGATTGGTAGATTGCAAAAATGGCGATGGCTTCTACCACAGCTCTCTTTCAGAGGGAGGTGTTTGATTATCAATAATCTGGCTGCCTCAATGGTATGGCATAGAGTAACTGTTTTAAATCCTCCTAAGGAATTGCTTAATACCATTCAAAAAGCTTTCGTGGATTTTTTTTGGAACGGTTACCATTGGCTTATTCCTGGTATACTTTACCTCCCTGTGGCAGAGGGAGGTCAAGGACTAATGCATGTAGAGTCCAAAATATTAGGAATGAGATTACAAACATTACAGAAGTTGTTATATTGTTCTGATACTTTAAGGTGGGTCCCATTTGGGTTGTCTATATTAACAGATTTAGGTGGGATAGGTCTTGATAAACAGATGTTTTTAATAGAAAAGCCCATTGAAGGAAATGCACAATGTATTGTTCGTAATTTTTACATGTTAGTTATTAAATCATGGAAATATTTAAAATTTTCAAGAGCAGAAGAGGTGCACTATGGGGTTTCAGAACCGTTGTTTTTCAACCCCCTTATAAAATTACCATCTAATTTGTCTTGTTTTGTGCCACATTTTTTAAATGCTGGTGTAAGTACAGTAAGAGATCTAATTGATTTGACACAATGTCAGTGGCGAACTGTGTTATCAATCGCTGCACAGGTTAAATTAAAATCTCTGAGGACTGTAGATATGATAATCAAGTGTATTAGGGATGCTATCCCCCCTGCATTGATGTCCTTTATAAACTCAGCCCTGGTAAATGGGTTTACACCTCAGAACTTTCCTGAATTGAAGGTGATCCCTAAAGATGGAGGAGTTGGGGGTAATATAAACCAGAATACATTGTTGAAGGGATATGGGGATTTGATTTTTCATAATGTGGCGAAGAAAGATCTTTACTATATGTGTGTTAAAGCTGTGCATGTTGGACAATTGCAAGGAAAAACAGATACTAAATGGAGGGATAAGATCTCTATTTGTGAAGATGTGCATCCATCATGGAGAGTACTGTATAAGCCTCCTATCTCTAAGCGATGTGGAGATCTACAGTGGAGAGTACTCCATTGTGCTATAGCCTCAAATAGCTTGGTTTCCAAATTTAATAAGATGGTTTTATTATGTCCCTTTTGTAATGCTCACGATACTGTTTTCCATATGTTTTTTGAATGTCGCAGACTTGATCCTTTATTTGTAATACTTGAAAAGTTGATCACAAAACTAGGGTTTTTATATAACAATACATTTTTTATATTGGGATATAAATATAGAAGGTCATGGCAACAACAATGTGTATTAGCCAATTTTTTAATTGGCCAAGCTAAGTTAGCTATTTTGAAATCACACCAGTGTAAAAACGCAGTAAAGAACTTGGTATGGTTGCTATGTTTAAATCTTTAATAGAATCTCGAGTGGTCATTGAGTATACATATTATAAACATACTAATAATGTTGCATTGTTTGAATGGAGATGGGGTGTGAGAGAGGCATTGGTGTCAGTGAGTGAGTACGGAAGTTTAGTTTTTAATTGGTAAAATGTGTTGGTTTTTATTCATATACAATTGTTTTGAAAATGAAGTTTGTTAATAAGTGGGTTAAACCCTAAATTGTATTAAATAAAAGATGTTAAAAGTCTCTCTCTCTCTCTCTCTCTCTCTCTCTCTCTCTCTCTCTCTCTCTCTCTCTCTCTCTCTCTCTCTCTCTCTCTCTCTCTCTCTCTCTCTCTCCGGGGAGAGTTTATCTGATGCCCTGATTCTGTTGCCTAACCGGATACAGAGTATCTCTGAACATAAATGTTTATGTGTAAAGAGTTGTATATAAATGAGAGTGGGATCACATGATATTCAGTGTCCTCCCTAAGGAGATCTGTAAACCTACACTAACATGTACCACTACTAAAAATACTTATAGGAACAGTTCACCCAAAAAGAAAAATTCTATCATTATTTACTTGTTCCAAACTTGTGTGAGTTTTTTTCTTCTGCTGAACACAAAAGAAGATATTTTGAAGAATGTTTTTAACCAAGCAGATAGAACAACCATTCACTATCATATTTTTTTTCCTACTATGGTAGAGAATGGTTGTTCTATCTGCTTGGTTACAAACAAACTTCCAAATATCTTCTTTTGTGTTCAAAAAAAGAAAGAGACTCATACAGGTTTGGAACAACGTGAGTGTGAGTAAATGATGACAGAATTTTACATTTTGGGTGAACTATCCCTTTAATTTAATCGACAACATGTTACATTTAAGGTTCCCTTTGTAAAGGATTTATAAAGGTGTTTGTTATTGACTAATATCTTTATTGTCTCTCCTGGAAGCTTTTGTCACTTACTTAAAGGATTATTAGGAACACCATATTAATACTGTGTTTGACCCCCTTTCACCTTCAGAACTGCCTTAATTCTACATGGCATTGATTCAACAAGGTGCAGTTGATAGAGATTTGTGGGATGCCCATCCAGGGCACGAAGCTCCTGTTCCACCTCATCCCAAAGATGCTCTATTGGGTTGAGATCTGGTGACTCTGGGGGTCATTTTAGTACAGTGAACTCATTGTCACGTTCAAGAAACCAGTTTGAAATGATTCAAGATTTGTGACATGGTGCATTATCCTGCTGGAAGTATCCATCAGAGGATGGGTACATGGTGGTCATAAAGGGAGGGTCAGAAACAATGCTCAGGTAGGCCATGGCATTTAAACGATGCCCAGTTGGCACTAAGGGGCCTAAAGTGTGCCAAGAAAACATCCCTCACACCGTTACACCACCATCAGCATGCACAGTGGAAACAAGGCATGATGGATCCATATTCTCATTCTATTTACGCCAAATTCGGACTTTGTTTGACTGTCTTCAACTGTCCAATTTTGGTGAGCTTTTGCAAATTGTAGCCTTTTTTTTCCTATTTTTAGTGGTGCCCGTTAGGGTCTTCTGCTGTTGTAGCCCATCCGCCTCAAGGTTGTGCATGTTGTGGCTTCACAAATGCTGCATACCTCGGTTGAAACGAGTGGTTATTTCAGTCACAGTTGCTCTTCTATCAGCATGAATCAGTCGGCCCGTTCTCCTCTGACCTCTAGCATCAACAAGGCATTTTTGCCCACAGGACTGCCGCATACTGGATGTTTTTCCCTTTTCACACCATTCTTTGTAAACCCTAGAAATGGTCGTGTTTGAAAATCCCAGTAACTGAGTAGATTGTGAAATACTCAGACCGGCCCGTCTGGCACCAACAACCATGCCACACTCAAAATTGCTTAAATCACCTTTCTTTCCCATTCTGACATTCAGTTTGGAGTTCTGGAGATTGTCTTGACCAGGACCACACCCCTAAATGCATTGAAGCAACTGCCATGGTATAGGTTGATTAGATAACTGCATTACCGAGAAATTGAACAGGTGTTCCTAATTATCCTTTAGGTGTGTGTGTGTATATATATATATATATATATATATATATATATATATATATATATATATATATATATATATATATATATATATATATATATATATATATATATAAACTATATATAAACTATATAAACTGTTAGGGGTTAATAGCTTATGACCCAAGACCAGTAGTGAAAAATGAAGATCACGAGTCAGGAGTAGAGTACCATTAATTAAAAAAAAAGTTTGCAGTTTCATCAGCAGAAGCCAGCTTCAAGTCTCACAAGGAGTTTGTAGGCCGTGCTCCCTCTCTCACCGTCTCATTGCCCCGCCGTATCGTACTTGTTGATCAAGTGTTTTAGCGACGCATCACATATCTCTAGGTCAGACCCTCAGTCACAAAATCTTAAGCAAAATCGTAACTGGAAAGAATCATTCTAATAAAATATAAATATAAATATTGATTCTGCCTACTGGGGTATTTAACATTTCATGGTGTAAATTGCCTGGGGGAAGAAACTTATATTGTTCCTGGTGTTGTTCTGGTGCTCAGTAGAGCTGACCAGACGGCAGCAAGTTTAAAGAGAAAGTGACTTGGATGTGAGGGATCCAGAGTGATTTTCTGTGTCCTTTTCCTCATTCTGGCTAAACATCAAGGAAAGGGGGAAGGGGAGCTCCAATAAATCCTCTCAGCAGTCCGAACCATTCTCTGTAGTCTTCTGATGTCTGATTTTGTAGCAGAGCTAAACCAGACAGTTATGCAGAGGACAGACTTAAGTACAACCTCTGCTGGGCCTGAGATGGCAGAGCCCAGGAGCTTGAATGACTCGACTGCTGCCAGAGTGCTGTTCATGATATGAGTGGGGGGAGGGGGGGTCTCCTCAAGTGTCATGATGATTTATGCTTTTGACGCTCATTTGTCACACAAAAGAAGAAGAGATACCATATTCAAGTGCTTGCCAAAACCATTCGCATACTTTTTGGTACTGCACAGGCAGCATTAGCAGCTGGGCTGCATTCGAAAATCTAGGCAAATAATTTAATTCCTTCATTAGTAATTTGAAAGAAATTACATCAGAAGTGGAAAATAGTAAAAAACATTCGGACGCCTTCTTTTTTCCCCAGCTCAACTGTCACTGAATTGAAAGCCCAGGATTGTGGGATATCAAAGGCAGCACATGATACATGTATGCTGACTAAAAAAAAATCGATCAGATGAAGGTCTCTCAGGAGACAGGAAGTGAAGCTAACACTGGATTCGGACATGCCTTGATTCCTGCCTGCCTTGAAATGTGTCCACCAAAGGCAGCATTTACCAGGTTTCAGACACAGCTGTTACAAGTACGCCAGGCAGCTGACTCATTGCCTCGCTGCCTTATCAGGCAATGGATTGTAAGGCAGCGTTTTGTGCACAAAGGCACCTTACGAAACTGATTTCGGACAGACTTCTAAGGCAGTGTAACAGTTTAATGATCGACAGCAAAATAGAGAGAGCTTTGGTGAGAAATAAACACATATTTAATTTCTACATTAGTCATTTCTTGCTAGAAATAACATCAGAAGTGGAATTTATTGGTTAAAAACATACATTTACACACAAACTGACCAGCAAACGCAACTTTCAGAGGCCATCTTATTTTCCAACCTCATCTGTGACTGAATGAAAAACACAGGATTGTGGGATATCAAAGGCAACGGAGGATATATGTATGCTGCCTTCAAAACTCGGTCAGATGAAGGTCTCTCAGGAGACAGGAAGTGAAGCAAACATTAGATTCGGACATTGCTTGATGCTTTCCTGCCTTGAAATGTGTCCTCCGAAGGCAGCATTTTCAAGGTTTCAGACGCAGTCTACGATCATAGTCACCAGAGTACTGATTGCATACACCTGCACATCATCATCACAGCAATCACCTCCTGCACCTAAAACCCCAGCATGCATTCACTAAAGACTAGTTCAGACTGCACGATTTTCAAACTCATCTGGTCTCTGCTCTTTTCACACTGCATGACTATCTAGGGTATTATTCAGTCACTGCTGTGTTCACACTGCACGATGGTTTTGCGACAGAGGAGTTCACACTGCATGACTGAACAAGAGGAAGAATCGCCGACAACTCTCTCCGGTGTGCAAACTACGCTTCCCAACTACACGTGCGATGTGACAAGTAAACAACGTGAGATCACACGTGCGTCAAAGTTCTCGCGCAAGACTTGGAATTGTTATTAAAAATGATAAACTGCACAAAGTTTGCTTCAAATTGTATGTGTGCTGATATGTGGAGAAAAAAGAAAAAAGATTATGGCGGAAGAAATTGTTGGAGAGACAGAGGAAGGCAGGATTGTGTTCTGCAAAGACAGTTTGAGGTAAATGGTTTGCTGTGGCTGGATGTGCAAATGTTTGGGCTTTGTTTCTGTTTGATAGAATTGTACATATATCTATTAAAATACTGATATTCTGCTCTATTACTCCGCTCTGAACCTCCCGCTGCCCTGTATCTATCTCTTTCATTGGCTGTCGGTCATCGCCAATGTCATTTTCAGTCAGAACGCAGTTCACACAGCAGGAGTTTTAATCGCCGACAGCTCCAGATATTTAGCATGCCAAATATCTCACCAGCGTCTGCGACTCATTGGTGATTCTCTCTGATCGCGTCTTTGATTGTTACTCGAGTGCACGAGCACCGATTTGCCTATGATCTCGGGCTTTTGTCGGCGATTTCGCAAAACCTGTCGGCGACTCAAAATCGGGCCAAAAATCGGCCTGAACTAGGCTTAAGTCACTGTCTGGTCTCTTTTGTATACGCTAATGCTGATGGTTGCTTCCACAGACTCACCTGAATACTTAGCTGTGTCTCCTTGTCTCCTGAGTGTATCCGCGTCTTGTCTCCATCGCTCCCAATCTACCAAACACCTACAACAGAGATGTACAGTATTACCCTTGTGTGACTCTCCTTGGACTCCACTTGCCATCACTCACCTCTTCCGCTCTCATCCTGGTTGTGTTCAATAAACTGTGTATTACTGTCTCCAGTTCTCCGTGTCCTCTCTGTTTGGACACCAGCCAACAGCAGCCATCTTCTTCTTTGTCTACTTACTTCCTCTTCGTCATATCAATGTGTGCTCGACAAGACCGTTTTGTGCTTGAGCGCCACCAAGTCGTGTTTTACTGTAACTTCAGCAGCTCCAGGCACAGGAACAAAAGTGCCAATCTCATTCGGACAGTTTTTAACAAACCCAAAAAAACAAACCCAGGGTGTTTTTTTTTTTTTTTTGGGGGGGGGGGGGGGGGTATGAACATTTTACGTCTGCCGTTTTGCATGTTAGTGTGCACACTCACGTTGTTACTTTGTTTAGTCACTTGGCGATTAAACAAGCTCTAAAATCGACCCTGTGTGAAAAGGACCCACAACACACTCATTATACAGATAAATTAATATGAATACAAGCGGAAGATTGTCTCATGGGGATGAAAGACTACAATTCCCAGAATGCTTCGCTGCCCTATGAGGCCATTCCCAAAGCCACGCTACTGGATTACAGTGACTGAGTTCGGAAAGTACAATTAAATACTGAACGTGTGTGTTCAATATAACGATCGAGTTGGCGCGTGAGTCTCACAGCACTAACTCAGATTAGGAGTCAGATTACTTTTAATGTCATAAATGAGCTGATGAGCTCTCGTGATGAGAGCTGAGGTAATCGCGACAACATTCGCAGCATACATTCACAACGCGTTTTCAGTTCATGCCTTGTAAGCTTAACTTTCATAGAAATTAATTTGAGAAGTTAAAACACTTACATTGCTCACCATAGCTCCGTTTAAATGAATGCCTGTAGCTGAGCTTTGCTGTAAGTGTGATCTCCCATTCCCCATGCGCGAGTTGAAAACATGCGGAAATGGCTCCCTCTGCTGGCTGTAGTCTTTAGCCTTCTGGGCAAACATTCCAAAGATGACGCAAATATCGTCAATTTGCATCACAAGAGGAATTTTTCCAGAAATAAAATGCACAAATCTCTCGTCTCATGGGGATATAAGAGGGGGGAGCACGATCATTTGAATACTCCAGGGTTTCTACTGATACAAAGCCATATGCTAATCGATGAAGTAACCCTTTAAAAGAATTAATAATTTTCACTATGTTTATGAGCACTACATAACAAAAACACTTCAGTTTCACAGAAATAATAAAGGTATCATTTATTTTTTGACCATTGTTCTTTGAATTGTCGGCCTACCTCACTGTCTTCAGTGTATCAGAATAATCCATAGTGTCATCACGTTCCTGATCAGATGTACGTCTCTATCAGTGTCCTTATTTGCACATATTTAATTTTAAGACATTGTGATTACATATGTGTGCATACACTGTGCTGGTACATGTTTCTGGTATATGAAATATGTCCATAAATTCACAAGTTCACACTTACATATAATTTATAGAGAGTAAATTTAAATAAGTATTTGCCATGCTGTCTGGGGGGAGGGCTTTGAGCTTGGAATTTGGCCAAAACCCAAAGTGCCCCCCCGTGTATGTAAGTGGTTAGAACTTTAAGAGAAAAGTAGAGAAGGGGTGGTGGAAGGATGCTGATAAACTGTCAACAAAACGAAGGTAAGACTGCTGCGTATATAAACACCTCTGAGCTGAGGGATCTCCTCCTGTGTTAATTATCTGAATGTGCTCCTCCCGAACCGTGTTAATAAAATATAATATCTTGAAACATGCTTGCTCCGATCCGTATATGATCCACGTTGCGAGCATTGTTAAACTCATCATGTGTTCTGCGCAGAAACCGCTGCGATCTCATGCGTGATACAGCACAGGGATTGGGTTAAAACAGATCATTACTGTTTGAAATGGTTGACATCAGCTCATCCGTCTAGCAGCTACTTGTGCCTCGCAGTCAGTCACCACTCCGAATCTTGTCGGTATTACACAATGACACCAGAATCCATGAGGTTGCTCTGCCTCTGACTTTGTTTTTTTATACACCGAAGACAGAAATTGCTTTAAAATATGCTAAATGATCTACTTTCCACTTATGAATAAACTTAATGAGTACCTTTATTGTTTTCAATTATGTGCAGTCTGTACTTATCTGTTCACATCTTAAATTATTGAGTGTGTTCAGCTCCAGGATGTTATGATTTAACCAGACAGCCAGCTGTTGAACCTCCTGCCCATATGCAGACTCATCACCATTGTGTATAAGGCCGATGATGGTAGAATTGTTTGCAAACTTCAGAAGTCTCTTTGGCAGTGCAGTTGTTGGTGTACAGGGAGAAGAGCAGTGTGGAGAGAGCACATCCCTGAGGAGCATCAGAGCTGATGGTGCGGGTCTTGGAGAAGAATTTCCAGCTAGTCTCACTAGCTGTTGCCTGTCTGTCAGAAAGCTGGTGATCCACTGACAAATAGAACTAGGAACATACACTCACCTAAAGGATTATTAGGAACACCATACTTATATTGTATTTGACCCCCTTTCACCTTCAGAACTGCCTTAATTCTACGTGGCATTGATTCAACAAGGTGCTGAAAGCATTCTTTAGAAATGTTGGCCCATATTGATAGGATAGTATCTTGCAGTTGATGGAGATTTGTGGGATGCACATCCAGGGCACGAAGCCCCCTTACCACCACATTCCAAATATGCTCTATTGGGTTGAGATCTGTGGGGGCCATTTTAGTACAGTGAACTCATTGTCATGTTCAAGAAACCAATTTGAAATTATTCAAGATTTGTGACATGGTGCACAAATCTTGCTGGAGATTGCTGGAGATTGCTGCTGGAATTCATAAAGGGATGGACATGGTCAGAAACAATGCTCAAGTAGGCTGTGGCATTTAAATGATACCCAATTGGCACTAAGCCTTAAGTGTGCCAAGGAAACATCCCTGACACTGTTACACCGCCACCACCAGCAGCCTGCACAGTGGTAACAAGGCATGATGGATCCATTCTCTCATTCTGTTTACGCCAAATTCTGACTCTACCATCTGAATGTCTCAACAAAAATTGAGACTCATCAGACCAGGAAGCATTTTTTCCAGTCTTCAACTGTTCAATTTTGGTGAGCTTGTGCAAATTGTAGCCTCTTTTTCCTATTTGTAGTGGAGATGAGTAGTACCCGGTGGGGTCTTCTGCTGTTGTAGCCCATCCGCCTCAAGGTTGTGCATGTTGTGGCTTCACAAATGCTGCATACCTCGGTTGAAATGAGTGGCTATTTCAGTCAAAGTTGCTCTTCTATCAGCTCTGACCTCTAGCATCAACAAATCATTTTCGCCCACAGGACTGCTGCATACTGGATGTTTTTCCCTTCTCACACTATTATTCGCAAACCCTAGAAATGGTTATGCGTGAAAATCCCAGTAACTAAGCAGATTGTAAAATACCCAGACAGGCCCGTCTGGCACCAACAACCATGCCACACTCAAAATTGCTTAAATCACCTTTCTTTCCCATTCTGACATTCAGTTTGGAGTTCAGGAGATTGTTTTGACCAGGACCACACCCCTAAATGCATTAAAGCAACTGCCTTGTGATTTTGTTGATTAGATAATTGCATTCATGAGAAATCGAACAGGTGTTCCTAATAATCCTTTAGGTGAATGTAGAGCTGGGGTAGTGCTGGGAGTATGGTATTGGAGGCCAAGCTGAAGTCCCTAATGAGGATCCTCACACAAGTCCCTGGTTTGTCCATATGTTGCAGGAAATAATGCAGTCCCATGTTGACTGCAAGGTCCACTGACCTGTTTGTCCAATAAAAAAACTGCAGGGGGTTCAACAATGTCCTCGAGGTGTGCCAGCTCATCAGTCTTTCAAATGACTTCATGACCACAGACATGAGATTTAGAGGATGGATAACCAACCTGAGCCCAACGGGTCCCAATGGTACCCGACGGGCCGGGTTTCGACAGATATTTAGAAATGCCGTTCAGGTTCAGGTTGCGCTCGGTCACGTTCTACAGTAAGGTATTGAACCTTTTCAATTTAAAACGGCTCATTATGTAAGTAGCCAATGGCCCTGTTTTACTTGATGCAATGATTTGTTTTTGTGATTGCAACACGTGCGTGCATATAGCCCATGGCATCCTTATCCTTATCAGCTAGCAGCAGTAGGAATGAGCGCAACTTCAGCGCTGCTGACAGGAGGACAGCCTTGTTGATGATGTAATCCATTTTCTGCATGAAACCTAGATTAGCCTAAACTTTGATGGATAGATCATGTAAATAGATCCCATGTTGCAGTTTAGTAACCATACAGTTTGAGAAAAATTGTAAGAGTGACTTTCATTTAAATAAGCATTTCAATTGTGTTACGTTAATGTTTTGTTCTGTTAGCTTGGGCCATAGCATTGGACCAAAGGCCAGTAGACCTTTGTTCATTTAATTTCAGGCTATGTGATTGGGCTCTGTGTAACATTTGATGCCCCATGTGCGTGCTGATGCGCTCATCTGTAAATTTAGAATGCCTCCCTACAGTTGTTTAATAAAAGTGGACTTTCCACACAAACAAACGTACGTGTCATTAGTATATGAGAAAAAAAAAATGGATTTTAACTGTCAGGCTCTGAGATAAATATCTTAATGCATGTCAGGGTCGGGTTTGGTTACTGTTCTGTCAGACCCGGAAAAATGCGGCCCGATCCACACTCTAATGAGAGTGAATGATCTGTAGTCAATAAGTCCAGTGATTTTTTTTTTTGGGGGGGGGGGGGGGGGGGGGGGGGGGGCCTTTGAAGCAGGAAGGGACTTCACTCAGCTCCAGTGATCTGTTGAAGATCTGTGAGAAGATGAAGGCCAGCTGGACAGCACAGGTTTTTAGAAAGGCTGGTGAGACACCATCTGGGCCTGGTGCTTCCTTGTGTTCTGTTTCCTAAAGACCCGACACACATCCTTTTCACTGATCTGAATTGCAGGACGGGGAAGAGAGGGGTTACTGGAGTTGTTGATTGTTGTGTAGAGAGAACGTCAGAGTGGGTTTGGGGCGTGAGTCTGGAATTTTTACATTTGCAGTAGAAATCATTCAGGTCTCGAAGTAAATGAAGTAAATATAATTCATTACTATGAATTATATTTACTTTGTTACATTTACTTGAGTAATTTTTTTTGGTAACTTGTACTTTTAGGGACTATTAACGGTAATTTGGTAACTACGGGTGCTTTTCCCTTATTGTAATTTCATACACTGTCTGAGTGTTTTCCTCAAACAAATCATTTGAATCCTCCAAACAACATACGTCCTTGAACAAACGTTCACATCTGCACATTTACATATCCTTTTTTTTTGGATAAACTGCATATCGTTGCTGCCCGATGAAACTCATGTATGTCCAAAACGGTTACTTTTCAGGAAGTGAAAAAAACACTGTATTTCAAAAGCAGTTGAATGTAGCGTTGAATGTACAACACCCTTCAGTCTCACTATTTTTACTGCATCATAAAAATAAATAAATCAGGAATTTGATTTTGAGTTAAATAAGCGTGGATATAAATACATTTATTAAGTATTTATAACATGTAAGTTTAAAATGGCTCACTATTTGACAGGTATTGTATTGCCTTAAAGTCAACATTTTTCATGCAGTAATACAATATATATATAAAAAAATATGTCCCACTGTGAGATCCACAATGATCAGGAAATAGAAAAGGGGTCCTCAGAGTTAATGATGACCCTGACATTGCCTGATTTATTCAGAATGATAACAAGTCCTGACAGAGTTGACCAACGCTTTCTCATGGCCAATTCGTACATATTTGTAAGAGTTGGCTAATTCATACGAATCCGTAAGACCTCACTCATATTAATTCATAAGACATCTTCCATATAAATTCGTATGATCTGTCTATACTGCTGTGATGGGTAGGTTTTCGGGGCGGGGTTTAAAATCGAAATCATACGAATTGACCAACTCGTCAAATAGCAATTTTTTTTTACAAATTTGTGAATTAGCCACCTCGTAAAATACATACGAATTGCCGTGAGATTAGGTTGGAGTTGACACAAAGTGAGGACACAGCTTTGATTGGCATTTTTTAAGGGAAAATATAATCCAATATTTAAAATATAAACTCTACTCTAATAAAATCTACTTTTAAATTTCAACATATATTGTTTGTTGTAAATGTTGCATTTTTTAAAGGGGGGGTGAAACACTCAGTTTCAGTCAATCTCATGTCAATCTTGAGTACCTTTAGAGTAGTATTGCATCCTTCATATCTCCGAAAAGTCTTTAGTTTTATTATATTTATAAAAGAAATATGGGCTGTACCGAGTCTTTCCGGAAAAAACCGAGCGCCTGGAGGCGTATCGTGTGGGCGGAGCTAAAGAATGACGACGCGCAAAGCGATGACGTCCTCAAGCGTGGAGAAACCCTTGCTATCGAGCTCAGCTAATAGATGACCCAGAATCATTCAGAGGCTGAAATAAATTGAACAGGAGAAACAGCAACAGCAGGACGTCCGTCTCTGTGGTATGTACTGTATTTAGTGACCTGTCAACATTTCTGTGTCTTTACTCGCAGTTTATGAGGACATGATTCGGTTTATGGACTATTGTATGCGACTAAACCTTAGCAGTGGCAAGCAAAACGGTTTTGCACATCAGACTAGTGTAACGTTAAACATAGAACAACAATGGAGTCCGTTAGCGCATTTGAATGACGAAGCAAGCGATCGTGTCGTTTACTGACGTTTACTCACGCGACGATAAGCACAGCACAGACATTTGAAGCAGTTTTACTCACCGGCTGCTTCCAACACAGGACCGAACCTTTATCGCTGGGACCACTCCGTCAAAAACACACTTCTTGGAGTGTGGAGATCCACTTTGCGATGCTACTGAAGCGATGTTGTGAAGTTTCTTGTCATTTCTGCGTTCAAATCGGTTCAAATGCAGCGCTGCCTTCCCGGAAAGCTGTGCTGAAGCGTTGAAGTCGCTTGATGTCAAAAAAGTGGAGGAATGAAGTGGAGTGCAGCGCAGACTATAACCGACATAATTGTTCACGGACGACTGGATCTGCAGCTGAGCAGTGTTTATGGGCGTGCATTTCCTCTCTCGCTCTAGTCACGCGCGCGCACCCTACCGGGAGAAGAGCCCGTACGGCCCATACAAGGACCTTCCGTTCTATTAATGTCAAACCAAGCCATACTCGAAAAAAAACTCCCCGAAACTTGTGAGAAACCGGAAGGAGTATTTTTGACACAGAAATACTCCATCAAACGTCCAAAATTAGTTTTTGAAACTTTGTCCATGTTTAGGATGGGAATCCAAGTCTTTAACTGTGTAAAAAGCTCAGTATGCATGAAACAGCATTTCACCCCCCTTTAAGCACGTTGTTTGGCAGTTTTACATTGTGACTTCATGCTGAGGACAGTTTAAATATTTTCCCTTACATTTTGATAGCTTAATCGAACTTGTAGTGTCATTAAAAACAAATATTCCCTCCTGAAGTTATTTATCGTGTTTTACCACCCCTTTAACTTCTCTCACTTTAAACATAATAACAACCATAAAGTAAACAAAACTAAATATGCAAATTGATTAAATGCGATTTGTTTTGCTAATGTCCTCAAGAAAATGCCTACTTTAATGGAAAAAGAACATTGCTGTGCACTTTATGGTTGGCAAATGTTCATGGAATGTGAATGGGATGTATTGCATCTCCACAATCTAAAATAACCTTGCCCTTTGAAAGTTATTTTAAAAACATAATTAAAATTCTTTAGAAAAGTGGTTAGTTCTGTAAAAATATCTAGACATTCAGACATTTTTAAGTCTGACTAAAGTATCCGGCTCATTTTTGGCCCACTCATCTAAGTCTCTCTAATCTTTTCTCTCATTCTCTCTCATTTTGTGCTTCTCTCTTGGTTTTAACCAAAGTCTGTCGGTCTTGGCTCTTTCAGGTACTAATGAGAGGGCGTCTATTTCCTGATTACAAGAGATGTTACAAGAGTCCTAAAGTTTTTTTTTTTTTTTTTTTTTCATGACTGGATTTTTATATGTGTATATGAGATTGAATCATGTGATTTATTTTGTTGTTTAAGCTGCAATAGAAAGAAGAGATTAAAACCAGAGACTTTACTCCTGATCCTGATATCACAAAGCAGCGAGACAAATTAAGATCATGCCAAAAGGGAATCATCTTTCACTATCTTCATCTTTCTTCCTCCTTAGTGAAGAGGGAATCTTGGAGCAATATTTATAGTAAAAATCGTTATTAGAATTTATTAGAAAATTATTCAAACAAGAAAATAAATTAATGTTTCCAGAAGTATAGTTTCAGAAATGAACGGCTTGGTGCAAAAATAAAATGTGGGTTTAACAAAGACCCTGGGGTGAGTTCCTGGGTGTTTTATCTGTTTTTAATATTTGATATATTTCCTAAGTGGCCTGTAGCTGGCAGATATCTATATTTACTTCCTCAGAGGTGAGAGTTATTGAATGTGAAGTTGAAAGTGCATTTTGATGGGAAGAGAGAGAGAGAGAGAGAGAGAGAGAGAGAGAGAGAGAGAGAGAGAGAGAGAGAGAGAGAGAGAGAGAGAGAGAGAGAGAGAGAGAGAGCTAAAAAGAATATATATATATATAATATATATATATATATATATATATATATATATATATATATATATATATATATATATATATAGTTGGCGAGGTGGGGCCTCCACGGATCAGACTTGTTTGTTCAGCCCATCTCACAGATGCTCGATTTGATAGAGATCTGGGGAATTTGGAGGCCAAGTAAACACCTCTTTTGTTGTGCTCCTCAAACCATTCCTGAACCATTTTTGCTTCATGGCAGGACACATTATCCTGCTGAAAGAGGCCACAGATACCAGGGAATACTGTTACCATGAAAGGGTGTACATGTCTGCAACAATGATTAGGTAGGTGGTACGTGTCAAAGTAACATCCACATAGATGACAGGATCTAAGGTTTCCCAGCAGAACATTGCCCAAAGCATCACACTAACTCCGCCGGCTATTGTGCATCCTGGTGCCATGTGTTCCCCAGGTAAGAAACACACCATGGACACCACAAAATGCTTCTTTTGTCAAAAGCAAATTAAATGAGTTAAATAAAGTCTTAAATCAATGTAAAGAATTATGAAAAATAGAGTGCATGTCAGATCCGCGTCATGTGCAGCAGGTCATAAAGTGTCATTAATGTTAAAATAAAATCACTCACTGCTCTTGAATTAAAGGTGCACTATGCAACTTTCTGTCCACTGGAGGGCGCCTATTCTAAACAAAGGCATAGTTTGATGACGCCAAGTGTGAGCGCAGTATCTTGGGACATGTGGTCTTCTCCTTACAGCCGGTAGAAAATAGGACTCCCTTTTGGGAGAAAAACCCTTTTGCAGAATAAAACCGAGGGTAGCGCAGATATGACGCGATTGACAGGCGACTCGCTCAAACGCTATGCTAAAACGTCCCGGTCCTTAGTTAAAATAGCAATTTTCTCAGAATTTACAAATAGTTGGATACATTTGGTATATTGTAAGTACTCAACTGAACAAAATATATAACAATGGCCTAGTGGTTTTTGGATATTTTAGTGCAAAAATACTACATAGTGCACCTTTAATAACTTTTGTAGCCTTAATAAGGATTAATCTCTATTTAATTTATTATGTATGCAGTGAAAACTGTGAAGTGTTTGGTAACTTCAAAAAACAACAAATCATTTTTTTTTACACTATAAAAATATATTAAAAACTCATGTTACATTCAATTAATCGTGATACAGTTTTCCAATTACAGGAAAATATGTGATTATTTAGTTGTTTTCTATGGTTTATTTGATTGGCAGCGCTAACGTTATTCCTGGTTTAGCTGGTTTTTCAGACTATATGAAGAATCATTTATTACATTTTTATCATTTTATTTTATTCCCTTTCTGATTGTTTGATCAGCCCACAGTTTGATCAGCCAACAGTTTTGTGTACTGCTATGAGTCTGGCCCAGAGGGAGTATTAGAGAAAGCATTCAACATCAGGAGGAGAGAGAGGCAGACAGGGGGATGTACAAAGGTTAAGTCATAAGGCTTAAAGTGAGATGAGTGCTTGACGTAACTCATCACTACGAGATGAACCAAGTACAGCAGGCAGCTTTTGACCCTGGCCTATAATCTCTCAGATATATGTCAGCAAATCACTTCCTGGCAAATTTCTGACTGGGTAATCGTTCGGTGTTGGATGCTCCACATGAAACTTATCTACAATTCATTTGAACTGAATTAACTTTGTCTGAACTCAGTTCTCACATTTACTCATCTCTATTCTTTTCAATGGCTGAACTCCAGATGGCCTTGGTACTTTTGCCCACTTAGGGTGCTTTCACACTTGGTTTGATTGCCTGGACCAAACCCGAGTTCGATTGTTCCCCCCTCCCCCTGCGCCCGCTGGACTGTGTTTAGATTATATTATTTGGTCCGAACCGGGGTTTGTTTGCGTCAGTAAAGCAGCAGCTGTTTACCTGGTTGCTTAGTAACAGCGAGAGTGAAGGCGGCGAAATGCAAGCGATTCTCCCGTTACTTTTATATTTTTGTTTTTCAACCATTGGTTTTGTTACCAAAGCTTCAGTATGTAATGGTACTTGCGTCTATCTGCTGCAAATGCACTGCAAATGCTCTAAAGAATGCTGAAGACAAGCAAAAATTGAGACAGAGCAACTCCAACTCTCTCCATTGACTTTGTATTGCATAAAGCTGCCTCCTTGTAATTTCGGACTTATTACAAAAAACAGAACAATGTCTAAAAGCTGATATGTGACAAGGTGTACAGCAAACAAGCTAAAAACACACAACTAAGTTTTTATAAGCTCTCGACCCACAAAACAAGCATTTAAGGAGACAAAAGTGGATACAGGTAATAAGACATGAAGCTTTAGCAGAAAGAATGGGTCAATTTGGGGATCCTGACACTCAGTATGTCTCAGTATGCCACTTGCGTGTGCAGTAAACATTTTGTCAAATATACAAATGTCAGTTTTATATATTATATTGCTATCTGTCGCTGATTACTTTCCCCTCCAGTGGGTGTAGTTCTCAGAGTAATATAGCATGTTGCGCTCTGTCTCTTTTGTATGTAGACACTTTTATGTCTTTAAACACTAATTTTTTGGGTCAGCAGCTTATAAACACTTCAATTTTTTTGGTTCTATGTTTTTTAGCTTTTTTTCTGTGCACCTTGTCACATATCAGCTTTTAGACATTGTTGCTGCTTCCCGCAATAGAAAGTTCCCTTTCGAGAGTTCTCTCGTATTGCATTTGCTAACGCTATGGGGAATTCCTTTCCTTGAGAGATTGAAGCAAAACTTTATCCTAAAAATGACCATGTAACACGCAGTGCATCTGCACAGCTCTTGGCAGGAAGCTGCTGTGTGCTGATTGGCTGCGCCGCTGCAACAGCAGCAACCTATGGCGAGGCCGCTGGGCGGGACGGACCAATCAGGTCCTTCTAAATTCCTGCCACAAGGGGCAACAGAATTTGCAAAGCCAAGGGTATATAACCCCCTGTCTCGCCAGGTTAGTCAGATCTTCTTCAGCGACTCACCTCACTGAGCTCTGGATTGAAGTCTGCCGTCGACACGCATCCAGCGGAACTCTGCAGCCTGAGGACGTCGGACTCTCCGCCTTCAGCCTGCCTTCCAGCTGAGCCACCCGGAACATATCCTTTTTTATTACCATTCAGAAATGCCTCGTTCCTGCGCCTCGTCCAGAGGTTTTCTCGCAGACGAGGAATGACACATCATCTGCGCCTCATGTCTCGGACGAGACCACGTGCAGGCTGCACTCAACCAGGGCGGCTTTTTTCTGAGCGCCGGTGAGCTTAAAACTCCTGTCACTCAAGACCACTTTTCTGTTAGTCATCGCATCAGTTAAGCGAGTGGGCGACCTGCACGCGCTCTCAGTGAGCGCATCTTTTCTGGAATTTGGCGGCCACCCCCGCGGGTGCGCGGTTACAAAGCAGACCTTGTCACGACGGATAGTGGATGCTATCTCGCTGGCTTATGAGTCTAGAAATCTCAGCTGCCCTATAGGCATCAAAGCCCATTCTACTAGAGGCATGGCCTCTTCGTGGGCTTGGTCTACTGGGGTTTCCCTGAATGATATCTGTGTGGCGGCAGGCTGGGCCTCGCCGTCCACTTTTATCAGATTTTATAATGTAGATGTTCCTGCCTTACAGGCTGGGCTTCTTGCTGTGTAATACATGGACCCTTAGGCTCGATATTCTGGCCTGGGTTAAGTAATTATATAAGTCATGAGCATTCCCTATTCAACTTATTCTGGTCATTCATTATTCTTGGCCTGACTACTTCTGGTCTACACACGTATATATATACATACATATATATATATATATATATATATATATATATATATATATATATATATATATATATATATATATATAAATATATATATATATATATATATATATACATATATATTAGTACGCACATCTTATGTGTTATTCTCATTAAAACGGCCCGAATCAGGTCTGGCTCTTATTGGCACTCATGATATCATGTTACGGGCTCACTTAGGTCGGCTTGGGTATAGTGTCTCCGGGCTTCAGAGCCTTTAAGCAAGCACTGCGTTTTGCATCGGTTCCCCATAGCGTTAGCCAAAGGAATACGAGAGAAGTCCCGAAAGGGAACGCTTCGGTTACTAACGTAACCTCGGCTCCCTGAGAAGAGGGAACGAGTATTGTGTTTGCTTGCCGTGCTTCGCTTCTCAGGAGTCGCTTCGGTCGATTAACTTGACTAACCTGGCGAGACAGGGGGTTATATACCCATGGCTATGCAAATTCTGTTGCCCCTTGTGGCGGGAATTTAGAAGGACCTGATTGGTCCGTCCCGCCCAGCGGCCTCGCCATAGGTTGCTGCAGTTGCAGCGGCAGAGCCAATCAGCACGCAGCAGCTTCCTGTGGAGAGCTGTGCAGCTGCACTGCGTGTTACATGGTAATTTTTAGGATAAAATTTTGCTTCAATATCTCGAGGAAAGGAATTCCCTATATCGTTAGCAAACGCAATACTTGTTCCCTCTTCTCAGGGAACCGAGGTTACGTTAGTAACCGAAGTGTTAATGAAGACGGATGGTTTGGGGCAGAGAAAGAGCATTGCATTCAAAATTCACAGTGCCGGGTTTTGCAGTCAGCAAAAGCAAACAATGCAAAAAAAAAAAAATAAGACAGTACAAGAAAAGGCAATGCACAAAAAGTCTTTGGATAAACAAAGAAATCAAACGCGAGTTAATATCGCCGTGCTTTTCCAACGATCGAACTGAGGGACCGCAACGGGCTGAAAAGCGACTCCTTGCTGGCTGTATTTCTGCTGGACAGGTAATCTTTCACTTTGATTATACATTTTTTTGGTTTATGTTCTCATGAAGCATGTATCACTAGCACATATCTAGCCACAGGAGGTCACACGCCAGTGTACCTTTTGTGCTGGTCCCAAGCCCGGATAAATAGAGAGGGTTGTATCAGGAAGGGCATCCGACGTAAAATTTTTGCCAAATCCATTATGCGAATCACGAATATGACTTCCATACCGGATCGGTTGGGTCCCGGGTTAACAACGACCGCCATCAGTGCTGTTGACCTACAGGGCACTGGTGGAAATTGGGCTACTGTTAGTCAAACAAGGAGAGAAGGAAAGCGTGCCCGTAGGCAGAAAGAGAAGAGGAAAGGCAAGAGTTTAGGACTGAAAGTAGGGACTTTGAATGTTGGTACAATGACAGGTAAAGGCAGAGAGCTAGTAGATATGATGCAGAGGAGGAAAGTTGACATTCTGTATGTCCAGGAGACCAGGTGGAAATGGAGCAAGGCTAGAAGCATTGGAGCAGGGTTTAAACTGTTTTATAATGGTGTGGACAGGAAGAAAAATGGAGTTGGAGTTTGTGAAGAATGTTCTGGAGGTAAAGAGAGTGTCAGATAGGTTGATGAGTCTGAAGCTGGATATTGAAGGTGTGATGTTGAATGTTGTTAGTGCTTATGCTCCACAAGTAGGTTGTAAGCAAGATGAGAAAGACAGATTCTGGAGCGAGTTGGAGGAAGTGATGCAGACTGTTCCCAGAGGTGAGAGAGTAGTGAGAGGGGCAGATTTGAATGGACATGTTGGGGAAGAGAATAGTGGGGGCAAGGAAGTGATGGGCAGGTTTGGTCTTCAGGAAAGGAACCCAGAAGGACAGAGGTTGGTAGACTTTGCTAAAAGTATGGAGATGGCTGTGGTGAACACGTGCTTTCAGAAGAGGAAGGAACACAGGGTGACATATAAGAGTGGTGACAGGAGCACACAAGTGGACTATATCTTATGTAGATGCTGTAATTTAATGGAAATAAGCGATTGTAAAGTAGTGGTAGGTGAGAGTGTAGCTAGACAGCATAGGATGGTGGTGTGTAAGATGACTCTGGTGGTGAGGAAGATGAAGAGAGTAAAAGCAGAGCAGAAGACAAAGTGGTGGAAGTTGGAAAAGGAAGAGTCCTGTGTGGTTTTCAGGGAGGAGTTGAGGCAAGCTTTAGGTGGTCAGGAGGGGCTTCCGGATGACTGGACTACTACAGCCAAAGTGATCAGGGAGACGGGTAGGAAAGTGCTAGGTGGTGGAATGAGGAAGTCCAGGAGAGTATCCAGAGGAAGAAGTTAGCTAGGAAGAAGTGGGACAGTGAGAGGACGGAGGAAAGTAGACAGGAATATAGGGCGATGCAGCGTGAGGTTAAAATAGAGGTGGCAAAGGCCAAACAGAGGGCGTATGAGGACATGTATGCAAGGTTAGATAGTAAGGAAGGTGAAAGGGATGTGTCTTGGTTGGCGAGGCAGAGGGATAGAGATGGAAAGGATGTGCAGCAGGTTAGAGTGATTAAAGATAGAGATGGAAATGTTTTGACAGGTGACAGGAGGGTGAGGGAAAGATGGAAGGAGTACTTTGAAGAACTGATGAATGAGGAAAATGACAGGGAGAGAAGAGTTGTAGAGGCAAATATTGTTGACCAGGTAGTAGAAAGTATTAGCAAGGGTGAAGTTAGGAGAGCTTTGAAGAGGATGAAGAGAGGAAAGGCAGTTGGCCCTGATGACATACCAGTGGAGGTATGGAAGTGTCTAGGAGAAATGGCAGTAGAGTTTTTAACTAGGTTGTTCAACAAGGTCTTAGAGAGTGAGAGGATGCCTGAGGAATGGAGACGTGTTTTGGTGCTGATTTTTAAGAACAAGGGAGATGGGCAGAGTTGTGGAAAATATAGAGGTATTAAGCTGATGAGCCATACAATGAAGTTGTGGGAAAGAGTAGTGGAAGCAAGGCTAAGGGGAGAAGTGGACATTTGTGAGCAGCAGTATGGTTTCATGCAAAGAAAGAGCAGTACAGATGCATTATTTGCTTTGAGAATGTTGATGGAGAAGTACAGAGAAGGTCAGAAAAAGCTGCATTGTGTCTTTGTAGATTTAGAGAAAGCATATGACAGAGTGCCAAGAGAGGAGCTGTGGTATTGTATGAGGAGGTCTGGAGTTGCAGAGAAGTATGTTAGAGTGGTACAGGATATGTATGAGAGCAGTAGGACAGTGGTAAGGTGTGCTGTAGGTGAGACAGAGGACTTCACAGTGAAGGTGGAACTGCATCAAGGATCGGCTCTGAGCCCCTTCTTGTTTGCGGTGGTGATGGACAGGCTGACAGATGAGGTCAGACAGGAATCTCCATGGACTATGATGTTTGCGGATGACATTGTGATCTGTAGTGAGAGCAGAGAGCAGGTGGAGGAAAGTCTAGAGAGGTGGAGGTTTGCTCTGGAGAGGAGAGGAATGAAGGTTAGTCGCAGGAAGACAGAATACATGTGTGTGAATGAGAGGGAACCAAGTGGAACCGTGAGGTTACAGGGAGAAGGGGTAAAGAAGGTGCAGGATTTTAAGTACTTAGGGTCAACAGTCCAGAGCAATGGGGAGTGTGGAAAAGAAGTGAAGAAGCGTGTGCAGGCAGGTTGGAATGGGTGGAGAGTGTCAGGTCTGTTGTGTGATAAAAGTGTACCAGCAAGAATGTAAGGAAAGGTGTACAGAACAGTAGTGAGATCAGCGATGTTGTATGGTTTGGAGACAGTTGCACTGGGGAAAAGACAGGAGAAAGAGCTAGAGGTAGCAGAGCTGAAGATGTTAAGGTTCTCTTTGGGAGTGACGAGGATGGATAGGATCAGGAATGAGTACATCAGAGGGACAGCACATGTGAGATGTTTTGGAGACAAAGTTAGAGAGGCCAGGTTGAGATGGCTTGGACATGTTCAGAGGAGGGGGAGTTAATATATTGGTAAAAGGATGCTGAGGTTAGAGCTGCCAGAAAGGAGGTCAAGAGGAAGACCAAAGAGGAGGTTTATGGATGTAGTGAAGGAGGACATGAAGGTAGTCGGTCTGAGAGAAGAGGATACAGAGGATAGAAATAGATGGAGGCAGATTTTTCGCTGTGGCGACCCCTGAAGGGAACAGCCGAAAGAAGAAGAAGAAGAAGAAGATGTATCACTAGCACACGTAGCTGCCTAATATAGCTAACATAACATTACTTAGCATAAAGTTACAATGTTATACACTTAGCGAGCCATTAGCAGAGATGATAAATAACGTTACTCAATATGCTTAGTTCAAGTTGACTGCTGTCGTGTTGAATTTCGCAAAATATAACGAGATGCATGTGTAAAAGCTACTACACCGCATCTGGGAACTTTTTTGAGAACTAAGTAAGCTTTAGCTGCTACCCTCTGTCTGAACTCTTACCATGTTCACCGGGAACTTTACCTGCACATTTATTTCCACCTTTGGTTTGTTTTTATATTCTCTACCTATGTTTACTGATGTTTTTATTAATGCTACCCGTTTTTAGCTTTGCCATATAAATAAAACTAGCTCGTTACCGAATCAAACAAAAATATATTTTAAACTTTACCAGTATCGGTATTCTAGTGAGTACTAAAAGACATCATATTTGTTTATATTCATACTGATAAAGTTAGTTATTTTTTTTACATGTTATTCTGACGTGATGTCACTACATACGCTCGTCTCAGGTAAATAATATGTCTTCCAGCTGAGCGGTCAGTGAAGTGTGTTCATGTGTTTTGGGGGCGTGGCTTTGGAAAGAGCCCAGAAGGGAGAAGGTTGAGTGAATGAAATAATGAGTCTTTAAAACAGTCGTGAGAGGTCTACAGACACTCAATTTTTATACTTTCTTTTTTTCAGAGTACTTACATTTTAATGTAATTTTATTTTATTTTTTTAATTCTTACCTTTAAAGAGTTCACCAAAAAATTAAAATTACCCCATGCTTTACTCACCTCAGTTAAAAAAGTAGAGAAACTGTACAAATTGTGATTAAAAAGAAATGCAATAATTTACAAATCTCATAAACTTATATTTTATTCACAATAGAATATAGATAACATATTAAATGTTTAAAAAGTGAGACAATTAAAAATGTCATGCCAAATATTGGCTCATTTTGGATTTAATGAGAGCTACATATTAGTGGTGGGAAGTTCAGATCATTTTACTGACTCGGATCTTTGAATCTCGTTCAGCAAAATGAACGAATATTTTTTCAAGTCATTTCATTCATTTTGTTCATTTAAGCAGAATCTAATTAAAATGTTACATGTTACATTTTTCAACTTATTTAGTACTTTTGGCATAATAAAAAAAAAAAAACTATGCAGTCATGGCCAAACTTTGAGAAAGAAATGATTAATTAATTGCGCTTGCTTGCCTCACTTACCGATCCAAAACCTTCTTTATTTAGTCACTTCACATTTAATCACGTCTGTTCCCTAGAAAGATTAGTAACGTTACACCACTCATGACTTCTGGGTCGAGCCGTTAGTACTGTCATCATGTCTGATCTGGGTCGTGACAGCCTCATATAATACATGTGTCCGGAAACAGAAAAGATTTTTAATCTCGAGTCTTCGAGTCATTCGTTCATCAAGTCCCAGTCCTATATAGGCAAGGCTATGCAGTCACCGGAAACAGAAGAGAGCAGTTCAACTCTCGAGTCTTCTCATTCAAGTCGTTCTTCGGGTCTGACTCTGAGTCTCGTTCTTTTGTCACATGAGTGTCTCAAAAGTAACAACATCTACAACATTACAGTTGTATTATTGACTGCATGTTGTAATATAGCCTATTTATTATTATAAAATCATCAGAAGATATGGGCAATAAACTCTTATGCTTATCCATTCTGACCAACCCAACGTGTCTAGGATTCACAGGAAAATCAATTATTATAGGCCTACTAGCTAAAAAAAACTGAAGAAAAAAAAATGCACTTGTTTGTGAGGAAGGTTGTGAATTAAATATTTCTCTATCCAACACGGCTGTCACGTCACGTGACAAAAGAACGAGACTCAGACCGAAGACTCAGGAGAATGAATCATTTCTGTTTCCGGTACAGGCTGCATAGCATTGTCTATAGGGCTGGGTCTTGATGAACGAATGACTCAAACCCGGGCTCGAAAAATGAACTAATCAATTCTGTTTCCTGTACAGAACATATTGGATGTTGCGCATGCTTGGTCAACACAAAATGAACCAATCGCTCACTGAGAAAACCCGTCATTCTCGAGTCATACTAAAGATTCTTTCAAAATGACATCACTACTACACATTCCAAAAAAATTGGGACAGGTAGCAATAGTTAAATGTACATATAAGAAACAGCCGGAGGACCAATTTGCAACTTATTAGGTCAATTGGAAACATGATTGGGTATAAAAAGAGCCTCTAAGAGTGGCAATATCTCTCAAAAGTCAAGGTCGGCAGAGGATCACCAATCCCCCCAATGCTGTGGCAAAAAAGTGGCACAATATCAGAAAGACATTTCTCAGAGAAAAATTGCAAAGAGTTTGAAGTTATCATCATAATTGCCAGGCACCTCAATGACCATCTCAACGACAACAACATTTTTGAAAAGTTCCAATCTGGCTTCTGTTCTGGCCACAGCACGGAAACAGCCTTAAGCCCCATTTCCACCACAGGAACTTTACCCAGGAACCAGGAACTTTGGGGTGGTACTCGGTGTGTTTAGTCCGCAGGAACCAGGGTCTAAATGAAGTTCCGGGTAAATATTTCCCCCTCCAAACGGCCCTGCTCGCGAGGTAGTACTTTTTCAAAGTTCAGGAACTTTCGAGGGCGGGACTTGGGCGCTGAACATGCTGATTGGTTTAGCTCATGCAGCATTTTATTTGAACCGGCATTTTTAAAAGTCTTTTGCGAGGTTCGGTCTTGCTCTCAGTCTGATGGCGCACGTTAGTCTCAGCCATTTCACGTGCAATGTCCGTAATAGCTGATAATAATATACATTGTCATTTTAAATCTAGTTTTACAAGCTTTCTGAATATGCTGCATGCTGCTGAATCTGCATATTAGTGCTCTTTTCTGTCGTTGTTAATTACCTCTTAGTAAATCTATACATAACCAGCAAAAGCAGCACAGCTTGAATCTCTTCCATACTCGTTATTAATTTTTTTTCACCATGTAAACGACCTGACCGATTACTTTTAAGTGTGCGTCCTTACATGACGTGACAGCGCGCGCCGCGCTCATGTTGACAAGAGAGGAAAGTTTATTTTTCTGAGGGGTAAACTTTTTATTTCGTAAGTTATGAAGATAATGTTGGAGTAATTACACAGCGTATATTGCCCAGGCAGTTTTACTTTAACTGCGCCTTTTAGAAGAATTTTCTGAGATGATTATTACACTTTACAACAAATAAATAGCTTATTATATAATACTGTATTAGTCCTGGTGGCCGTTAAGAGTTGCTATGGCTACAGTTAACACATTCCAGCTTCTGGAGAAAACAGCGTTGACATTTTTTATGCGGAAGACAAACTGCATGTGACAAAATGATTGCGATTGAAAGTCATCACATGTAAACACCAGATCGGTTTAGATAACATCTCATGTAAACAGTCCACTAAATCTTTCAATCGATACACACAAAAATGATTACTGCCCGTCACTGACTTGGAGGAGCAGTCGCGCGCAGTCCTACATCACCGGACTAATTTGCCTAATCTTCTTGGAACTTTAGATCGCAGTGGAAACGCAGACAATTGCAGGTCTGGGGGGGAGAAAAGTTCCTGTAAAAAATGTCCTGGTACAAATTGTTCCGGGTAATTTTGGTGGAAACAGGGCTTTAGTGAGGGTTACAAATTACCTGTTCATGACCTCTAATGCCGGGTCACCATCATTCCTTGTCCTCCTGGATCTTTCTGCAGCATTCGACACGGTTGACCATGGGATACTTCTCAAATGACTATCACATTCTATTGGACTTGATAACACTGTCTTGCAAAGGTTTAACTCATACCACACAGACAGATCTGAATTTGTGGCAACGGGTAGCTCAAGGTCCCTTTCACATGTGACTGGTTGCGGAGTACCTCAGGGCTCAGTTCTAGGACCTCTCTTATTCAATCTCTACATGCCTCCTCTATGTAAAGTCATCAGTCACTTGTGAAATTCATATTATTGCTACGCTGATGATACACAATTATATCTGAAAATTGACACTCATTCATCATTATCGTCATCGTCGTCATCATTATCAACACTTTCTGCCTGTCTGGAAGAGATAAGGACGAGGATTAACTACAACTTTCTCCAGCTGAACAGCTCTAAGACAGAAGCCATCCTCATTGGTTCTCCTCATCAGATCAGATCATCCACCATAACCTGTATTCCATTTTCTGGCCAGGAGATTCCTCTATCATCCATAGTCACCAATCTCGGTGTTAGGTTTGATCCACACATAACCTTTGAGGCCCACATTAAATTTCTTTGCAAAACATCTTTTTCTCAACTCAGGAATATTGCCAGACTCCATCCCTCACTCACCCTTTATGATGCTGAAAAACTTGTTCATGCATTTGTCTTCTCGAGACTGGATTATTGTAACGCTCTTCTTTTTGGTATTCCTAGGAAGAGCATCCAGAAACTCCAGCTCATACAAAACAGTGCTAATAGGATCCCGATAAGAGTGCACACAATGGGCCTCATTTATCAATCTTGCGTAGAAACGGGCGTATATGTTGGCGTAAGATTATGCTTACACTCCTCTCACCGCCTGATTTATGAAGCTGTGCGCACCTCTGCAATCCAGGTGTACGCAATACCTGCCCTTGATAAATGCAGCGGCTGAAAACGATCGTCATTAGAATAACAGGCCCCTATATATTCAAGTCTCCGCCTCCCCCACGCCCTCATTTTACGCCATGGATACACGGAAGACGGCAAAGAAGTGAAACTTCTCCGATGTGGAGATCGGGCGCGTCTCAATCATCTTACTAGTTCACTAGTCAGGGCACTGATTAGGACATAAGTCAATGGGCTGACTCCCCGATCAGTGCCCTGACTAGTGGACTAGTGAGATGATTGAGGTGCGCCCATCAAGACCATCACCAGGGAAGTGGAAAAAAGCTAAATTGTTTAATTTGGGAGTTTAAAGAGTGAGATTAAAGGCACCCACAAAAACAAAATGTGGACCTAAATTACGAGTACTGTTAATAGTGTGTGGGTTGAGAAGCCAAAATTATCAATGCATTATTTTACAGAACATGTTTTGAAACAATTAGCATTTAATTTCGTATCACGGCAAATGTATTGGGGTGTACGATATGATGATGTGATGTGGAGTAGCCTACCATTCATTCACATTATTAATTGCATGACAATTTGTAAGATTCTTATTAATATGATTTTTATTATTAATGACGCTTATTGTTATTTGGACAATAGGGGTCAAGCTCGGTAAACCGTACTGGATGCCTGTGATCTTCGGGCCTTAGATAGCACTGCATCACATACAGGAATGCTACTGTAATGGAGATCACAACATGTGCTCAGGAATACTTTCAGAAAACATTGTCGGTGAACACAATCCACCTGCCATTCGTAAAAAATCTAACCATGATCCAGAAGCGCAGGCATTTCTCTAGGCAAAGGCTAATTTAAAATGGACTGTGGCAAAGGGAAAACTGTTATGTGGTCAGACGAATCAAAATTTGAAGTTCTTTTTTGGAAAATGGACGCCATGTCTAAAGAGAACAAGGACAACCTAAGTTGTTATCAGTGCTCAGTTTAGAAGCCTGGATCTCTGATGGTATGGGGTTGCATGAGTGCGTGTGGTATGGGCAGCTTGCACATCTGGAAAGGCACCATCAATGCTGGAAGGTAAATCTAAGTTCTAGAAGAACATATGCTCCCATCCAGACATCGTCTCTTTCAGGGAAGAACTTGCATTTTTCCAACATGACAATGCCAGACCACATATCAATTACAACATCATGGCTGCGCAAAAGAATGATCCGGGTACTGAAATGGCCAGCCTGCAGTCCAGATCTTTCACCCATAGAAAACATTTGGGGCATCATAAAGAGGAAGATATGAAAAAGAAGACCTAAGACAGTTGAGCATCTAGAAGCCTGTATTAGACAAGAATGACAACATACCTATTCTTAAACTTGAGCAACTTGTCTCCTCAGTCCCCAGATGTTTGCAGACTGCTATAAAAAAAGAGGGGATGTCATATGGGGATTGCCTTGTCCCAACTTTTTTTAGATGTGTTGATGCCATTTAAAATCAAATTATATATCCCTTAAAATGATATATTTTCTCAACATTTGATATGTCATCTATGTTATATCTGAATAAAATATTGAAATGTAAAACTTCCACATCATTGCATTCTGTTGTAATTGACAATTTGTACAGTGTCCCAACTTTTTTGGAATCAGGTTTGTGCCCAATTTAAATAAAAGTGCATTTGTCAGTCATAGAAGTGTTCTATATGGCACTGTATAATCTGGGGGATTAATGAAGTGAAGCGAAGTGGCACGTTTATGTATGAAAAATATCCATATTTAAAACAGTATAGACTAAATAGACTAATTATAGACTAAAATGAAAGTCTAAAAATTAAAGACTTAAATAGATGGTCGAGTCGAGTTATGGTGAAAAAGTAACTCTTGAACTCTTGACACATGCATATTGACGAACGCAAAAGCACAGAATAGAGCAAAACAAAACATGAATTAGAAGTCTAAAATAAAAATATTTTTAAAGAGAAATAGCGCAGGATTTTGGTGTAAGTGAAGAGATGCTTGAGTTTGTTGCTCAGCCCTATCCGCGAGAGGCGTCAAAGTTTGCGATACTTCTGTACGTCCCGCCCTGAAATGTCACTAGACATTAAGAAATCATGTTAATTTCAAATACTTATATCACTGACAACAGTAGTCCGGGAAGGATATTGTCATTTAAAAGTTGTTGTTGCAGCCCTTGACAGATGTTGATGTTGACATGTTGTTTTGGCCTGATGCTCCACCCTCCACCTATCTACCAATAATGAAGTCAGTAGTGTTTCGGCATCCAGGTTGCCAGCTCTGCACTAGTTAGCAGCTACAAACGTTCCTGCAGCCTATCTGGCAACCTCAAGTCAGGGGGAGGGGGAGAGGGGGTACACCTGCAGGACCAGTTTTGGCCACAACCTTAAATACACTTCCTTTTATTATTATACGCTGTGTAAGTTGTATGTCCACCTTAGAGATAATCACCATATTTATAACAAAACCATTATATTTCAAATTATTATGTTTATCATATCATATAATAACATACTATAATTCATTATTAGTAATGTAAATTGTGTTTCATTATAAAGGGCTCTCATTCAATGCTTTTTAATGAGAGTATATTTATTGAACAAAAATGTATTCTTTTATTTGTTTATATATATATATATATATATATATATATATATATATATATATATATATATATATATATATAGTACAAACTAAGTTATTGTTTTGAACAAGTATTAACTTCTAATACTATTACATATTGACATTATTACCTTGCCTCCTCATACATTTATAAGATTTTCAAACAAAATGAGCCACTGTTATGATTTATGTTCACACAAAATCTGTGGCTCCATTGATATCCAATACAAACACTTTGGGAATAATGAAAAGCACATTTTTTCTTAAGCTGTGCCTTTAGCCCTCTGTACCCTATATATTCAAATATCTGTTTCAATGATATCACATGCCTGTACAAAGTGTATTTTGGTGGATGAAATCAGTTCTTAATTTCACACAGGTGTCCTAACATACACAATTGTGTTAGTATAGGCTATGTCCAAATGATCTATTGTTTTATTTTTAAAACTCTGTGAAATGTGTTGTTTGAAAAGTGTGATCTATCAGTTCTTTGTCTGAAAGAGATTCTATGCTCTGAATTTGATCATTAAAGGTGTATTGGGGGCGATAATGACATGAGGATTTTCTGGAAGGAACTTGGAACTCTCACCTCGGATGCTTCTCTGACACCCTTTATTCACATCTTCTTCACACACACAATACAGTCTGGCACGCAAGCTTTCTGGGGACTCTCCATAGACATAATGTTTTTTATACGGAAACCGTTTATTCTATCTCCTTACTCCTACTATCTCTTACTAACCCTACCCCTATCACACAAAACCTTCTGCATGTTTACATTTTCAAAATAACTAATTCTGTATGATCTATAAACTTTTGTACACATGGGGACCTCAACTTAGGTTGTGCCTGTGTGCATTCAGGTTGAAGTCCCCACTGGAATAGGATAACACAACCCCCCCCCCCCACACACACACACACACACACACACACACACACACCACCACCACCCACCAACCCCCAAACAATGAACGTCATGCGGGTGACTATAATGACAGAATTGATTTTTTGGGTGTAGTAATCCCTTAAGTAAAATGAGAAATTGTTTTAATCCTAACACAGAGAGGACATTAGCCTTGTAAGATTAGTCCCATGGAAGGCAATGATCCGGTGCAGTGTTCAGGACATTTCCCTTTATAGCAGAAAGGATATATGAAGGAGCACTTAGATAATAGAGGAAGAGTCTAATCATTTCAGGTATTCACTTCATTTAGTGATTGTTTTTGAAGGTAACACTTTACAACCAGATTTAATAAGTTAATGTTTTCGGTATCATGAATTAACAATATACTTTTACAGCATTTATTCATCTAAGTTAATGTTAATTACTATAATAAATGTTTAACTTGCGTAAATTAACATTAATGTTAATGAACTGACAATTACCATAGTAATTTTACACTACCATATGTCACCCCACTTCACACTGTTTAAAGGAACATTGGTAAATGGTGTAAAAAAAAAAAACACCTAATGCATGCACAGACCCAAATCATATAGCTCACGTCAAACATCGCAAATGACTTTGAAAAATGCAACTCACGCATTACAGGTGAACAGACAAACATGAGAAGTAAAATGAACATGTAGTCCAGTTCAGCACCCAGTCTATACTCGTATACTCAGTCTATAGTCTTACTCCAAACCGCCCAGTACCTATATAATCCTCCCATGACCCCTTAAACCCCTTGTAGCATCTTAAAGAATTTACAAGACTCATTTGGCTTCTAATTACCACAACGTGCAGATCGAAATATCTTGTCCGTTCTGTGTGTGGCCCTGGGGAAGAGAGTTTTTCCTCACTGCATTGATGAGGCTCTGAAGTGTCAGCCCTGGGGAATGTTTATTTTTGTGATGTGTAAAGCAGAACCTCTCTCTTTCTCTCTCTCTCTCTCTCTCTCTCTCTCTCTCTCTCTCTTCTCTCTCTCTCTCTCTCTCTCTCTCTCTCTCTCTTCTCTCTCTCTCTCTCTCTCTCTTTCTCTCTCTCTCTCTCTCTCTCTCAGTCTCCTCTCTCTCTCTCTCTCTCTCTCTCTCTCTCTCTCTCTCTCTCTCTCTCTCTCTCTCTCTCTCTATCTCTGTTCAGTATCGCTGTTTGTCAGTGGCGGATAGTATTCTTTGCCTCAACATGTCCACTGTCAACTCTGTAGAGGCTGTAAAGCATACAGCGTACTAGTGCTGCAGCCAAAATAAACACAGCGTTTCCTATTTCAGACCTTAAATAAAAGAATCTTATAACGGTTACATGTTTTTTTCTTTCTGTAAGAGCTCTATTTTCAAGTGCTCTGGGAAATGTGCAGGCCTACAATATGGTGTTCTGGCCTTACAGTCACTGTAAGCCTCAAATTGCTTAATGCTTTCATAAAAAAAAAATAACAGGATTTATTTATGATAATAAAAATAGAATAAACAGTAGCGTTAGCTACTTAGTAGCTCAGAAACCGTTTCAAAATTGTTGATGGATTGACGTAACGTGATGCGATGTGATGGCCAAGCATGGTGACCCGTATTCAGAATTTGTCCTCTGCTATGAACCATCCAAGTCAGTGCACGCACATTATGAGAAGTGAATAGTGAACACACACACACACACACACACACACACACACACACACACACACACACACACACACACACACACACACACACACACACACACACACACACACGTCGTGTTTCTATGTTTTATGGGGACTTTCCATAGGCGTAATGGATTTCATACTGTACAAATTGTACATCCTATCCCCCTACACTGCCCCTGCCCCTAAACCTACCCATCACAGGAAACATTCTGCATTTTTACTTTCTCAAAAAAACTCCTTCTGTGTGATTTATAAGATGTTTTCCTCATGGGGACCTAAAAATGTCCCCACAAGGACAAGGATTTCGGATATTTCCATCTTTGTGGGGACATTTTGTCCCCATAACGTAGGGATTACCAGGCCACACACACACACACACACACACACACTCACACACACACACACACACACACACACACACACACACACACACACACACACACACACACACACACACTACAAACAGTGTATATTGAATATGCCATATATATATATATATATATATATATATATATATATATATATATATATATATATATATATATATATATATATAATTATTATTATTATAATTCATAATTGGTGTGAACCAATTATGAATAGATAGAATAGAATAGAATAGAATAGAATAGAATAGAATAGAATAGAATAGATAGAATAGAATAGAATAGAATAGAACCTTCTCATTGGAATCCTTCTCATTTCATCAGATAAAACGGGTTACATATTCACAATAACAGACAAAGATACATGGCAAACATGAGGCTTAAATACACACAGACTGAGGACTAGACAAAACACCTAGGAACGTTGATCAGCCAATACACCAATGACACGACAGAACACAAGACAAGGAAGCACATGGCAGGATCACATGACAAACCAGGAAGTGCATGAATGGAATAGAATAGAACAAATCCTACTGTTCATCATCATATACTGTTCCTCAAATAGATTAGAATAGATCCTTCTCAATGGATCCTTTTCATTTCATTATATAATGCTCTGATTAGTAGAACTGGATGCATTTCATTAAGATGCTTATCCCATGACTAGAGTAGTATATCATACATCTGCTTTCATTAGATAATGGTTTATGAACAGAGAACAGATGAATAGAATAGAGTAAAATATAATAGAGTTGATTGTTCCATTTTCATCAGATGCTGTTCTATGACTAGAACAGAATAGAACAGAATAGAACAAATACTTCTGTTCATCATCAGGTACTGTTCCTTGAATAGAATAGAATAGAATAGAATAGAATAGAATAGAATAGAATAGAATAGAATAGAATAGAATAGAATAGAATAGAATAGAATAGAATATTTCATTATGTTAAAGTACCTTCTCATTTTGAAGAGACAATATTAAATTGGTTTGAACATTGTGAACATCTAGCCACAGCATCACTGCCTCAAGCGATTACACTTCATTTGTGCAATTCTGTGGGTTGTTTTCGCACAGGTTTAGATGGCAAAATTAACAGATTTGTGTAGAATTATTGCATTAATCACCACAGCTGAAGGTTAAAGCTGACACTAATGCCATGAACCATGAAATGGACGTTTGAGCTGTATGTACAACGTACACCACTACGGAGGTGTCTTTAAGGAGCGCCCATGTGGGACAGGCTTAATTTAGCTCTCACAGAAGAGGATTCTGACACAGATTGTGTGTGACAGCTGTTTCCTCCCACACATACAAACATGCTTTCAGACTTTCTCTTTTCCTCTCGCTCACATGCACACACAGACACACAACCCTTTCAGAGATAAAACATTAAAAGGAAAATTACCATTTAAAAATAAAAATGGAAAATAAATAAATGAATACGAAATGCATGAAATGAGTGAGAGGTCAAAGGTGAGTCACTTTTGAGACAAGGCTGAGAAACCCAGATGCTAAAAATTATGTGGCAATTAATCTCATTGACTCCCTATAAATGGATTATGTTAAAACTGTTTGCAGGGTTTTAATGCTTAGTATTTTCTCAGTTAGTATATACAAAGCGTATTCACATAAAAAGGATAAATATTGCCAATCAATGTGTTGCTGTATAAATGAGAAAATATGAAAATAAAAGCGAGGATTTGAAAGAAGCCTGAGAAATGTTTTTCTTTAACTCTCTTACATTCAAGGAATATTGACTTCCCGAGAGTCCCAAAAGCTCATTAGAAACACTTTATCGCTTGCATCACGTCGTAGTCTCACGGCGGATGCTTCCCCACACATAAGTCCTGGACTCCTACAGTATATAAATAAATCAGCCAATGAGTTAGAAAACTCTCTGTCACCTCCAATTGTCTGCTGAGAGTGCTATGGGACACCTGAGCATCTGTTTCAATTCACACCTCAGCACTGTCAAGAAGCACTTCAGGGGCTGTGAAGAAGTCAAGCCTTTTGTGGTGTTGTGGGAGGTCTTAACTTAATGCTTATTTTCTTTGGGCAAGTTGTAGCAAATGAAGAGTGGTGGTTGGTTAAAGCAGCTGTTCTCAATGGAGTTTGCTTCAGGAATCAGATGTTTACTGGTCTTCTGTAGCTTATAGGACACACTCTAATCAAATATCACTCCAATAACAATTCAATTCACATTTATTAGCGTTTTCTACCAAGGCTTTAACCATGTCTTGTTTTTTAAAAACTTAATAAAATCCTTTTAAAAAAGTAGTTTGCATCAATTGATATTACCGTTGGAACGTTTTATTGTAAAACAGTTGTAAATATTAAATGGTTAGCTACTCATGTAACAGTTAAACAGTAAGCCCATGCCTTCTTTGATTTGATTGGTCATTTCACTCATTCTGACAGTAGCGTTTCCATTACCCTTCAAATTGCACAAATTGAAATGCAAAAACTCCCATATACAATCGCAAAAATTATAAAAAGATTTTACGCTTGCGCGAGTTGTTTTTTAGGCAATTCGAAAAAGGACATTTTCGCAAAACTACAATGGAAACAATTTTTCATATTCGATTATTGTTTACAGATGACGAGGTATGTTTGGACAGAAGATGACATAGATTTTATTATTAAAGGGTTAGTTCACCCAAAAATGAAATTTATGTCTCAACCTAATGTTGTTCCACACCAGTAAGACCTCCGTCCATCTTCGGAACACAGTTTAAGGTAATTAATATTTAGTCCGACAGCGTATGTAAGTGTAGACACACTATACTGTCCATGTCCAGAAAGGGAATAAAAACATGATCAAAGTAGTCCATATGTGACATCAGTTAGTTAATTAAAATCTCTTGAAGCATCAAAAATACATTTTGGTCCAAAAATAACAACAACTACGACTTTATTCAGACTTCTCTTCCGCGTTTGTTTACAAACCTCAAATAAAGATTCAAATGGTCGTGAATCAGCGGATTGATTTAAGATTCGAATCACCAATGTCACCTGATTTCAGCAGTTTGGCAGTTCGACACGCGATCCGAATCATGAATCGTTAAGCTGATTCATGACAGTTTGAATCTTTATTTGAGGTTTGAAAACAAAAACGGAAGAGAAGACAATGCTGAATAAAGTCGTAGTTTTTGTTATATTTGGACCAATATGTATTTTTGATGCTTCAATAGATTCTAATTAACTAACTGATGTCACATATGGACTACATTGAGGATGTTTTTATTCTCTTTCTGGACATGGACAGTATAGTGTGTCTACACTTACATACGCTGTCGGACTAAATATAAAATATCTTAAACTGTGTTCTGAAGATGAACGAAGGTCTTACGGGTGTGGAACGACATTAGGGTGAGTCGTAATGACGTAAATTCCATGTTTGGGTGAACCCTTTAAACTCATAAAAAAACAATATAATTATAGGAATACTGTATTGTAAAGAAATGCCACAAGTCATCATTAAGACCTTGAAGCAGATATGAGGGAGAAACACCCACACACACCTCATAAAAAATTAAAAGATTTACACAATAGTGATTGTAATGAACTATTCTTTTAAAATCATTAATACAGCACAATATGGGTCTATGCCAACCCACTATCATAATTATATCTTTCTTGACCGTAATAAACTGTTTTCAAAAAGGTACCACTGACGCAAACAATCATTAACTGGTGTATAAACACCCTGCCACTCCCAAGATCTTGTATCAAGTATACTGTAAGGTGCTTTCCCATAAACGCTTGGATAACATGCCCACGTCTCCGTTGATTAAAAATAATAGTTCAGTGGCTGGGATACAAACAGGGCATACTCTTTGGAAAGACTTATAGTGAGAGTTTTAGTCGCAATCAGTTAATGGAAATGGCATCATCAAAGTAGTTTTTTATTGACATTTAGAAAATGTCACACAAGTTTTGCGCAAATCTGCAATGGAAATGTCCTAATGACGAGCTGTTAGACCGCTGAGGCAGACCAACTTAAAAATGTAACATTTTCCTTTTGTCATCATAGCAACAACCAGAGTGGTGCATAATGGAGTAAAGCTGAGCAGCATGAAGAATGTCAAATATCAAACAGGCCAATCAGGATGCTCTCTGTCTTACATGTGAGACACACCACACACGCGCGCAACGTCTCTCGCTCCCCCCCTCCCTCCCTCTCTGTCTTGCATGCGCGCTCTTGCTCGCTTGCTAGATTCCGGGAGATTTTAATAATTTGCAGGCATCAGGGAGCCGCAATCAATATCTGGGAGACTCCTGGAACTTCAGGGAGACTTAGGATGTCTAAAATATTAGGCTAATTTCTAATTACTCAGGGGGACTTGTCACCCACAATGTCTATTGTTGTTACGGCCCTGCTTTTCACAATAAAAATTTCAAAGCAGCTTTATGGAAAATGCATGTCGTGTGCGCTAGGAAGAAAGAACAGCAAGATCCAGTAGCGAAAATAATAATGATTTATTTCTCTCAGTCACGTAGCAAAGAACAGTATCTCTCATGAAAGTCAGGTAGATCGGTCTCAGGTGGTAACCAGGCAGTGAGGTGGCGCAGTCCGTACGGGGAAGCCGGCAGGCACAGATGATCCGTGAGCAGGGAGGCAAGGGCAGACGTGGTCGGACGGAACCGGAGCGAAGCAATCCCACGAAGAACATGAACACACAGGATCCCACAAGACACACTGCTACGATCTGACACAAGACTGAGTGAGACACAGGAATATATGAGCCCAGTAATGAGGTGCAGCAGGTGAGGGTGATCGGTGATGAGTAATCAGTGACCACGCTTCCAACAACACAGACAGAAGGAGACAGTGAATTCATGAACCGTGACAGTACCCCTCCCCCTAAGAGCGCCTCCTGGCGCTCCCAGGAGGACCTACCTGTCGACTGAAATCATCGATAAGAGAATGATCCAATATGTCCCTGGCAGGAACCCAACTTCTCTCCTCCGGACCGTAACCATCCCGGTCCACCAAGTACTGAAATCCTCGCCGAATACGTGGGTTCCCCATCTACGAGGCGCGGCGGGACTGAATTACATTAGACATTAATGCGGGACTGAAAAACAGGTTTTAATTTGGAGACATGAAAGGCGGGGTAAATCCTCCCGTATGCTGGAGGTAGTTTGAGGCGGACTGACACTGGGCTAATGATCTTAGTGACAGGAAACGGGCCAATGAATTTGGGAGCGAGCTTATTACTTATGGAACGCAGCGGAATGTTCTTGGTAGAAAGCCACACTTTTTGATCCACGACGTACACGGGAGGCTTAGACCAGTGGCGATCGGCTTGGGCCTTGGTGCGTCTACCTACGTGGAGTAGAGTCTCATGGGCTCTATTCCATGTGCGACGACACCTCTGGACGAAGGCATGTGCGGGAGGGGACCGCGACTTCGGATTCCAGACTGGGAAAGATAGGTGGCTGGTACCCTAAACTACACTTAAACGGAGAGAGGCCCGTGGCCGATATTGGTTGTGAGTGTACTCAACCCAAGAAATAAGTTGGCTCCAAGAGGAAGGGTTCTTGGCAGCAATACATCGTAACACTCGCTCAAGATCTTGGTTGGCTCGTTCAGTTTGACCATTTCTCAGGGGATGGAAACCCGAAGACAGACTAACTGTCGCCCCCAGTAATTTACAGAATTCACGTCAAAATTTGGATACAAATTGGGGCCCCCTGTCGGAAATCCCGTCTGTCGGAAGGCCATGTAAGCGAAAGACGTGGTCTACGACAGCCACCGCTGTCTGCTTGGCAGAAGGTAATTTAGGCAAGGAAATAAAAGGAACCATTTTCGAGAACCGGTCCACGACGGTCAAAACGACCGTCTTGCCCTGGGAGGGCGGTAACAAAATCTAGAGTGATATGGGACCAGGGTCTCGAAGGAACAGACAGCGGTTGGAGTAACCCATCTGGGGAGCGATTGGAAGTCTTACCCATGGCGCAAACTGAACAAGCCAAAATAAATTCCCGGATGTCACGAGCCATACAAGGCCACCAAAACCGTTGCTATACCAAAAATTTGGTTCTATTGACTCCCTGATGGCAAGCTACATTGGAGTTATGACCCCATCGAATTACATCAGACCGAACTCACTCCCTCTGGCACAAATAAACGATTCGGTGGGCCACCGGGCGGAGGCGTTACCCCTTCTAAGGCCGATTTGACCTTCGATCCGACCTCCCATGTGAGTGACGAGACAATGAGTCTCTCAGGAAAAATGCACTCGGGAGTAGACGGGAGTTTGGAGCGGTCAAAGACGCGAGATAAAGCATCGGGTTTGATGTTCTTGGAACCCGGGCGGTGCGAGAGTAAAATCAAAACGTCCGAAAAAAAAGAGCCCACCGAGCCTGCCTAGAGTTGAGTCTTTTGGCAGATCTGATATATTCCAGATTCTTATGGTCAGTCCAAACAAAAAAAGGAACCCCCGCTCCCTCAATGACACCATTCCTCCAATGCAAGCTTAACTGCCAACAGTTCTGTTTCCAATGTCGTAGTTACATTCGGCTGGCGATAAATGGTGAGACAAAAAAGCGCACGGATGCATCTTGTCGTCCGAGGGGGAGCGCTGGGAAAAGACCGCTCCTACCCCCACCTCTGAAGCGTCCACCTCCACCACAAACTGACGTGATGGATCAGGGGCGATGAGAATGGGAGTCGAAACAAAGCGGCTCTTGAGGTTGGTAAATGCAGTTTCGGCTGACCAGACCACCTGAACGACACTTTGGGGGAGGTCAACGCTTTTAGAGGCGTGGCTAGTTGGCTGAAATTACGAATAAAACGTAGATAAAAATTGGCGAACCCCAGGAACCTCTGAAGGGCCTTGCGGGAATTTGGGGTTGGCCAATCTATCACAGCCTTAACCTTGTTGGGACCCATGCGCATTCCCTCGGATGAGACGATGTGTCCAAGGAATGGAACAGACTGTCCGTTATCAAAATTTAAAGAAGAAACTGACTGCTCATCCAGTATTTTATATCTTTAACACACACGCTCTAAATTATTTACAGATTTCATCTGGTCGTGATAAAATAAATAAGTGCCCTTATGCAACAAAAATATATTTCTCAATATATTAGTTGACAATATATTTCTCAATATATTAGTTGACAATATATTTCATGTGTCTCCATATATTGTGAAATTTACATGGTAATATATCATATGATATATTATATAATAATATATTATATATGCAAGTCATATATTGCAATATATGGGACAATACTGCAATTATTGCCGTTTTCATATATTGACTAAATACATTATACTATTCAATATATTGCTATGTATATTGAAATATATCCTACAATATATGAAATTATATATTGGAAGAGTCATTGTATATATATGTAAATATATATGTAAAATTATATGAGATAATATACCTCAATGTACTGGATAATATAATCAGATTTATATGGGAACATATGTCTTAAATATATTGATTTATATTACATAGTATATAATTATCATATATATTGTATACATGGTAAATATGAAATAATCTAATGTACACTGTCTGTCATATATTTAAAATATAACAGATTAAAATATAATATAGAAATTAGGGCCGCGACTCGATTAAAAAAATTAATCTAATTAATTAGAGGCTTTGTAATTAATTAATCGCATTTTAATTGCATATAAATATTTGACCTGAGAACAATGAGAAGTAATTTTTCACATGTATTTTTTGTATACCATTGAATAATGACTGAATACATAAGCTTAATCAACAAAATATAGTTTATTTATTTCAGTCCAGCAGACCAGTGCATGTTTGCCAGTTTAGCAAAAGCATGTTTGTGGTATTTGAGGCTCAATGTGCTGCGGTGATACGCGAATTCCTTGTTGTATAGCTTGCACACAACCATGCTCTTGACGACGCTTCCATTCTTTCGTTTTTTAAAACAAAATTTCCCATCCACGGGGCCAAGCAAAGCAGTCTCATCAGCTTGTTCGTTCCATAGCTTCGTTCATGTTCACATGGTTCGTTGTTATCGTGACTCCGGAGCGCTAGTTGGTGTTCCAGTATAATTGGTCCGTCGAAACTCATTCATTGAAAAACGTTCCGCGGTGCAAAAATAAGTGTGGTAATTTTTTTTTTTTTTTTTTTTTTTTTTTTTTTGCGTAATTAATTAACGCGTTAAAGTCACGTAATTAACGCGTTAAAGTCACGTAATTAATTAATCTTAATTAACGCGTTAAAGTCCCGGCCCTAATAGAAATATTTTCTAAATATAGAAAATATATTGAATGTCATGCACCATCTGATTTGGGCTATTGTTAATCAACCTCTGTAAACATATGCAGGAGCTTGCTTAACTCACAAAACATACTTTGTTTCAATAAACATACATGAAATAATTCAGTTGTGTTTGTATATCAATGTATTTTAATATATGAATCAATATATAGCAATAGGTTGTCCATCCATATATTGCTATATATTTTCAAATATATGAGGAAGTTTCTGATACATTGAAATATATTTTCTAATGTATTGCAATATAAATTCTAGTATATTGCAATATATTTTTGTTTCGTAAGGGTGGAAACAAATTTTATGTATATATATTGAGAATAGCAGAGGGCCTAACACAGATACTTGTGGCACTCCATAATTTTCTGACGCTATTTTTCCCTGTTTAAATACAAACCCAATTCCAAAAAAGTTGGGACACTGTACAAATTGTGAATAAAAAAGGATAATTTGTATTATTATAAACTTATAAACTTATATTTTATTCACAATAGAATATAGATAACATGTCAAATGTTGAAAGTGAGAATTTATTTTTAAATGGAATGCCAAATATTGGCTCATTTAGGATTTCATGAGAGCAACACATTCCAAAAAAGTTGGGATAGGTAGCAATGAGAGGAAGGAAAAGTTAAATGTACGTATAAGGAACAGCTGGAGGACATACTTGCAACTTATTAGGTCATTTGGCAACATGATTCTGGCACTGCATCACATACAGGAATGCTACTTTAATAGAAATCATAACATGGGCTTAGTAATACATCCAGAAAACATTGTCACAGACCACAATCCACCGTGCCATTCACCATTGCCGGCTATAACTCTACAGGTCAAAATAGAAGCCATATCCAATGATGATCCATAAGTGCAGGCGTTTTCTTTAGGCCAAGGTTCATTTAAAATTGACTGTGGCAAAGTGGAAAACTGTTCTGTGATCAGATTAATCAAAATTTGAAGTTCTTTTTGGAAAACTGGGATGGCATGTCATCTTGTTATCAGTGTTCATTTCAGAAGCCTACATCTCTGATGGTATAGGGTTGCATGAGTGCGTGTGGGAGGCTTACACATTTGGAAAGGCACCATCAATGCTGAAAGGTATATCCAAGTTCTAGAACAACATATGCTCCCGTCCAGATGTCGTCTCTTTCAGGAAAGACCTTGCATTTTCCAACATGGCAATTCCAGAACACATACTGCATCAATTAAAAAATCATAGCAGCATAGAAGAATGATGCGGGTACTGAAATGGCCAGCCTGCAGTCCAGATCTTTCACCCATAGAAAACATTTGGGGCATCATAAAGAGGAAGATACGAAAAAGAAGACCTAAGACAGCTGAGCATCTAGAAGCCTGTATTAGACAAGAATGGGACCTATTCCTAAACTTGAGCAACTTGTCTCCTCAGTCCCCAGATGTTTGCAGACTGTTATAAAAAGAAGAGGAGATGCCACACAGTGCATTCTGTTTTTATTCACAATTTGTACAGTGTCCCAACTTTTTTGGAATCAGGTCTGTAGACAAAATGGTCGCGGTCTGACCTTAATGCCTGTCCCTAAAACCAGTGTAATTTTTTTGTTGAACACAGCACTAAGAGAGATACTTGGTCAGAAGCTCAAAGTAAATTATTTGTAATTTTAACAGTGCAGATTCTGTGCTGTGTTGGGCCTGAATACGGAATAAAATTTGTATAATTTATTTGCGGGAAGGAGCACAATTGAGTGAACTATTTTGACAAATGGAAGATTTGAAATTGGTCTGAAATTTACCAATTAATTTGGATAGCTGTGGTTTCTTAATGAGAGGCTTAATAACTGCCAGCTTGAACAGCCTTGGGACATGACCTAGAGATGAGTTCATAAAATGGCGAAGAGGCTCTTCTGCTGCAGGTAACAAATCTATCAGTGTGTGGTGTGGCAAGCACCGCCGTGATAGCCCAGAGTTTTGAACGTTCGCCGGTTCCCGCCTCCTTCCTTCCAATCTACAAACATCGTTACACATTGGTTTAGTGGGTATAGGAACCAATAAACATGTTGTTGGACACGGGCCACTGTCAAAACATGCACTTATACATGTATTCCTGATGCTTTTGATTTTCTCATTTTCTCAGTGAAGAAATTAATAAAGTAATTCCTACTAAACTTTGATGGAATATTTAGTTCAGGTGACATCTGTTTTTTTATTAATCTAACCACTACATTAAATAAAAAAACATGGAGTGGTTTGTTTATTTTATGAGTTTGCGTAGACATTCAGCCCTGGCTGGTTTTAGACCCTTTTAATAGCAGGACACAGTCTTTTTCAACTAGAATTAGACCTCTAAATGAGTTTGTTTTCATTTGTGCTCTAAATATCTATTGAGTAATACTACAAAAAATGGTTCCCACATACTGCTAGTCATTTCCTCAAGTTTGTGTGTTTCACACATTTTATTGAAGGTACACTGAGCAGCTGAGAGAGCTAAAGCAGGTTATCTGTGAGGTTATATGGAGGACTACGGTACCCAAAGCCAAAGAGAGTAGGGATTGTTTTTGTCTTATATCTGAAAGTGTAACATTCAGCACAGGCACGTCAAATTAATTTAACCTGTGTGCTTCATTCTGAGTAACATATCAACTGTTTCTCAGATGTTTCTCCTAAAGTTGTTTTAGTCAAATGCTGACACAGTACAAGCTCATCTAAAGTGAGGAAAATAAATGCCTAATGAAGCTTTTACAAAGGAGTTTTAAAGGATAGATAGATAGATAGATAGATAGATAGATAGATAGATAGATAGATAGATAGATAGATAGATAGATAGATAGATAGATAGATAGATAGATAGATAGATAGATAGATAGATAGATAGATAGATAGATGGATGGATGGATGGATGGGTGGGTGGGTGGGTGGGTGGATGGATGGATGGATGGATGGATGGATGGATGGATGGATGGATGGAAGGATGGATGGATGGATGGATGGAATGGATGGATGGATGGATGGATATTCATTCATTCATTCATTCCTTCATTCCTTCATTCATTCGTTCGTTCGTACGTTCGTTCGTTCGTTCGTTCGTTCGTTCGTTCATTCATTCATTCATTCATTCATTCATTCATTCATTCATTCATTCATTCATTCATTCATTCATTCATTCATTCATGTATTTATTGCCCCTTAACGGGAAATGTCATATGTATACTAAAAAAAAAAAAAAAAACAAGGATCAGTTAACTGAAACACTAAAACACCTATTGGAACCTTTATTTGTAAGAGTGTAGGCTAAATCAGATGAAAAAACATTTAGTAAATAGTGAAATTAATACTGACTTTTTAATGTTAACATTATGCGCGTAAGAAACTGTAGGCCTATAGAAATCTAAAAATCGAAATCTATTTTCCTCTTTTTAAAGATCACTGTTTAATATTTTTGCTCTTTATGTCATGATCCTATTTTTTCCTAATTCTTCCTTTTTGTGGGTAAAATTATTATCATAAATATCCAACAATATGCAAATGCACTTTCATTTGATAATATAATTATTTGAATTAGAATTTTTACTTACAACTAAAATGAATAACACAAAGGAAAAATAACTCAAAATGATGTAGACTAAGTGACGTTTTGATATGTTATGAATATTACACCAATGAGCCACTGGGACTGCTGTGTGGTGACAGCTTTCTCAGGATGCGATTTAGCCAAGACTCCCTTGTTCTCTGTTCCATATGTCGCATCAGTCTGATGAGACATTTCATCTTCATAATGAAACACCCAGCCCTAGTTTCAATCACACACTAGAGCAGCATGATCTATCTACTTACATTAGAAAAATAAGTAGGCTACAATATGTATTTATATTGTAGCTATTGCAAAACACTGTTGGGATACGGGTATAGTTAGGGACAGATTTGGTGGTCTTGGTAGGTTTAAGGGTGAGTTAAGGTCTTAAGGAAGGGTCAACAGTAGGCTAAATAGGTAGCCTAAGTGAATTACAGCTGAAATTATATGCAGGTATTTTTTATTTTATTTGATATAAGTACAATGTAAAACATGTACACAAAAAGTGCATTGTATAAAATTATTAATTTAAATGTTAGTTCATAGTAGTTAAATACACTTAAAATAAAGTAGGACAGTGTCGGCTGTGCTTTCATGATTTTTTATTTTTTTATTTTTTTTGAGGTGGTATCGCCCTCTAGTGACTGCATAACGAAATTACATAGTCGATGATGACATTACTGTGCGCCGGAAAACCTGTGTGTCCCAATGTCATGACGTCAACGGTTTGACAGCTTGGCCAGACACTTGTTCTTGTTCTCTTCAGTATTTGTTTCTCCGTATTAAATGAGCCGTTTAACATTATGAGCTGAGAGTGTGTTTGTCATTTTGTTAAACCCATAAACCACATGCTACGTCATGTCTTTCTTCGTAGATTCCGTGATTATGGTCACTTCTCAGGTAAGTCTAATCTCCCTGACATTATTAGATACATTTCAACATGAACAACGCTAACATTATTGTATTATTTAATTAATTGTACAGTGAGCAACATGTTACTAACTTTTAATGGATTAAATGAATTATGACTTTGTTCAGCTGTCTATAACAGATGCCCAATAACAGTAATATCATTTCTGATTGCAGTTCTTTTTGCTTTTACATTTGAACGAATCATAACAATATTTAAAATAGTTTAGAATAAATCAATAATTTCTTGCTTAATGGGTTCGGATCTTCTTGATTAATATACAATTTTCTCCAATGGTCTTGCCATCAATTTGCTCAGTAACGTTAGTTGTTTAAGTAATTTTGAAGCTTGGTTTGTTTACTTTATATATTACAATATAATGTGTAGAAAAGCTGGAAGAATGTATTAAATACTCCAGCTAACATATAGGTTTCCACACACAGGTGCTGTTTTTCGGGTTCGGGTGGCTGTTTTTTATGCGGCAGTTGTTCAAAGATTATGAGGTACTGTGCATAAGAGTGTAAATTTAGACCAGTGTTGTTGACTCTGGCCTTTCAGGATTTCTCATACAGGTGATCTGTCTTAATTCTTCATCAGGTCCGACAGTATGTTGTGCAGGTCGTGTTCTCCGTCACATTTGCCTTTTCTTGCACTATGTTTGAGCTCATTATCTTTGAGATTCTCGGTGTATTAAGCAGCACGTAAGTACGGGTATTCATGATTTACTTGATGAAATCCTCATTGAAGAGAAGTATAGATCGGATGGTCACATGCTGTTTGTTTCTATACAGGTCCAGGTATTTCCATTGGAAGCTGAATTTGTATGTAATATTACTAGTTCTAATATTTGTGGTGCCTTTCTACATTGGCTACTTTGTGGTCAGTAATATACGTTTATGTAAGTAAATCCAGCTCTCTCTTTATATTCCTTAACTTTTCCATTTGTTTGTCAAATTTGCTCAAAGTTTGCTTATGCACCGCAACTTGTTTTCTTCTCTCTTACAGTGCATAGACAAAGGTTGCTTTTTTCATGTGTGGTCTGGTTCACATTCATGTATTTCTTCTGGAAACTGGGTGATCCTTTCCCTATTCTTAGTCCAAAACATGGTAGGCACTGTTCTTGTCACTTTAAAGAGATGGTTCACCCAAAAATTCTGTCATCATTTACTTACCGTCAAATTGTTCTAAACCTGTATACATTTCTTTGTTCCTCTGAATACAAAGGAAGATATTTAGAAAAATGTTTGTAACCAAGCAGATCTCAGCAGCCATGATTTTTTTCTCAGTCAATGACTGCAGAGATCTGCTTGGTTACAAATGTTCTTCCAAGTATCTTCCATTGTGATCAGCAGAACAAAGAAATGTATACAGGTTCGGAACAACTTGAGCTTGACTAAATTATGACAGAATTTTCATTTTTGGGTGAACTATCCCTTTAAGACTGAATGCACAGATCCAATATACTGTCACACATGCATTTTCTTTCTCAACTCTTCATGTTCACTTGAAACATAAATTATTGTGTTTATGAGGATGCCTGCAAAGAAGGCCATTTTGACACTTGAGTATTTGTATTTAACCATTCAAGCCCAATAAACATGCCAAAAAGAAGTCAGTTTAGTGCTCACGCTTTCTGAGCAGCGGATTTATGTGCACACCTCTCTCGGACAGTGCTCAGAAACAGTGACTGCATCCGAAAATCTCTTGAGTAGACTTATTTTGAATAGATAATTACTTCAGCACTGCTAAAAAGTACATTTTATATAGTATGCATTTTTGCAGTATGAATGTACGTACTAGATGTGTATGTCTTGTGTTCTCAGGCATTCTGTCCATAGAGCAGCTGATCAGTCGTGTGGGGGTCATTGGGGTCACACTGATGGCTCTTCTATCAGGCTTTGGTGCTGTAAACTGTCCTTATACATACATGTCTTATTTCCTGAGGTATCTTTGCTCTCAGACACATACGATGACAGAAAAGTACAGTATTTATATTATATTTATATTTTTTATGCTAGATGTTTGTTTGTTTTGTTTACTCAGAAATGTGACGGACAGTGATATTCTGGCACTGGAGAGAAGACTTCTCCAGACTATGGACATGATTGTCAGTAAAAAGAAAAGGTAAGCGATATAAAGGGAGTGATGAGTGGAGATGAGTGGTACCCGGTGGGGTCTTCTGCTGTTGTAGCCCATCCGTCTCAAGGTTGTGCATGTTGTGGCTTCACAAATGCTTTGCTGCATACCTCGGTTGTAAAGAGTGGTTATTTCAGTCAAAGTTGCTCTTCTATCAGCTTGAATCAATCGGCCCATTCTCCTCTGACCTCTAGCATCACCAAGGCATTTTCGCCCACATGACTGCTGTATGCTGGATGATCATTCTTTGTAAACCCTAGAAATGGTTGTGCGTGAAAATCCCAACTGAGCAGATTGTGAAATACTCAGACCGGCCCGTCTGGCACCTACAACCATGCCATGCTCAAAATTGCTTAAATCACCTTTCTTTCCCATTCTGACATTCGATTTAGAGTTCAGGAGATTGTTTTGACCAAGACCACACCCCTAAATGCATTAAAGCAACTGCCATGTGATTGGTTGATTAGATAATTGCATTAATGAGAAATTGAACAGGTGTTTCTAATAATCCTTTAGGTGTATATAATATAGTATATATATATATATATATATATATATATATATATATATATATATATATATATATATATATATATATATATAATTTCTTACAGACCTACATATATGGATGTTATACGAACCTAAAATAGTGAAAAATTTAAGAACATATCATTTTTATCATAGCAGAATACGATGAGGTTTTTTGTATGTCTCTTTTTTTCTAGGATTGCCATGATAAGAAGGCAGATGTACCAGCGTGGAGAGGAGCAGAATAAACAGACAGGATTTTGGGGGATGATAAAAAGTGTGACCTCCTCACCATCAAGCAGTGAGAGTATCCTTAATGATCCAGTTCATTTGAGACAGTAGGCTAGGCTAATACTAGTTATGCTAAATTACAGGCCTTCTTCATTCTCAATTAGGAGTGACACAGCCACTGGACAGTTACTGAGATTATATAATATATTCTTCACTACAGTGTTCTGAGCAAATCACTTTACCCCTGTTTGCTCCTAAAGGACTGCCTCAAAAATGTAATCATCAGTTAATGGCCAGTAAAAAGTGTCTGTGTCTGAGTGTGTCTGTGTGTGTGTGCACTTGTTTTTGTGAAATATCAGGACACAAATGTGTATAATGACATGGGTATGACATAGGTATTACAAAGAGAGGGTGAAATATGAGGACATTACCCATGTCCCCACTTTTCAAAAGTCTTATAAATCATACAGAATACTTTTTTTTGAGAAAGTAAAAATGCAGAATGTTTCCTGTGATGGGTAGGTTTAGGGGCAGGGGCCGTGTAGGGGGATAGAAAATACAGTTTGTACAGTATAAAAAAACATTACGCCTATGGAATGTCCCTTCAATTCACAAAAACAAACCTGTTTGTGTGTGTGTGTGTGTGTGTGTGTGTGGGTGTGTGTGTGTGTGTGTGTGGGACAAAATCTGGATAGGGTAATATATAATTTACCTTTTCCGTGCGATACAAGTATCGATATGCTGGCGCCAAGTAGTGTTTTAATTTTATGACTAAAATAAGTTGGTCCAATAGATTTTTCCCTGCTCCCAGTGGCCCTCATTTATCAAAACTCCGTACACCACGGTGACTTTGAGATTTATCAATATGGACGTTGGCGTATGACACGCTCAAATCCTACGCCAGCTCAGGAGGTGGTGTACGCACGTTTTGAGTTAGTGCGAAAATGCACAGAAAAGCAATTCCTAACACCACAAAACGCACTGACAATAATATGCTATATTACTGTCCCACTGTAAAAAAACAACAACAACAACATAGTAATAATAAAATTCACTGTTTATTCAGTGTACTTCAATGTTTAATTTGTGTGACTTTACCAAAGCATTTGATTTGTAGGCATATGTATTCCTCCAGTTGTGAGCCTGTGCGCTTTATCTGACGTTTCAGTGTTAGGCCCGGCAGCTGCGCACGGACTGGGACTGAAAATAATTCAGACTGACAAAATAATAAAAATGACATTCTTCTACTTTTAAATAATAATAAAATAAATAATAACGACATTCTTCTTCTAAATGACAATAAGCGTCATTAGTAATAAAAATCATAATAATAATAAGAAGAAGAAGAATCTTACAAATTGTCACGCAATTATTAATGTGAATGAATGGTAATCCACATAACATCATCATTACTATTGTACACCTACTTTTTATATTGTACACATATTGTACTATTGTACACCTACATGTTCTACCTACCACAATTCTACCTTTTTTTCTTTAGAATTGTGACTCTGAGAAAAAAAAAAGAAGTACAAGTTGTGAGAGAAAGAGTACAATTACCTTTTTTAAATTATTTTATTCCTTGTCAGAAACAAGCTTCCATAATAAACCTATATTTAATGTAGTCAGGATTATATTTTCTTTTACTTCATGTTGTATTGTTTGCTGTTTTCGATGCTGAGAGCACTCAATTTTGGGGGGCTGTGACGCACCAGTTAGGATTACAGGCTAAAAGTTTGTTTGCTTGTGGTTCCTCTGAGAAATATTTCTTAAATCTGGCACGGCAGACCTTTCCCTCATCCAGCAGGAAGTGGATGCTCTGGAGGAACTCAGTAGACAGCTTTTCCTGGAGACCGTGGACCTGCAGGCCACCAAGGTATTTAAAAACTGAAATACAATGCCTGAGATTTATTTCAATCCACCTTTTTCCAATGCCCCATGATGCTTTGGATTATTAAATTATGGGAGTAACCTCCATTAAACTGTAAACAATCAGCGAAAGGTTCGGTCTATGAATGCAATAAGCATTTTTAAAAACTGGGTACAATGAGCTGACATCAATCTACCCACCCTTTACCATCAGACATTTAAGAGTGTAAAAGCATTACCAAATTACTACCGCAGATCATGAATATCTTTATGCAGAAACATTACCGACATGGTAAATATCACTTTAATGATTTATGTCTGTATTATGTAACACATTGCCTTAATAAAAAATGTTAATTAACTAGAACATTGAGTGATACTATTTCAAAGTGATTACCATCTTTGTGACAGACAATGCATATTCTATTTACCTGCTTCAGAAACATTCCAGTAAACACTGCTTATTGGGATTAGAAGTGAAAAGGAAAGACAGTTCCATTTTAAGGCACCTGTGTGAAAACAGACCTGGAAAAAGACGTGAGGTTTAGAGGAGAAAAGTGAGAGATTCTTAGTGCATTCTAGTTAATTATTAATGGGATGCATCATAAATTAAATGGGGAGAGCAGACCACAAATGCGCAGTATATGTTGTCCTTTCTTACTGTTGCAGCAGAATACAAAGGAAAAAAGAAAATAATCAGGAGGAAAGAAATTCAGCGACTGAAAAATGAAGGAAATTTTACATTGTCAAATCGATGTATATGGTTTATTTATAGCGCAACCTTATGTTTCCGAATTATTTGTTTTAGTTTTTTTGAATAGAACATTTGCAATGCCTTCATAATCTAAAACGCAGTTGGCTCTTTAGAAAAAAGGTGGATGTACAGAGATCCTATGGTCATGTAAAACTGGGATGTATCAATTTAAAACATTATAATTTCCCAGTCCTTGTAATAGTCATGAACAAAATGATAAAATAAATAAATGAACATCTGAATTTAATTGAATAAAATATCATGATTGGCTTTAAAATATCCAGTAATTACAATTTCTAGGAAAGTCATGGAAAATGTTTTGTCAAAATGTGTGGTAGCCCTATATAATAAAAATAAATATGAAAAGGCCTATCTAAACAGTCTTATGTCTCTCCATCCCAAGGAACGGATAGAATACTCAAAAACATTTCAAGGGAAATACTTCAACTTTTTAGGGTATTTCTTCTCCATCTACTGTGTGTGGAAAATATTCATGGTAAGTATAGTTTTCTCACATTAATTTTGGCTTGCTATGCACTATAGAGTATTGTAAGTATGAATCTCAATCAGTGACAACATGTGTTCTTCTCAGGCCACTATAAACATTGTGTTTGATCGCGTTGGGAAGACTGACCCTGTGACAAGAGGAATCGAGATCACAGTCAACTATCTCGGAATTCAGTTTGATGTATGTTATTATCCTCAACTTAAGCTGCTTCATATACTAACTAAATCTCCTTTAGATTTCTCCTCTTTTGAACAACAGTGCATGTTTTTCAAGGATAACATTTGGGGATGCTAGAGGTGCATGAATCATCCCTTCATCTTTACATTTTGTAATGTTTATTCATCAGCAACTCTTTCTTCTTGTGTTTCTCTGCCCCCTATTGGCCAATATATAAAACGGATCAGTGATATCAGATTTTAGCTCTGCATTGTCACAGCAGGACATATTACCACACCAGCTGCTTGTTTACTTTTTTAATGATAGTAAATGATCACATTTCTTAGTCCACACTCATATACATAATTGTTGTGTACCATCCACCCTAATAGACTTTATACTCATGACTGCGGTTGTATACCCAGGCTGATTTGTGTGTGCTGTGTCAGCTGACATTTACTGCTTTGGTTTGCAGTTAATTGTTCCCCAGCCTGTTAAATGACGTTTAATCTTTCCCCACGAGGAGGTAATGATTCAGCCTCTTTAACATGTAATCTTGGTCCAGCTTCACTCTCACTCTCTACTGCTAAGCGCAAATGCTGCTCATCCCTTTCTAATGGATAAAGCCTCTTAATTTATGTGCAGAAGAACTTAAACCTCTGTTTTCCCACAGGTCAAGTTCTGGTCTCAGCACATTTCCTTTATCCTGGTGGGAATCATCATAGTCACGTCCATACGAGGCCTTTTAATCACACTCACCAAGGTAATGAAGGATGAGCATGTTTTTTTCTTCTTCTCATTCAGTCTTATCACTTAAGGGAAAACAGTCACGTATTACATTTGCGTAGGCGTGTTGGTTCAGCCGCTGTAAAGGGAGGAGATTGTTTCCTTGAGCCACTGCATGGTATCGGGCAAAATCAGTTTCTGAGAAGCATTAATGATGTTGAAAGCTAATAAAAAGCAGTTTTGGTGTATCTCTTTCTTTTGTTTACAGTTTTTCTACGCCATCTCCAGCAGCAAGTCGTCCAATGTCATCGTGCTCGTCTTGGCTCAGATCATGGTGAGACATGAATCACATGATATAAAACAGACAAAAAAACAAGTGCACTATTTTAGGACAACTTTTGTTAATTTAAGACACATTCATACATCAGCCAAAGTTTGGACAATACTAATAATTATTTATACACCATTGCCATTTCATAGACGTTCAAAGGTTCGGGGTCAGTGAGAATTATCTCTTTTACGAAATTAATACTTCAGCAAGGGTGCATTAAATTGATATTAAGTGATCGAAGAATCTTGGAAAAATATATATTAAATTGATAAAAAAGTGATATTGATAGACATTGGTGGGCTAGGAGATCGAATGATTTCTGTTTTAAATAAATGCTTTTCTGTTAGAACTTTCTATTCATAAAAAAAATATATAGTACAGTTTTTACTGATATATTAAGCAGCATACCTGTTTTCAACAGATAATAATCATAAATGTTTTTAGCAAAACAGATTTCTGAAGGATATGTATGTGTCATTGAAGACTGGAGTAATAATGCTGAAATTCAGCTTTGTCGTCCAAGAAATAATTTAGAAAATATATTCAATTAGAAAACTATAATATAATATATATAACACTTTACATTTACTGTTGATCAAATAAATGCAGCTTTGGTGAACAGCTTTGGTAAGGGACTTTTTTTTAAAAAAAACATCAAATTATTACTGGCTCCGGAAGTTTACAAACAGTTCTCTGTACAGCACAGATAATAGATAACTGATTAATACTTAAAATTATATAATATATATAAATATTTTATACATTTATACAATTTAATTTGGTTATAATCAATATTATATTGTGAAAAAAAATCACTGCTAGCCACTAAAAGTCTCCAATATATAATTTAAATGTGTGTGTATATACATATATATGTATGTAGGAAAATAGGTATTTGAACACCCTGCTATTTTGCAAGTTCTCCCACTTAGAAATCATGGAGGGGTCTGAAATTGTCATCGTAGGTGCATGTCCACTGTGAGACATAATCTAAAAAAAAATTTATTTGTATGATACAGCTGCAAATAAGTATTTGACCACCTGAGAAAATCACTGTTAATATTTGGTACAGTAGCCTTTGTTTGCAATTACAGAGGTCAAACGTTTCCTGTAGTTTTTCACCAGGTTTGCACAGATTGCAGAAGGGATTTTGTCCCACTCCTCCACACAGATTTTCTCGCTGAGAAACACAGAGATTGAGCTCCCTCCAAAGATTCTCTATTGGGTTTAGGTCTGGAGACTGGCTAGGCCACGCCAGACCTTACAGAGCCACTCCTTGGTTATCCTGGTAGTGTGCTTCGGGTCATTGTTATGTTGGAAGACCCAGGCTCGACCCATCTTCAATGCTCTAACTGAGGGAAGGAGGTTGTTCCCCAAAATCTCACAATACATGAGATTTTGGGGAAAATGTATTGAGATTTTGTTTCTCACAATACAGTTGTGAGAAACAAATAGTTACAATAGTTTCCCTCTAACTGAGGGAAGGTCATCCTCTCCTTAATACAGTGCAGTCGCCCTGTCCCATGTGCAGAAAAACACCCCCAAAGCATGATGCTACCACCCCCATGCTTCATAGTAGGGATGGTGTACTTGGGATGGTACTCATCATTCTTCTTCCTCCAAACACGTTTAGTGGAATTATGACCAAAAAGTTCTATTTTGGTCTCATCTGACCACATGACTTTCTCCCATGACTCCTCTGGATCATCCAAATGGTCATTGGCAAACTTTAGACGGGCCTGAACATGTGCTGGTTTAAGCAGGGGTACCTTCCATGACATGCATGATTTCAAACCATGACGTCTTAAGCCTAGTTCACACTGCCCGATTTTTGCCCCGATTTTGAGTCGCCGACAGGTTTTGTGAAATCGGCGACAAATGCCCGAGATCACAGGCAAATCGGTGCTCGTGCACGCGAGTGACAATCACGCAGTGTGAATAATCAAAGGCGCGATCAGAGAGAATCGCTGACGAGTCGCCGGCGCCGGTGAGATATTTGGCATGCTAAATATCTGGACCTGTCGGCGATTCAAACTCCTGCTGTGTGAACTCCTGCTGTGCTGCGTTCTGACTGAAAATTACACCGACAGTCAATGAGAGAGTGAGATACAGGGCAGCAGGAGGTTCAGGGAGGAGTTATAGAGCATAATTTCAGTATTTTAATAGATATATTTACAATTCTATCAAACAGAAACAAAGGGCAAACATTTGCACATCCAGCCACAGCAGCAGCACATTACAAAATTATTTATTTACCTCAAACTGTTTTTGCAGAACAAAATCCTAGCTCCCTCTGTCTCTCCAACAATTTCTTCCGCCATAATCTTTTTGTTTTTCTCCACAAATCAGCGCACATACAATTTGAAGCAAACTTTGTGCAGTTTATCATTTTTAATAACAATTCCAAGTCATGCGTGAGAACTCCGGTCTGACGCACGTGTGATCTCGCGTTGTTTACTTGTCACATCGCACGTGTGTTTGGGAAACGTAGTTTGCGCACGGGAGAGAGAGAGTTGTCGGCGATTCTTCCTCTTGTTCAGTCAAGCAGTGTGAACTCCTCTGTCGTCAAACCATCGTGCAGTGTGAACACAGCAGTGACTGAATGATACCCCAGATAGTCATGCAGTGTGAATAGAGCAGTGACCTGACGAGTTTGAAAATCGTGCAGTCTGAACTAGGCTTTAGTGTATTACCAACAGTAACCTTGGAAACGGTGGTCCAAGCTCTTTTCAGGTCATTGACCAGCTCCTCCCGTGTATTTCTTGGCTGATTTCTCACCTTTCTTAGGATCTTCGAGACCACACGAGGTGAGATCTTGCATTGAGCCCCAGTCCGAGGGAGATTGACAGTCATGTTTAGCTTCTTCCATTTTCTAATGATTGCTCTAACAGTGGACCTTTCTCTCTTTTCTCCCTTTCTCCGTAACCCTTTCCAGCCCTGTGAAGGTGTACAATTTTTTTTTTCTCTAGTGTCTTTGGACAGCTCTTTGGTCTTGGCCATGTTAGCAGTTGAATTCTTACTGATTGTACGGGGTGGACAGGTTTCTTTAAGCAGCTAATGACCTCAAACAGGTGCATCTAATTTAGGATAATAAATGGAGTGGAGGTGGATATTTTAAAGGCAGACTAACAGAATTCTAGCTTATAGATAGGTGTTCAAATACTTATTTGCAGCTGTATCATACAAATACATAGTTTTAAAAAAAAATCATACATTGTGATTTCTGGATTTATTTATTTTTTTAGATATGTCTCTCACAGTGGACATGCACCTACTGTGACAATTTCAGACACCTACATGATTTCCAAGCGGGAGAACTTGCAAAATAGCAGGGTGGTCAAATACTTATTTTCCTCACTGTGTGTGTATATATATATATAAATATATATATATATACACACACAGTATATAACCAGTATGTATGTGTATATATATATATATATATATATATATATATATATATATATATATATATATAACCAGTATATGTTCAAGAATCACTTACCGAGTCAAAAGTCATAAAAACGCTTGGTTCCAGTATTGTTAAAAATAGTGCAACTGTTTTTGATTCCCAACTATTAATATTGTACATCCTTACTGTATACAAAATTAAGTTCCAGTTTATTTTAGGTGGTCTTAAATACTATGTACTTACATCAAAAAATAAGTACAATGTACTTAATGTTTTCGTATTGTATTGCTAACAATTTGTAACCCTTTTTCTGATATTGAGGTGGATACAGGTAAAGTTAGAGACAGGTATGGTGTGGTGGTCTGGGTAAGTTTAAGTGTAGGGTTAGTGTGAGGGAAGTCTTAATTAGTGTAATTATAAATGTGTAAAATGAATTAAAGCTGTAATTGCATGCAGTATTTTTTTTAATTACAATGTAAAAATGTGTACACAATAAGTTCATTGTATCAAATTATTAATTTAGATGTTACTACATAGTAGTTAAGGCCACCTAATATAAAGTGGGTTCCAAAAATGGTGTTACATCTCTCTCTCTCTCTCTCTCTCTCTCTCTCTCTCTCTCTCTCTCTCTCTCTCTCTCTCTCTCTCTCTCTCTCTCTCTCGCTCTCTCGCTCTCTCGCTCTCTCGCTCTCTCTCGCTCTCTCTCTCTCTCGTCTATTTGTAGGGAATGTATTTTGTATCATCAGTGCTGCTGATGCGGATGAGCATGCCTTTAGAGTATCGCACTATAGTGACTGAGGTACTGGGAGAACTGCAGTTTAACTTCTACCACCGCTGGTTTGACGTCATCTTTCTGGTCAGCGCTCTCTCCAGCATCCTTTTCCTCTACCTGGCCCATAAACAGGCACCTGAGAAGCACATGACCCTGTGACCTCTAAAGTAACCTCATCAGAGAGAGATGCACAGGACTGAAGTGTGCCTTTTTGCCTCTACTCTTAGAAGGACTTTTATGCTTCTATCCTGTAATGAGCATTATTGGGTCTGTATTTCCTGAATCAGGAGGGGCCCAGAGACAGTGTTTCTTTGACTTTGGGTTCAAATACGGTGATGCTGGTTCACTGTATCATTTGAATAGACTTTACTGGAGGGGGCAAAATTATATACAATATAGGTGTCATTTTTTTTAATTTTTTTATCAAGAACATATCATTTTCATTTCCCATACCAGGTGTTAATGGTTTCCACGGTAGGAGAACAAACTAACCCGTCTCACTAATTTGTTTAGCATTAAATCAGTCAATCAAGTCATCTTTTATTATTAACATACAACAAATACTATATATATATATATATATATATATATATATATATATATATATATATATATATATATATATATATATATATATATATATATCTCAGCAACACCCAGAGATGTTTCAGTGGACTGTTGGACTCTTGTTTTTCTTACAGGCCTGTTAATCGTTACTATCATTCCATGCCTTGTCCAGGGACATTAAGAATGATTCACATGTTGATACTGTATCAGATGAGTGAGAGTCATAATCTGAAATCATGCTGAAATATGTCAGTTTAGGCTATCTTGTTTTTTCTTTTGTGTTAGATGGACGGGTGTTTTTGATTTACTAAAAAGGCTGTGCCAGTTATGTAATTGTCCAGGGTTTATGCTCAAATGAAGTCGGCTCAGAATTCAATTAAAAGGCTTTTCAAGCATTTCCACTGTTTCTTAAAGGTGCATTCAGAGCCATCATGTGAGCTCACTCGCATGACCTGAAAGCTGTGCTATATTATTTTTTTTTATATAAAGAGTTTTAACATGTTTGTTGCAGGCCTCTCCCCTCAATGTACAGTTTTTCAGCATTTAAAAAATAATCTTGTGACCTGTGATGTTTCTTTAAATGTGTTAGGGTTTCCTCTTGCTTATTGCCACCACTCTAAATAGGCTAGTAACGTAATGTTATTTGGTGATGCGAATGCAAAAATTAGGCAGTTGTGGCATCTGAAATGTCTTACTCTCTTGAGTAGTTACTTATTTTGAATAAGTACTTTGACAGCTAAAAATGTATGTTCTATGTAGTATGAATATGTGTAGTATGTGTGCAATCTAGACATGCTACATTCACCGCGTTATTATCGTGACCTAGTACAGTCATCAGCTGCGGCGCTTCACTGCCGTGATTTTTTTTCCTCCAGACCAGTTGAGCGGAAAATCCACCCTGCTGCAGATCCTTAAGATTTTATTGGTAATGTCATAGTAATGATTGCCTACACCAAAAATGTATCCCTAACCCTATCCTTAACCAATTAAATTAGGTGCAGGACGCCATTTCTGCTGAACTAGTTTGGGGAAAAAATTGCACGCTTCAATGCCAGTCATAAATCCTCTCCTGTGGCCTCATTGGATGGTAAAGTCTCCTTTGTATGTACACTTCAGAATCTCCCCAAGAGGAGTAGGTCATCCGGGGAATTATTGCCTACTCTTTTATGAGTACGGGTATACTTCTTTTGTCACATACTTTTTTTTCCCTAGCTTACTTTATACACCATATTGCCAAAAGTTTTGGGAAGCCTGTCTTTAGATGCGCATAGTTTTGTCAAAAGTACCGACCGCGATACCAAATTGCGATTGCAAATCGCGATTCCATATTGGAACACGAAGCGGCCATCCCCAAACTGTTTGCAACTCACAAAGTTGGGAGCATGAAATTGTCCAAAATGTCTTGGTCCTTTCAATGGAATTAAGGGGCCAAGCTCAACCCCTGAAAAACAACTCCGCACCACAATCCTCCAAACACCTCCACCAAACTTTACACTTGACACAATGCAGTCAGGCACCGCCAAACCCAGACTTGTCCTTCGGATTGCCAGACAGAGAAGCGTGATTCGTCACTCCAGAGAACACATCTCCACTGAGTCCAGTGCTGGTGTGCTTTACACCACTGCATCTGACGCTTTCCATTGCACTTGGTGATTTAAGGCTTGGATGCAGCTGCTAAGCCATGGACACCCATTCCATGAAGTTCTCTACACACTGTTATTGAGCTAATTTGAAGGCCACACAAAGTTTGGAGGTCTGTAGCTATTGACTCAGCAGAAAGCTGGCAACTTTTGTGAACTGTGCACCTCAGCATGCGCTGAACCCACTGTGATTTTACGTGGTCAGTTCTGTGCCTGGAGATCTAGTTACCTGCAGTGTTCAGTTACAACTCAGCTCCAACACACCTGTCTGTACTAAATTTAGCAGGATCTCCAGGAACAGGATGGGCACCCCTGTAGGGAAACCCAACAAAACACATGCTGTGTTCACACACTTTGCGTTCACACACGTTGTGATTACTGTAATTACTAGATGACAACCTGTGAAGTTCTACTCAGAGCAGTTCACGTCCTTGGACTCAGAATTACACGTTTCTATAGCAAAATTAATCTGCAGCAGTCATGTATTACAGTGGTCACGCGTGTCAGAAAATTCTATGTGCTACGATAACACTTTTTACAAGTTGAAATCTCGTAATTATGGTAATTCCGACATGGTGTAAATCCATCTACACTTATTCGCTTTACCAGTGGAGACAATGGGAGATTACGGCCAAAGAAGCAGAAAAGATCTGAAGACAGAAAGACAAAATCAAAAACGAGTGTCAACTTCCTTTTCTTTTTTCGACAGGTATAGAAGACACCTTGAAATCAAAATAGTCAATTCTTATTTTATCATTTATTTTGATGAGATTGACCAATAGCAATCTGCAACCATTTAATCAATTCCCAATGGACAAATTCAAGTCCAGTGTTTAACTCGGATGCAACTATCGCAACTTCAATTGCATGCCAACTTTAATTCTCCTAAAATGGCTAGTTTCAGTGTAATTTACATAAACCATTTTCTTATAACACCGTGTTATTGGAACATGAAGAACAGCAATGCCATCACTTGCTAAATAACTTGCTAAATGCACCTTCAAAATAAGGATTGATTACAAAGAATTGGATTTGATATCACATCAAATAGAGCAGTTTTTATTCAATAGATATCCACCAGAAAAATGACAAAAAACATCCCATAGAATAAATTACACATCAAGAAGTATACATTTTCTGAAAGTCCGTAACTGCTTGTAATTTAATATTTTATGCATCAAACGTTTAAAAAGCATTTAATTAGAATCGTTTTGTTGTAGATCTCAATGAAAGCAGTACAGAAATAATCTGTCACATTTGATATCCTTACTAAAATTCTTTAATCAGTGGTCTTAGTCTCTTGTCCAAATGGACATTTTCTCTCTTAATAGATTGTGCAGTAGTTGATCAGGTAAGCGAATCGACCTGTCACTAAATCACAGTATTTAAAGGGTTACACTTTATTTTAAGGTGTCCTTGTTACAGTGTAACTATATATTTAAGTACTGAATAATGTTAATTATCAACATGTACTTAGTACTTAATATAGTGCAGGGGTTTTCAAATCGTGGTCCGGGGACCTCCAGGGGTCCTCTAGATGGTTCTAAGGGGCCTCTTAAAGAAGTTACAGGTCTGTCAGAGCCAGAAATCTTGCTTTTTTTGTAGGTGACCAAATACTTATTTTCCGCTATAATTTGCAAATAAATTATTTTAAAAAATCAGACCGTGTGATTTTTCTGGATTTTTTTTTCATTCTGTCTCATAGTTGAAGTGTACCTATAATGAAAATTACAGAACTCTCATCTTTTTAGGTGGGAGAACTTGCACAATTGGTGGGTGACTAAATACTTTTTTGCCCCTCTGTATAGATTATGAAGGGTCACTCACGGAATATTCATCAGATTTGGAGGTCCATGGCATTATAACGTATGAAAACCCCAGCTATAGTGTTAGGATTAGTGTTAGGTTTAGGGTTAGTTGCATGTAATTATGCATAATTTACTGTTATTGCTACATATAACGTGTAACAAGAACACTAAAATAAAGTGTTACTATTGAAAGTCTCTTTTGGTACACGAAAGTGTGGTGTGCTCAGAGTCTTTCGTCCTCACTTGCTTCTGATGCTGATGAGGATGATGATGATGACGACGATGAAGAAGAAGAAGCCTAGGATGAAAAGATGCTGGAGTTAGTATCTCTTAGGATTCAGTCGTGACTTTATGGCATAGTTATACCTACATACAGATATAGCTCAGGCTCAGAACATTAAAAAAAAAAAAAAAAAAAAATGCAATCCCAATACTCTATAATGCTTAAAGGTTTGTGGTGGTTAAGATTTGTTTATATCTTTTATGGTCACCAAGGCTGCATTTATTTGATCAAAAATAGAGTAATACTGTGAAATTCCTGTGATGCAAAGCAGAATTTTCAGCATAATTACTCTACAGGTCCTTCTAAAAAAATTTGCATCCAGACTCTAGCACCTTGATTTCCGAATTACATTCAAATTTTGCTTTCATCCGAAAAAAGTACTTTGGACCAGTTCAGTGCTGCTTCTCTGTAGCCCAGAAGTGGCTTGGCCTGGGGAATGCGGCACCTGTAGCCCATTTCCTGCACACGCCTGTGCACGGTGGCTCTGGATGTTTCTATTCCAGACTCAGTCCACTGCTTCCGCAGGTCCCCCAAGGTCTGGAATCGGTCCTCCACAGGGTCCGGTCACCTCTTCTCGCTGTGCAGCGTTTTTTGCCACACGTTTTCCTTCCCACAGACTTCCCACTGAGGTGCCTTGATACAGCACTCTGGGAACAGCCTATTCGTTCAGAAATTTCTTTCTGTGTCTTACCCTCTCGCTTGAGGGTGTCAATGATGGCCTTCTGCATAGCAGTCAGGTCGGCAGTCTTACCCATGATTGTGGTTTTGAGTAATGAACCAGGCTGGGAGTTTTTAAAAGCCTCTGGAATCTTTTGCAGGTGTTTAGAGTTAATTAGTTGATTCAGGGAAACTGATTTTAAAAAAGAAATCAGTTGATTTTTTTTGAGATAGGATATTGTGTGTTTTTATGAGCTGTATGCCAAAATCATCAGTATTAAAACAATAAAAGGCCTGAAATATGTCAGTTGGTGTGCAATGAATCTAAAATATATGAAAGTAAAAATTTTATCATTACATTATGGAAAATAATGAACTTTATCACAATATGCTAATTTTTTTAGAAGGACCTGTATATATTATTATAGAGTTGGAAAAAAGTTGTTTTTCAGACTTCTTTGATGAACAGAAAGCTCAAAAGAAAAGCAATTATTTGAATAAGAAAGTAACTGACCCCCAAACTTTTGAAAGAAATGGTCTTAACCCCCCCCCCCCCCCCGACAAAATAAAATAAAATAATATTTGCTCAAATTCATGCCATTCCAAACACAACTTATTCACATTGTCCACCCACAAATCATGTTAATTTACTATTAGATTTAGATTTTATTTTATTTTATTATGTTTGTGACTAGTCTAACAGTCAGAGCTACAATTGGGACTGTTGCCTTATTGCTGGCAGCCACTGAGAGGACGTTGTTCGCCGTTTTCCACCGCTTCTATAATGTTTGTTTGAATTGCTGCGGTTGGTTCTGGTTTGAAGGACATTTGATGTTGCTTGCTGCGACTGCTCACTGGTGGTCTCCCTCAGGCTTGAGCTGCATGGTGGCTGAAGTTTGCACCGGGCTAGCGTCATCCGGGCCAGCGTCATCGGCGTCCGGCATGATGTTGGGATGTTACGCTTCTCGGCTGCGCCGCTGTTCCGTCTTGCATTGCGGCCGTGGAGCGGCTTGGACTTCTGCGCCGACCCCGGTGTGTCCATAGAAGTGCCCGGAGAGCTTTGTCTGCCTCCTGCATGGTGCTGCGGCGATCCCCACCGTCTGAAACGTCATGAAGACCCATCATCTGGTCTTCAGCTGTCATGCCTCGACGACATCATTCAGGACACTGCCACTGGGAGAAATTTAAAACATGGAGTGGACCACAGTGTGCTGCGGAGCTAACAGAGACTTCCACCATCAGCTGTTTTCTGTTCACCATCAGCTCTGTTTCTGTTCACCATCAGCATCAGCTCTGTTTCTGTTCACCATCAGCTCTGTTTCTGTTCACCATCAGCTCTGTTTTCTGTTCACCATCAGCTCTGTTTCTGTTCACCATCAGCTCTGTTTTCTGTTCACCATCAGCTCTGTTTCTGTTCACCATCAGATCTGTTTCTGTTCACCATCAGCTCTGTTTCTGTTCACCATCAGCTCTGTTTCTGTTCACCATCAGCTCTGTTTTCTGTTCACCATCAGCTCTGTTTCTGTTCACCATCAGATCTGTTTTCTGTTCACCATCAGCTCTGTTTCTGTTCACCATCAGCTCTGTTTCTGTTCACCATCAGCTCTGTTTTCTGTTCACCATCAGCTCTGTTTCTGTTCACCATCAGATCTGTTTCTGTTCACCATCAGCTCTGTTTTCTGTTCACCATCAGCTCTGTTTCTGTTCACCATCAGATCTGTTTTCTGTTCACCATCAGCTCTGTTTCTGTTCACCATCAGCTCTGTTTCTGTTCACCATCAGCTCTGTTTCTGTTCTGTTTTTTTTTTGTGTTGGTTGATTGTTTGTAGTATTCTATATTTTTACTTGTTATTCATTTTTTGTTATTTTTTCCCCCCTTTGTTGCACTTTGAGATTCTTCGGAATGAAAAGTGCATTCTAAATAAAATCTATTATTATTATTATTATTATTATTATATTCAGAAGAACCAGGGCCAGATTTATTAACCCTCTTTTGCCGTTAAAAACAACTGTCATAATTTACAAAGGAGTTTCCCTTTCAGATGCTAAATTTATGGGAGAAGAGTTTTTAAATGAGTCACGCAAGATGATTTACTAAGGTTTGCGCTCATCAATTTACTGGTATTTGAGCCATTATGTACCGCCTAAAAATGCGTGTCTTAAACCAAACGAGGTAACACTTTACTTGAAGGGGTGTGCATAAGACTGACATGACACCTTCATAATCATGACATGACACTTGTCATGAATATGAAGGAGTTTTTATGCATCTTTATGACAACTGTCATTAAGTGTCATTCGCTTAATTATGTCATTTTTAATGCAATGATGACATTTCGGAGTTGTCTTTGTTATGACAACTTGACATAAACCAATACATCATAACCTGTCAGTGTCTTTGTCATGACAACTTGACATTACCAAGACAACATAACCTGTCATAAACAGACATGAAATGACATAGCAGATGATCAAATTTAAGAAACTACTTAGCTTTTTGGGTTTACATTACATTAGTTGTTAGGCAACGTGGGGGAGAGGATGCTTGCGTTGTCTGTTCGCCGCTTCTCCACCCACAAATCATGTTAGCTTTACTATTAAATTTAGATTTTATTTTATTTTCTTATTTTTGTGACTAGTCTAACAGTCAGAGCTACAATTGGGACTGTTGCTGATTGCTGGCAGCCACTGAGAGGACGTTGTTTGCCGTTTTTTCACCGCTTCTCTTCTGTTTTTGTTTGAATTTGTGGTTGGTTTTGGTTTGAAGGACATTTAATGTTGCTCGCTGCGGCTGCTCTCTCTTCTGGGTGTCGGCTGCTCACTGGTGGTCTCCCTCGGGCTTGAGCTGCATGGTGGCTGAAGTTTGCACCAGGCTAGCGTCATCAGCGTCCGGCATGATGTTGAGATGTAATTTTTACTTGTTATTCATGTATTGTTATTTTTTCCCTTTGTTGCACTTTGAGATTCTTCGGAATGAAAAGTGCGTTATAAATAAAATCTATTACTATTATTATTATTATTAATAAACTGTCATGTGGTTGGTTTTGATGTTGGCTGTCATTAGGCTATTATAATGTCATGATTTTTTTATAAATTTAATTTGTCATTTACATGTCATTAAGTGTCAATACTGTGTCAAATTATTTCATAACAGTGTCATGAATATATTTCTTGACCTAAACTACAGTGGTACAAGTTGAATTTGTCATTAACATGTCATTAACTGTCAATACTGTGTCAAATTATTTCATAACATTGTCATGAATATATTTCCTGACCTAAACTACAGTGGTACAAGTTGAATTTGTCATTAATATGTCATTAAGTGTCAATACTCTGTCAAATTATTTTATAAAAGTGTCATGAATATTTAGCTTGACCTGAAATATGGCATCATAGAGAAAATCGTACAGAGTCATTAAAAACTATTAATATAACTGGATTAATAGAGTGGCATAGACATATACACCTATATGATGATGTCTATGGTGGCACCACTGGTTATGTGTACGCTGTAACAGTTGTTGGCAGAGCCTCAGTCAGGTTAGTTTGTTTAGGTGTTTAATGTCAATTTAGTTTGCAGTAAGTAAAAACAATTCACAACAACGTTATTTTGGGTTTAATATACTTTATTTAAACTTTCGCTCACTCTTTAACGAATAGTTTGAGTTTATTCTTACCATTCCGTTTGTTATGTCGGAGTCCCGTTTGCTGGTGCACCGTCTAAAGGGGTTCGGGCGGAAACGTTTGCCTTATATATAATGTTCCGGCCTAGGCTCTAGCGACAACCATTCCTTGTTCAGCCCGGGGTGGGGCTCTAAAGACTATTCCTCTTATTTTTATTCATCGGAAGATAATTTATAAAGTGAAGTCATTTGACAAAGTGTTATTTTTCTGTGTTTGTTTATGTGTGTATATGATGTTGATATATATATGTTTATTTTGTGTAATGGCCATTATTTGTGTGCGTGTTTTCCCCTTTTTGCGTTAATTGGTGCTGGTCACCTGTGTAAATTCATGCCTTGTGTTTTTAAGAGTCAGTTCTGTGAGAGGGCAGGTCTTAAAAATTAAATGATTGATTTTATTTCTCAAACTCCTTTTTATATTTTTAAGACATTTGAAATTGTCTATTATCTAAACTTCTGTTGAAGCTGGTGGAGGAAACTTAAAAAATAAAATAAAACATTGTGAACTGAAAAATATTAATGATGCTGTTATTAAAAAATAATTTGACAGCGTATTAACACCTAATTACATTTTAATGACAAATTAAACTTGTGCCACTGAAAAAAATTAATGACATTATAATGGCCTCAGTCAACATCAAAACCAACCACATAACAGTTTAAGGTTAACCCTATAAGCTAAGTAAGTTTCTCAAATTTGATAATCTGTTATGTCATGTTTATGACAGGTTATGTTGTCTTGGTAATGTCAAGTTGTCATGACAAAGACACTGACAGGTTATGATGTATTGGTTTATGTCAAGTTGTCATAACAAAGACAACTCCGAAATGTCATCATTGCATTAAAAATGACATAATTAAGCGAATGACACTTAATGACAGTTGTCATAAAGATGCATAAAACTCCTTCATATTCATGACACGTGTCATGTCATGATTATGAAGGTGTCATGTCAGTCTTATGCACACCCCTTCAAGTAAAGTGTTACCCCAAACGATAACTGGTGGTCATGATGGTGATCCGGCTGTGTCTGTCTTCAATCTGTGCGTCGTCAGTAGGTCATATACTAAATTTTCCACTCCCATCGGCACTTTTGTTGAATTTCGCTCTCGTGCTAATTTGCCCTGTTTAGTCAATCTGGCCCTTAAAATAAGTACAATCTTCATCATTTCTTTTTTATGTCTTACAGAAGAAGAAAAAAATCAAACAGGTTTGGAATGACATGATGGTGAGTACATTATGACAGAAGGGAAAAAGTATTAATGTGGGGTATTGTGAATGTTGAAAATCTCTCTTATTTTTTCTGTCTGCTGAGAATGGGAAATGTTGAAATGCAGTACTGACCCTTGAACGGGTTTGAGCTGGTGGGGTGGCTGGTCTTTCACTGTCTCGTTCTGCATCTTTCCTTTGGTCCTCTTGAGCACGAGCTGGTGCTGGGACATCAGGGGAGGGCTCTTTGTTCAGCAGCTGAGGGGTGATGGCGATCCCTTTTGCTTTCAGGTGGTCATAGGCTGTCCTCTCAGCCACGAGAAGGACCAGCGTGTCTCCGCTCTTGCGGATGAGGTCAACAACTTCCCCATGTGTGCTCATTTCCACATTAACCCCATTCACCTCCACAACAATATCGTCATCCTCCAGTCCAGCTCTGTCTGCTGCTCCACCTTTCACCACCTGGCAGGAAATTCATTAAAGGATTAATTAGCTCCAAATAAAAAAAGTTAAAAAAGAAGACATTTTCTCATGTTCGCAGATCCTGATTTTGCCAATTTAGACATTCCTGGATCAACATAATTTGTGCTATGTTTGAGGACAACATAACACTGTAACAACTGGTTGGTTGAATGGAATGTTGTTCCAGGATCAAAAAAAAAAAAGATGAAAAGATGTCCAGGAACATGTTGCACTTGATGTTCTGTATCTGAAGGATATGTGTGAACCAATATTTTAAGATTTTTTTTTGTTGTTGAATTTTACTGTCCACTATTTTACATATAAAGTGAATGAGCGAGTCTCCTAAACTTCAAAATGACAAAAGCACCATAAAAGTATCATAAAGGTGCTTTGTCTTCTTTCACAATAATATATACATCTTTATTTTTAATAGTTTCAGGTATATATTACTGACAAAAATACATAACATGAAGTTTATTATATTAATGTTAAAACTGAAATCCAAAATGGATGGAAATATTATATACAATTCAAATTGTCAAATTACACTTTAAATGTATACCTACATTTTGAGCATATGGCACCTGGATTATATGGTTTATAGACACTTATGATACGTTTATGGTCCTCTTCTGATATTTTGGAGCTTGACAGACACTAGTCACTTTTATTAAATGCACAAAAACAGCAGGGATATTCTTCAAATAATCTCCTTTTGTGTTCTGCTGAAGACAATTAGTCAAACAAGTTTGAAATGCCATGATGGTGAAAAGAAGAAGACAGACTTTTCGGGTGAACTATCCCCTTTGAACCTATAGAAACAGACAATCCTATAGACAAGCTTTCTAGAAACGTGAGTGTAAGTCATTTCTCAGACCTCTTTGATGTACTGTCCATTAACTCCCTGGATGCCATTGAGATGGAAACCGAATCCAGCAGCGGTCTTTGCCAGCCGGCACAGTTTGGGTTTGTGCTCCCCATCTGATGGGGCAGGTATAGCCGGGGCATGTACAGCCGGGGTAGGTACAGCCGGGACAGGCACGGGCACTGCTGGAGCAGGTTCATGCTCAGGATAGCCGGGCAGGGATCCTCTCATTTCCTCCCAGTAAAGAAGTGGAGAAGCACCACCCTTGACAATACAATATTTATCAAAAATTTAGTTAAGAATGTAATGTATAATGTACAAATGCAAATGGAATATTTAAAAGCACAGTATGTAAGTTTTGTAGTCAATGATCGCATTTACATGCACGTTCTTAAGCCGATTATGCCCAATAAGCCGACAATGAACATGGTCATGTAAACACGGTAACCTGTTTTCTTTTATCGGAGTAATGTCATAAACGGCGTAAGGATAATCCGGTCGGAACAGGTAGTTTTTTTGTCTCTTACCTCGATTTCTCGATGTGTGATAGGGGACAAAAACACAAAACTTAGAGCAGATTTAAACGCATCCAGACAGAGCGAGCTAGTGTTTGCATGAAATAAGTACATATATCACAAACGTAGACTCGTTTAAGACCCAGGAAATTGTAAAGATGTGTTCTCTTTTCTCATGTAGCAGAAGTAGCCTAGAGGAGGTTCAGTCAAAACGCTGCATAACATGAGCCGTAAATCTCCCGCTGACACGGGGCACGCTTTATTTAACATCACAACTGACGTAACATTTGAAAAACTCAGACAGATATACAGACATTATTATTTTTGACGTCACTACAAGGAATAACCCGGTTTATAAATAGTCATATAAACGCGGTTTACTTGCGTTGTCCGTTTACTGGTTTGCATGTAAATGGGGAAAACTGGTTATTTCAATAAGCTGATTTTTTGGAGTTATCAGCTTACTGGTGTGCATGTAAACGCACTCAATGTGTGGCATCCGACAGGACTCATGTAAATCATGTTTATGGGTGAGTTATTAATTAGTTAAAATAGCTCATTCTCTGGAATGATGTTGGAAATGTGGGATAATGTAAGAACACACGTCAACAAACTATATAACCTTGTTTGGTTTCACTTTATTTTGATGGTCCTTTAACACATTGTTGACTATAATTAGCATTGCACCTTCATGCTCTTAACTCTCAATATAGAGTGTTAGAGTATTTGCAGACTGGTAGGTTTAGGGTTATAGAATATGTTGACATGTAGTTGCAAAGTTACTTATAGTCAGTAGACTGTCTGTTGAAGGACCATCACAATAAAGAGTTTGCAGATAGTAAGCAGACAGTCTACTAATACTCTAATGACAGTTAGTTGACATGTAGGTGCAACTTTATTTATATAACAGAATGTTCCAAAGGGACCATCAAAATCAAGTGTTACCCATTGTGGTAGTTGTTTTGGACAATTTAATCCAAAATCCATATTTTGCCTTTAAGATTACAATTTTTGTTGTTCCACATTAGGCATACTATAAGTAACTTTGTAACTGTGCATGGGTTCTATCAATAAGGATTCCTCACTGGAGAAATGTTCAGTCTTTCCGCTCGCAAATACATCCATGTAAATAGCGAATCCGCCATGGTGCAAGCGCAATTGGCTTTTAAAGGGAATGGGAGATGAGACTCTGGTTTATTGCACGTTACACCTAAACACACCCATGACTCATTAAGAGACTGGGTACAACACATTTGGACTGTTTTTTTTTTTTTTTTTGTGGTCAATCAAGTGAATGAAAAGGACTCACCAATTTGTAAATTTTCTCAGTTTCAGCATCCAACAACAGAAGGCAGCACTTGTTTCCTTCTTTAGATATTTTTTTCACCACCTGTTCATGTGTGCAGTTATCAATTTCCTCTCCATTCACTGCCACTAGTCGGTCCATATTCTTCAGTCCTGCTCGCTCCGCAGAGCTTCCTTTGTCTATTTCTCCAATGTAATGACCTAAAAAAAGAATACAGTAAATGTATAAAAACAGTATTGACAGGAATCAAATACTGAAATATTACACAAATAAAAATATTTTCAGAAAGTCTGTTATTAAAAGTGGAATTAATGTATTAGTTCTAATACAAATATATGAATTTAATCAGGCAGCAGCTATTAGCATTAAATGCTAAACTAAGTAAAAATTGTTGTTAGATGCTATTTATACTAAGGGCCAGATTTACTAACAGTTTGCGCCAGCAAAAACCCTCTTTTGGCTTAAAAAAAATGACAATCAGGATTTACAGAAGACACGCAGTGAGAAGTTAGTGCTGAAAAGGGGTGGACAGTTTTGCAGCTGACCTTATTGCATATGTATTTGTAGGAGTTTCCCTTTCAGCCGCAACATTTATGGGAGGAGAGTATTTAAATTAATCATGCAAAGTGATTTGTGCCATTATTTACCAGTCAAAAAACGCTAATTTCGACTGCTCTTGGTAGATCGCCTTGGTCATTATGGAAATGATCCGCCTGCGTCTGTGTGCTTTAATTTGAGCGTGATTAGACATTACTAGCCCCTATTACTAGTTTTGTTGATGGGCTTTTATTATAAAAATAAAGTAAAACAAGACAAACAAAATCTACCCCGAAGGGGGAAAAACAGACTTGACTAGACTACAGTAGACTAGACTAGACTACTTGAAGAGCAGGAAAAAAGAAGGGATGTTTGACAACGATCCAGAACAGGACTTCAAACACAAGGAGAATAAAAAGGGAGCAAACAAAAGAAGGTAACAATGGACAACAGGTGGTGAAAATGAACCAATAATCAGGAAGCATCAGGTGGGTGAGGTAAGACAATCATGAAAACACATGGTACAAAGAAACACATGACAAGCCATGTGCTCACACCAAACATGCCAAGGACAGAAGAGCATGCAGCTCGAGCATGCTCAAAGCTCAGAGCTCACACAAAAGAAGACAAACAATACAAGAGTGTCAGGATTGTTTTAGCTGAATAAAACTGATTTAATTTTTGATATACTTGTGATATACTGATATACTTTGGTTTACTATTGTCGTTTTTAGATCTGCTTTACAAGAGAATTACATTTAGTTTGCACATTGAAACATTATTTTCCTGTTTAACCCATAAAGCTGCTTTGAAATAATCTGTCTTTTATAAAGAAAATTTCAAATGTAATTAACGGTGACTTGACTTATGTAAAAGAAAATGTGGATATGTATTCATACATTTTTTTTTATGATAAGCAAATGCTGATTAAATTAATGTTTTATTATATTGTTACACTGTAAAAAAATAAAAAAATAAAATAAACTTAAAAAAATAAGTGTCTGTGCTGCCTTAAAATGTTAAGTTTAGCCAACTCAAATATCCAAGTAGACTAAAGTTCAATTTTTAAGGCGGCACAAATACTTTTCAAATTTAAAAAAAAATAAAATAGTTATGCCTTCTTTTACAATTTACACCCAAAATCACCGAACTTATGACTGTTTGTTCCATTGTTAAATCACACTGCAATGCTTTTTTACAGCATCATAGATCCATTACAGTAGATAAACTTTGCATTGCACGTTATCAAAATTCCTAAGTTACACAATTTCAATTATCCAACATAAGCACATTGTCCTTACATTGCAATAAACTTCAGTTGGCACCATCATGCTAGACAAGAGGGATGATAGTAATGCAATGGTTAATAGAATCTGGGCTGCCAACATCAAATTTCCAGGACCCAGAAACTTACAATCTTGCTGTATTTCCCTTGTGTGCAGTGCACTTAATCTTAGGTTGCTCTAGAGAGAAGTCCATGCAATTAGTGTATTGTAAGTCACTTTAGATGAAATGCATCTGCAAAATTACTATTGAAAGGAGGAAATTCTTTCTACTTACAAAAAGAATAAATAGCTTGTGACTTATTAAATATTCAATGTCTACAACTACTTTTACATGCATTGGCTGATCGTTAAGCGCACTGCCACAGAATCCCTTAGCAGGAAGCAAAATACAATCCACCAAGACACTTGGAAAGGTTTTATTTACCCAGAATATTTTTTGAAGTATTCGGACAACTGAAGCAGATTTAATTAAGATTACATCTAACTTTGACAATGCCGCAAAGTCAATATGACCATGATAACACATTTTACTTAAGTAAATGTGTCTTTCATGTTGATATCCATACCATAGCACACACTCACCTGCAAGTTTAGGATCTTCCTTCAGGATGAAGCCATAACCATCTGTTCTCCTGATCATGTCTGCGATGTGTGGCTTATGTGTGAGATGCCGGACCGTGGCATGAGCCACCCCGGGTCGAATGCCTTTGCTCTTGAAGTATTTGTCAGAATCTTCATCCACCAGCAGAAGCATCACTTTGTCACCGGCTGCTTTCACCTACAGTAACAATTGGAATACATTGTTATAATATTTTCCTCAAGTATTGATATTTGGGGTAAACTGGGGTAAAACAGTTGGGTCAAGGTCTACAGCAGCATACATGGTTGTACATTGTTGTACATTTTTAACTAACATACACACTTTTTTTTTTTTTTTTTACATTTACAACTTGTGTAATGTGTAATGTTGCTGCTTGAGAATGGAAAGTTAGAAACCACAAAATCACTCCAAAGAGATTTATTCTCTTTCTGAAATCCCTGAAACGACTAGATTGTAGTCTTACGTTTTCTTCCAGAAAAGTACACGTCTCAATATTCCAATATATAATAATATAATTCCTGTTCAAGGCATATCCAAAAACAACAACTACAACAAAAAGACACTTGAAGCAGTTGACCAATCACAACACACTGGTGCAGCAGACCAATCAGAGAACTCTGCCGAAAGAGGGGCTTCATAGAGACATGAAGTCATGAACTAAACAGAGCATGAGAAGAGCTGCAACAATGTAAAATATGTAAAAAAAAATCAAATAAAAAAAAAATTGTCAAAAAGTGTTTTTGAACATGCAAACATCAAACCGGTTCTCAAAAAAAAAAAAAAAAAAACATAAAAATGATTAAATAAATACAGTCTTTGTAAAAAGGCCTAACAAAGTAAACATTCTGTCATCATTCACTCACCCTCATGTCGCTCTAAACCTGTATGACCTTCGTTCTTCTGTGGAAGACAAAATAAGATATTTTGAAGAATGTCAGTAACCAAACAGTTTCGGGTCCCTCTGACTTTCATTGTATGGTCATACAAAAATATAATGGAAGCCAATGGGAATGGAACCTGTATGGTTATCAACAGTTTTCAAAATATATTCTTTTGTTTTCTGCGGAAGAAAGAAATACTACAGGTTTGGAACGACGTGAGGGTGAGTAAAGAATGACAGAATTGTCCCTTTAAAGCTTTTCTAAAACGTTAAAGCTACTGTACTATAAAATTGGTGACAAAGAGGGAATGCTAGACAGGAGTTTTTATAGTTAGGAAGGAAATCTAACTTACTTTTTGCACAATCTGATCATGGGTGAGACTCTCAACATTTTCGCTGTTTATCTCCACCAAACGATCACCCAGCTTAACACCCGCCTGATCAGCTACCCCTCCAGACACCACGTCAATCATGAATACACCATCAGTACCTGAGAGAAAACAGGGTTGAAACAAATAACTACCGTTAGTACGTCACGTGCCATTCCAAATATTTCAGACAATTATCAACATATTAGTTAATTTTATCCTGGACAGGCCTTAACAAAATGAGTTAACCTTTAACTTTCTCAGCCTGAGACTGACTGTTGACAGCACAGGAAAACAAGCTCTATTCCGACTAGCGGACCATGAGCATTTCTGAGGATGAACTAATGACTGAATTTACCAACGTTTACCAGTTTAGAGGCACATCTTTAAAAGATATTTAGACTGAAAGACAAATTAAACTAGATTTACTGCTTTGTGTGTGTATGTGTGCCCTTGTGTATATTACATTGTGGGGACCAAATGTCCCCATAAGGGTAGCTAAACCTGGGCTTTTCAAAATGCTTTTAAATAATATAGGATGAGTTTTTTTGAGAAAGTAAAAATGCAGAATGTTTCCTGTGATGGCTAGGTTTAGGGGCAGGGGCAGTGTAGCGGGATAGAATGTACAGTTTGTACGGTATAAAAACCATTAAATCTATGGAGAGTCCCCACAAAGATAGTGAACCAGACGTGTGTGTGTGTGTCTGTGTGTGTGTGTGTGTGTGTGTGTGTGTGTGTGTGTGTGTGTGTGTGTGTGTGTGTGTGTGTGTGTGTGTGTGTGTGTGTGTGTGTGTGTGTGTGTGTGTGTGTGTGTGTGTTGGCATCTATGATTCCATTAAGAGTCTTTTACATACATGAAATCTCTCTTTTGCACAGAAGGTTCATTATATATAGTTCATTTCAGATTATTAAAATGTTCTTTAGGGTGTACTCACACTAGGTACGGTTGCCTTGTACCGTGCCCGAGCGTGATTGCCCCCCTCCCCCCTACCTCGCTGGTCTGCACTCACATTGCACTTATCGGGCCGGTCAGCCAGAGCACGCTTACGTCATTCACAATGCAACTTTTTTTTTTTTTTTGAAGGCCGGAAGAAAATCGCTTTCGCCAATAGACTGCCTAATAGATTTATTATTTATGCCTTTCTGTGATTTTCACTTGACTGCAATGCACAAACTACAAATTATGTTGAAGGTGTCATGAACTGGCTTTTAATTTCTTTTCTGAGGTCAACTAATGACGTTCGTGTGGTTTTACATTAAAAAACATCATAACTAATAAGTAATAGGCTATTTTCTACACTGGTTTTGAGGTTCTCTCCAAAACGCTTGGTTCTGATGGGCGTGCCGCACTGGAGACTTGAAAATAAACACCCACGGCTAGGATTGGATAAGATTTGCATATTTAATGAGCTTCAACTCCCCTGTCAGTTCACTGGAATGATTGTTTTGAAAGCGGCAACCAGAATAATTCTCTGACAGGGCTCTCAAAATGTATTTATCAAACAAACACAATGATTTATCTCTCATCCACCCGCGATTGCCTGCCCGATCGGTGGATATAAGAGTGAACCGCACTAACATAAACGGGACTTTTTACTGGGAGTTTATTTTGGGAATCCAAAATAATTTTGGTGCATCTCTGTGAAACCCCTTTTTTGGAATTTTTATTTTTGGATGGATAAAAATTCAGATGATATTTTTTTTCTACAGACGTTTTACATTTCTGTCATTTTCTGTCTATGGTAGCATGTTGGTGAGATGGTCTATTTCGTACAAGTAGTCTATTCTTGGTCCAAATTGTGGACTTGGTGTTAAATGCACATGCTGTTTGTCAGGCTATGTGAGTTTTAAAGCTTACCTTTGGTGGATTTTAAGGAGAAACCAAATCCACTGCTGGATTTTTGCAGATAACAAAGTTTGGCTTTAGCGGCTGGTGCAGACACTCCATTCATGGTGGGCTGGCTCTGACCTGACTGGGATTGAGGGTCGGCAAGATTCACACCCTTTGCTTTGGCCGTCTTATATGGCTCCTCTCCAAGAACGTGCAACGTGACGCTCATCCCACTCTTTCTCACCAAATCTGCAACCTGACCCGAGAAAAAGACAAGTGCAAGCTTTACCTCCAAACTCTTTGTTTTCCTTTCAGTAGCCCCAATCACGAGATTAACCTAACATGTACAGAAAGGCCATTTCCAAAAGTGTCAAACCTGACTGTGCTCCAAATTGTCCACAAAAGTTCCATTGACTCTGATAATGCGGTCTCCGTCCTTCAGGCCGGCCAGTTCAGCCACGCCGCCCATCTCCAGGGCTCGGATCAGGTGTCCCTCCTCTCCGCGCTCCACTCGGAGGTAGAAGCCATAGCCCTGTCCCTCTCGCTTGGTCAGAGAAGTTATACGTGGCATTGGCCCAGCCATTTTTCCTGTTAGGAAACATTGCGGGATCAGTGTTGCCTTCACATTGAGGTCATCTATGTGATTATGTTGTCTTCTTGGTACATCTTATCAGATGCACACGGTTTATTATATACCAGTCATTTGGTGATAAAATTGGTAATTACAATCCAAAAAGTACCGATGGAGTGAGGGGAAACCGATTTCATTTCTCACTATATGTTGCAGTATTATAATGACTGAATGTTTCGAGATAAATCACAAGTGCTAGTAATCAATAACAGCAGACCAGTGCACATTAGACAGAGGGGAACACTTCCATGCTGATATGATTATGTAATCTTATGTTCTTGATATGGAGGTGATAACTGGGGTAATGTCGAATTATCAAAGGCCATATAATCATCGCCCTGTGTTAGGGTGCATCTGCCGATCTACAGTAAATCACTTAAGGTTTAAAGTCAACATGGAATGATATTTGCAACTTATTTTTTCTGTGCAGGTTATTTAGCTAGTGTTTTTTTTTATTATTATTTAACAGAAATTCAAATGAAATTCAATACTAAATTTAGTTAGATATCAAATAAAAATGAAATTATTGGAGAAAAGAGTATTAAATTGATGTATTAAATGTATTATATGCACAATAAGACCAGGAATGTGTCAAGTAAATAAATAAATACATAATAGAGTCAGCGCTCTGACGCAACTGTTAATTGTTAACAAAGTGTCTAAATGTGTTTATGTCCAAGTACACTTTGCTCTTAAACGCTTGTACTTTGTCTCTGCAGTTATACAGTTACAGATCAGAAAGAAAGAAAGAAAGAAAGAAAGAAAGAAAGAAAGAAAGAAAGAAAGAAAGAAAGAAAGAAAGAAAGAAAGAAAGAAAGAAAGAAAGAAAGAAAGAAAGAAAGAAAGAAAGTTGTTTGAAAGTTGTTTGATCTAAAACGCCTGTACCTTGTCTTAGTAATTACGAATGCCAATCATAAAATTTTTCAAAAACACACACACGTGAGGAACTGTCATCGAGGCTTAGCAAGATTGCCTACAGCCTTTGTTCATAATCATAAATGTTTGACATGGGGAAAATGCAGAAACATCTAGCTGTAGATTCAAGCATCACAGATGCCATATCAATTACATAATACCTCACACATCAGCAGAGAGCTGAAGTACCCTTCTCACACTTGAGTGGTCCATAAACTGCTATATGAGCTGGTAATGTTTTCACATCAACACATTATGCCTAAAACAACCTCCTTGCTCCTGTTTAATAATTAATTCTACTTGCTTCAGGTTTCTCATCTGGTACAAATAATTTGAAAACTAGAATTTGACTTAAGCTGTCAAACAGGTCAGGAAGTCACATGATATCATTGCAGCAAGATTCAGTGAGAACTTAGGGGTCAGGCAAAAAATGTCTGTTCTATTCTATTCTATTCTATTCTGTTCTATTCTATTCTATTCTATTCTATTCTATTCTATTCTATTCTATTCTATTCTATTCTGATAAAAACTTTCAAATGACATGACTCTGAATATATTTTACAAGTTGTAAATTACATTTTTATTATATTTTATTATATTATGATTAAGGCTCCCATGATTACATGAATACATTTTACAATTCTATTCTATGCTCATAAAAATGTCAAATGACTATTCAATGAAAGTAATATATTTTCCCAAAGTTAAATTGCTATTCTTGTCTATACAAATGTTCAAATTACATGACAATATATTTTCCAAATAATGTTGCATTTCTATTCTATTCTATTCTATTCTATTCTATTCTATTCTATTCTATTCTATTCTATTCTATTCTATTCTGATAAAAAAAAAAAAATCGAAGGGCATGACTGTATATATTTTCCAGATTGTAAGTTAAATGTCTATTATATTCTATTCTATTCGATAAAAACTTTAAAATGACATGACTGATTTTCCATATCGAAAATTTCCCCTCAAAGCAGATCATATTTAAACGTATATCTATTTTGTGAAGAAGTGGATTTCGCTCACCTGCTGAAGTCTCCTCAGTGTCCCAGCCTAAAGGAGGTGGCTGCCTGCTTCTGCTCAGGTGTTATCTAGCGCCGTGTAAGTGTGCGTGAAGGACTTTGACAGGCCAAAGGTTGATCTAAAAGGTGAGTTATTTAACCATGTCTCGTGGCTAGAGGTTTATTCTCTGATGCTATACGAGTGACCATTCTCTACTGTCGGCGCTGTGGTGGGGCATTCGAGGGCCGTGACTGGTACCCCTCCTACCATGGCGTGGCTAAAAAAATAAAAAAATAAAAAAATAAAAAATCCCCTTTAGTTATTATTTTAATATTAAATGTACAAACTGCAGACTATCCTAAAGACGTTTAAACAAATGTGTTTTTTTTTTTAATTTTTTTTGCAAGACAGGCACCTTAATTTGTAAGTCTGCAAGGCTACTTATTCGCTCTATTAACTTCGTGATTTCAGGCTATATTCATTTTTAAGCACTACATGCCATTGTGACCGTTAACGGCAATATCGGAACCCAAGCCAAGTAACCGCACTACGTATGTGTATATTTTGCAAATTGCAGTTCAGATTACAATGCAATTCTAAATTCTTCATCTGAGAGAGTGTAATATAGGCTACAGCAATGGCCCAAAGTGATGTCCAGCAACAAGTCTTGCTTCCACAAGAGGGAGCTGGTGCTTCACTCCACCTGTCTCATCATTCACAACTTTCCCTAAGCCTTTAATGCACGTAGTCTACTCCACAAACTCATTTCAATGTCTCCTCCTCTCCAGGATGCTCAAATCCCCGAATCCCACCGACACACCCCCAAACTCCCACCCCTGCTGTTTAAGAGCTCATCAATAAACCCTCAGTCCACGCGCGAGAGACTCAGTGCCGCTCAGCGCTTCATCGCATTCTCATACAGAGCAACTGTGCCTTCACACTGCTGAGCATCAACGGTTGAAACCATTTATTACAGCATAAACTAATCCTATTTCTCCCTGATTACCTTTTTTTTGTGCTTAATTTATCCTCTTTAAATGTTAAATACGTTCTAAGCCACTTTTGCGCTCTCATTAGACACTTTATTGTTGACTGATGATTGGGAGGAACTGCTAATATATAATAGTTGTGGTTATGTCCGAAATGGATTTAAATGATACGTCTGGGATTTGGGCATGTCTCCTGCTTCAGAACAGCTCGGTTCTGAACGGGACCTCAAACGGAAGTATGGAGATCCCCAACGGCACCTGCGGAGATGCGCTTCTGCTGCCCAAGACGGAACCAGCGCGACCCAAAGGTGAGGATCTCTCGACACTCAGGACGCCGTTTTACATCGTTCATTCAAGTCACACGTTCACTCTATCAAAGCTTACATTTACCATGTTTCGACTTTAAGGTGAGGCAGGAGAACCCCCACAAAAAAGAGTCTATAGTGGTTGGGTTGGGGTGTTAAATAGCCTATTATATTGCCTACACATAATTACAAAATAAATAAATAAACAAACAAATACATAAATAAAATAAAAAAAGTTAGTTAGTCAGAGCCTACGCTCGCCTACATCTAGGAGGTAACCATAGTAACAGTAGGCTGATTTAGCGTGTTCAGCCTGCAAAACCAGCAGCTTATTATTTAGCACTTTATAATAGGCCTATAAGTATCGCAAGAGTTTAATATAAAATGTTTGTTTAAAAGTCTATAGTTGATGCTAATCAACGCTTCGGTTCTAGGTGCGCCAAAAGTCGGTTGCGCCGCCCCCAACACCTCACTGAATAATTCGCACATTGGATATGGGCACAACCTAAGTGTTTTGACTTTCTCAGTTTGTGTAAATCAACTTGGGGTTCAGAGTATTTTTTTTCTCACATTAATTGCACACGTCAATTGTGTGGTTTTGTTTCATTAATACAGTGTATACTTTTTTCTTGATTTACCCCGAAATAATGGACGCGAAATGTGACAATATGCTCAACAGGGGCACATTGTAACATCACCATATGACCGCTTAAAATGTTACCTGATATAATGAAAAAAAATTATCCAAGACAAACTTAAATATTTTGCCAAAATAAAAATAAAAAATACACTTATAAAAATAAAATAACTTTTATAAAAATAAAATAATTGCAAATTCTCTCATTTTAAATAATCACAAAAAAACAAAAACAAAACAAAAAACTGATTATATGGTGTGCTATAAGTTTTCAGTTGATGTATGTTTTTTTTTTTTTTTTTTTTTTTTTTTTTTTTTTTTTTGCATTGGATTGGACAATATTTGGCAGAGACACAAGGATTTAAAAATCTGGAATCTGAGAATCTGAGGGGGTCAAAAACAAACAAAAAACAAAATAAATCTAAATATTGAGATACCCGCCATTAATGTTGTCCAAATGAAGTCCTAGACAATGCATATTACTAATAATAATAGTACATGTTTGATATATAGGAAATATCTTAATGGAGCATGCACTGTAAAAAATAAATACAATCAGGCAGCAATTGAAAATTTCCTAGTGACTGATCACATCTAAAATTTCCAGTTGGCCAAATTGAATTTCAGTGAATTAAATTGCATCAATTCACAGAATTTCAATTCGGCCAACTGAAAAATTTAGATATAATCAGTCACTATATATATATATATATATATATATATATATATATATATATATATATATATATATATATATATATATATATATATATATATATATATATATATATATATATATATATATTTTTTTTTTACAGTGTGATATTTACTTAATTTTCTAATGATTTTTTGCATAAAAGAAAAATCTAAAAATTTGACCCATACAATGTATTGCTGGCTATTGCCACAAATATACCTGCACGACTCATGACTTATGGTTTTGTAGTCACATATTTGATGTCCATTTCATCCATCAGCAGAGGCTGCGGGGCTCTGTTCTTGTGTCAAGAATAAGCCCTTATCATCAAACACATGTCTGTCTGTCATTAGTGCCATCACTCCAACAGCCACATCAAATCTAGCGATTATGGACTTTTAACATACGTTGATTCATTTACCTTCATGATGACTCCAGGGTGTTTTTGTCCTTCATTTCAGTCCTTACCCTTAACCATATAACTAGAGAACTATTATAGTAATCATTCAGCACTCATGGAGTATATCAAAATAGGGAAATGGGCAATGCTTGTTATATGCTTGCAGTAATTCAGATGCCAGTGTAATTATAATCATATGGTTTATTAGTTTCTAATGCAGTAATCCAATGGGAGATGATAAAACCAAAAGTAAAATAAAAGTGTGTCTATGTGGAAACCTGGTGTAGTTTACCTATTTAATTAAACCTTTTTAATTCCTCCTGTGACTAACATTTGCATATAAGTGAAGAACTAACAAGACTTGTTAATGCATTAGTGTGAACTGTAATCAAAGCATACACAGATTTTCAGGTGAACATTTTAACATGGCTGTTGTAAATAGTCACATGACAGAGTTGTCTCGGTCATGCTCCATATTACATGTCCTTGTGCCATATTTGGGACATATAATATTTAATAGTTCTGAATATGCCATGTTTTATATAGCCCACAGTAAATCATGATTACAATTTAATATTATTGTATTAAATTATTATATTTAATACAATTAAATATGTAAATAGGTCCAGTTGAGAAACAGAAAGCACCATTTTGAAAAAAAGAAATACGTTGATTACTTCAAAACTACTTTCAAACTACAATATGTTAAAGTAAAATTAAAGTAAAGTCAAATGTAGCATGCTTTTATGCATTATCCTTCCCCTTCGCCTACAACTGTCTCATATAAAGTTACTTTATTTGCAACATTTCATCATGCTTTTGTAACCCCTTCTGTTCGTACCGGGACTCGATCCCGGGATCCACCGGAATGAGAGTCGGACGCTTTAACAAGGAGGCTAAAGGCTGCAACCCCTAGCGTCAGTCGCTAGTGCGTCTCTTGAGATCAGAGGAGTGAGGTTTACTCGCACAGCAACTACTACTAGCTGGCCTCTGTTACGCTTACAGAACTAGTAAATGATTACATGGAATTTGGATTATGTAATCGGATTCCCCAAAAATAAGGACTTGTAATTAGATTATATTACTTTTTAAAACAATCACAATCAGACTACATTACATGATTACATGTTATTCTAGCAATGCCAGTAAAATAATCATAATTAATTGATTCTCCCTACTACATATAATTTATCTTTTAAATTTGACTTTTTAAAAAGTGCCTACTGCTTGTACATCTTCAGAAGGTCTTCCAGGTTTGTGGAATCGCACACACAGACCAGCCACTAGCCATGTGACCATCACTGAAAACTGAGACCCACACAGCCCTTCATCACTGGATTTGCAGAAAGCATTTCACTAGTAACAGTTTTTTTTCTTTCTCACTTTTAAACTAGTGTTTTCTCAACATTGCAACATTGCATATCTATTTAACTTCTGGTTAACACATTAATTGTTATTTAAATTATGACTCAGTTTTAGTGAGTTATTTAATGCAATGTTTTTGGAATGCTTTTGTCTTTCAAGCAGATTAAAATGTACAAATTAATGTAATTTCATATTCATACATGCATGCCCAACTTTTTTGTCGCTAAAATTTCTTTGACCTAACATATTTAAGAGAAGGTCCCCCTGAGATTTAAATTAGTAAGTTAGGTAAATAATAAATGAAGTAGATAATAATAAAAATCATAAATAATAACACAATTAAGTTAGTCAGATAAAGCTACACTATAGCTGTGTCTCATTTCGTTAAGTTTCGAAGGCTGCGTCCTCCGGAGGACCCATCCTGTGTAGGATGCAGTATACGGAGTGTCCTCAATCAGAATTAAACGAGACGTCCTTCATAGGACACACAGGCAGGAAGTATCACGTTACTATGCCAACACGTTCAGCCTCGTTGCGCACTCACGCCAGTTATATGAATGAAAATTATTTATAACTTGAAAATGACTATGAAATGTTTCTTTTCTTGACAGCAATGTACTGTTCTAAACTTTTAAAATGCACTAAACAGTTGTAATCCTGTTTACCACAACTATGTTTGAGGTAGTAGAGCTTAAAAAACAACAACAAAAAAGCTTGAACTTCTTAATTTAAACACCACACCTACGCTCGCATGTATATCTGGCGGTGGTGCCATTTTTTCATATAATATAAAAAAAATATGACGGTTGTTAACGGAGACGCAAAGAACTGTGGGTAATCTCCAGCCGTGAAGGATACTCCTCGTGCACACTCCGAAATCCTGTGAAAGATGGACGCATTTGAAGGTTGCCTTTGAAGTATCCTACTCACTTTTTTGAAATGAGCCGGCCTTATGACGTCTGTACCCTTCAAATGCGACCTCCGGAGGACGCAGCCTTCTGAAATGAGACACAGCTTATGTAACTTTTCCGTCTGCTAGAGACAATTTGAAACAAAAGCGTACTTTGATGATGCCAAGTTTGAGTGCAGAAACTGGGGACATGTGGTCTTCACCTCACAGAGGGTGGAAAAGAATCAAGATAGGATTTGGGCAGAACTCATGTTCATGGATGCAGTTATTAACGTAATATGAAGCAGATCAGGACCGAGTGTTGTGGAGCTGAGCACGGCCGCTGATTGTTACACAACATGGCTCGTGAGCAGCGGGACTTTGATTATGACGGGACACAGTCGCGGGCGCCATTTCCACTTTTTCGGGCATGAGTATGAGGTAACACTAGCCTGACAAGCCAGACCCACATCAAGATGTTTGGTCTGGAAACTCACCATTGACAGGGCTCAATCCGAGGGGTGGGATAAACAGCTGTCTTTCAAACTCCCTCCGCACGCAATAAGATAGCGCTACAACCAACCAGAACATCAAAGGTGAAGTGGAGCTAGTTGAAGCTAGTAAACATGTGAAGATGAAACTTTCGCCGTATCTGGTCGGCAAAACTCCGAACACATCTTCCCTTTTTAAAGGACAACTCCACTGAGGAATGACCCTAGGGGTAATTAACAGATGGTTACAGAGTAGATCGTTCTCTGGGATGTGTTTTCATGAAAATCGAATGCAAAGAGTTTTATCTCTAAAAACGCTTGTCTATGGGGCACTGGGTAGTGAAATTAAATCGCTAGTTAATACCACTAAAAAGGCTAAAAATAGCGTCACATTAACACAGTAGCATAATTAGGGTCCCTACATGCAAACCGAAGCATTGAGAACTTTGTGAGTGTACAAACAGTTTAATAAGAAGATAAACACAGTGCATTACACATTCACGGACAGGCGCCATCTTGGAAAACAGTCTTGAGTCGTCGAGCCACGAGTGCTGTGCTAAGTGATGAACTGTGACTTGAAATCTTCTATGGTCCGTTGTTTCCGGAAGAAAGCACTGAACGTGACAGAAAATAAATAAAAATAAAAATGTCCATATAATTACATTTCACAAACTTAATTCCTATCAACTAGCTCACTTAGCAGAACGCTCGTAGATCGATTCGTCGAGACTGTTTTCCAAGATGGCGCCTGTCCGTGAACGCATAATGCACTGTGTTTATAAAGTATCTTCTTATTAAACTGTTTGTACACTTACAAAAGTTCTCAATGCTTCGGTTTGCATGTAGGGACCCTCATTATGCTACCGGGTTAGTGTGAGGCTATTTTGAGCCTTGTTAGTGTATTAACTAGTGATTTAATTTGACTACCCTTGTTTCCCATAGACAAGCGCTATAAGCTAATCTGTTTTTAGAGATAAAACTCTTTACAATTGATTTTCATGAAAACATCCCAGCGAACGATCTACTCGGTAACCATCTGTTAATTACCCCTAGGTTCATTTCTCACCGGAGTTGTCCTTTAAGAGTCGTGGCTAAAGCTGATTAGAAAGACCACCAGTCACCAGCTTCTGTGTTTACTTGTAGCACGCAAGCGCAACTCGACCGTCATTATGTGAGCAGGGATGAGGAGAGATAAGAATCCAAGTGCAGCATAAACAATTTAATGACAAACAGCATCAAATGTAAAAGAACAAGAGTATACAAAACAGGCAGGAGGGTAACAACCAGAACACACATACAGGAGAACATCAACTGACAAACAACAACTGAATCACAGAGGTATATATACACACAGGGAAACAAGGCTAACAAGATAACAAGAGGGAGTGGCTTAATGGGAAACATCTGGGAGAACTAATCAACATGAAAAACTACAAAGGACTACAAAACAGGAACTAACAAAAGAGTCCTCACAAGACATGGAAAAAGGCTGGAATCATGACTTCTTTCTAGCTCTGCGCACTTGTAAAAACTAAGTAATCAAACACTTTTACTAACTCTTAGTAAAGACATGATGATGTTTCATTAGGCTGTTCAAGAAGTGAAATACATGTGCTCACATTGATGGGAAAAATTTGGATTAAATGGGTTCATTTAATTTCACAGATCTAAATGAGGTCAGCGGTGTCTATTCAGGAAATAGAGTTTGCAGTCTTTCCACTGCTATTAAAATCCCAGTCAAAGCATGTAAATAATTCAGACGACTTCACTGCATCCGTTGCATGTTCATCCTCTGGGCATTAAGACGCGAGGGACTGTTTATTGATTTGAAGAATCGATTGTGCAAATCTACAGTAGTTATGACAAATATTGTACAGACTTATATAAAAGCATCCCCTTAAATATTAACGTTAAAACATTTAACAAAATATCAAAGTATAAAATATTTCAAAGTATTAAAAATAGGTAAGCCAGTATTAGCAATGAAGGTTAGCTGCTTTACTATAAGAAAGCAGAAGTTAAAATTTCCTTATACTGGATTAGTGATGGACATTACATGATAGGCTCTAATGCCACTTGCAGCATATCAAGTCATAACCCCAGTGTCCTCCAGGTTTCAGGCTGTTGTGCGCTTTAACAGGATTGTGAGCATCATGGTTGTGACTGGATTTCAAAAATGTGAAAACTGAATAGTAAATTAGATAATTTTTAGAGCCTTTCTAGACACTAATAATAATGGAATTAAACATAAGATGAAGAAAACAAAAGAACATTAATTAGACTCAAATATAAATAATGAATCTGTATGAAACAAAAATTCTTTGTTCATTGCTATAAAAATTAATGTGATTATTTCAACATCAAAATGAACTGGTTTTATTTGTGTCAAAAATGCTATTTAAAGACACATTGAACTTTTCTTGGTTTTATTAAGTTACACCAAAGACCGTCAAAACAGCTCTTTAAGACACACACTACTACACATTCACATTTTACAGCGAAAAACAAGCAGTGTGGTTTGGAGTAAGCGTTCAGCATATCTCGGGGGTCCAGGCTAAATTTAGTGCATTGCCACTGAGGAGCCTAATCAGAGACTTCTCGCCAATTCGCTGTCCATTTCCTCCATCAGCAGAGGCTGCTGGGCTCTCTGTTGTTGGGTCCATAATAAACCCTGATCATCAAACACACGTCTGTCATTATCGCCATCACATAGTGCTCCAACAGCCTCTTCAAATCCACCGATTTTGGACTGTTAGCATGCACTGCACATTCATTTTTGATTTTTTTTTTTTTTTTTTTTTTTTGTTGAAATCTTAGTAAATCTCTTTACTCTGCAATGCAATATTGCATTTTCTCCTCTAAGCCTGTTTGCTAACTAAGCATGATTACATGATTAGTTGAATTCTATCATTTGCATTTAGCATATTCCTCTCCGTTGACCCCCATCAGAACAAGCTTTTTTATTTAGTCTTAGTCCTGTGTCAAAAGCTTTTTTTAGTAAAACATAAACAAAACAAAAAACACACAAAAATCATATTAAGTCAACCTTTACTGTTTTTTTTTTTTTTTTTTTTTGGTAAGTTTTATTTGACAATAGTGGCAATAATTCTAACCACAACTGTATGTATCCAAGTGTCAGAAATCGCTCTGAAACACGGGTTAAGGATCCAAACACAGTTTTTATTAGGGATAATCCACCATCATAATCCAATATGACAGGCAAGGGTCAAAACTACAGGGAAGACGATCCAAAACAAACAACAGGGAAGAAAGCACGGGCAAATAGGGGAATCCAGGAAATCGGGCAGAAGGTCGGAACCAAAACACAGGAAAGTGACAAAAAAATTAGCTTATACTTAACCAGGGTAATGACACACAGGTGGAAGTGAATAAAACAATAATGAGTCCAGGCAGTGGGTTATGGCAGAGGTTGTCTTTAGCCCTATTCGCACGGGATTAGTATTATCTAGGGACCTCTGTGATTTAGAAATTACTCCCCCACATCTGAGTTTTAGGTGGCACATTCGCACGGGATAAGCAAAGCCTGTTATTTTACTCGAATTTACTGACTTATCTCCCGGATATGTCAAATGTGACATATGAATGTGACAGTCATATGTATCGATATCGTTTTGATCGTTTTATAGTAATACAAATAATTTAATTCAGTTAGAAAACAGATGCTATACAGTTAAAAACTGAACTGAGCACAGCGGCAGGAGTCAGATTTCATTTATCACGTGTGAGAAGCTGACAATATGGCGGAAGATTCAGTTTCAAAGCTAAATGTAAAAGCGCCCATTTAAGCGAGCTTGTCATTGTACTTTTGTGTTGTCCTGTTTTTTATTAAGAATAGTATTGCTATTATTATTAAACACACTTTTCAAGCAATTTGCTCCCAAATTGATACTCATTCTAAAGTGAAAGTGTAATCCGTGCGCAAATTCATAACGGTGCGTATTATGAATGCAGCCTCCATACTTCGTGAAAGATAAAGATAGAAATGCGCACAGGAAACAAAAACCTTACAAAAATGATATATATGATCCGCCTAATCCTGGCCAAATCACAGATTCGCAAAGAACTACTATTATCACAGGACCTCGGTGTTCAGCGGAATATGGTAGGTAATTTGCGGGGGAATTTTTGCTTTACAGATTATAGACATGGCCGATTCGCACGGGATTAAGATCACAGACATTCTCTGCAATTATTACAAAGCACCAGAGGTCCCTGTAATACTAGTCATGTGCGAATAGGGCTTTATTATATATACCCTATATACAATGCCTTGCGAAAGTATTCGGCCCCCTTGAACTTTGCAACCTTTTGCCACATTTCAGGCTTAAAACATAATTATATAAAACTGTAATTGTTTGTGAAAAATCAACAAGAAGTGGGACACAATCATCAAGTGGAACGAAATTGATTGGATATTTCAAACTTTTTTATCAAAATTTTTTTTAATCAAAAACTGAAAAATTGGGCGTGCAAAATTATCCCTTTACTTTCAGTGCAGCAAACTCTCTCCAGAAGTTCAGTGAGGATCTCTGAATGATCCAATGTTGACCTAAATGACTAATGATGATGAATAGAATCCACCTGTGTGTAATCAAGTCTCCGTATAAATGCACCTGCACTGTGATAGTCTCAGAGGTCCGTTTAAAGCGCAGAGAGCATCATGAAGAACATAGGAACACACCAGGCAGGTCCGAGATACTGTTGTGGAGAAGTTTAAAGCCGGATTTGGATACAAAAAGATTTCCCAAGCTTTAATCATCCCAAGGAGCATTGTGCAAGCAATAATATTGAAATGGAAGGAGTATCAGACCACTGCAAATCTACCAAGACCTGGCCGTCCCTCTAAACTTTCAGCTCATACAAGGAGAAGACTGATCAGAGATGCAGCCAAGAGGCCCATGATCACTCTGGAGGAACTGCAGAGATCTACAGCTGAGGTGGAAGACTCTGTCCATAGGACGACATATATACATAGACAGTCGTATACTGCACAAATCTGGCCTTTCTGGAAGAGTGGCAAGAAGAAAAAAGTTTTGTTTAAAGTTTGCCACAAGCAGCCTGGGAGACACACCAAACATGTGGAAGAAGGTGCTCTGGTCAGATGAAACCAAAATTTACGTTATGTTTGGCGTAAAAGCAACACAGCTCATCACCCTGAACACACACCATCCCCACCGTCAAACATGGTGGTGGCAGGATCATCCTTTGGGCCTGCTTTTCTTCAGCAGGGACAGGGACAATGGTTAAAATTGATGGGAAGATGGATGGAGCCAAATACAGGACCATTCTGGAAGAAAATTGCTGTTCACAAACGCTCTCCATCCAACCTCACTGAGCTCGAGCTGTTCTGCAAGGAGGAATTGGCAACAATTTCAGTCTCTCGATGTGCAAAACTGATAGAGACATACCTCAAGCGACTTACAGCTGTAATCGCAGCAAAAGGTGGCGCAACAAAGTATTAACTTAAGGGGGCCGAATAATTTTCCACGGCCAATTTTTCCGTTATATATATATATATAAAACATTATTTGATCATTACATTATGGAAAATAATTAACTTTATCACAATATGCTAATTTTTTGAGAAGTTGGTCTTAATTAATGTTCTTTTTTTGGTGTTATATCGCTAGGAAACATACTGTGGGACTGCATTGTTTGTGGAATGTACTTGCTTTACTGCAAAAAAAACGAAACAAAAAAGCTCAAATCTCTTTATAGCTGCAACGTACTAGTCACTGCAAGGTGCATAAAACTACATTTAAGAGTAAAACATAATTATAATTTAATACATAATTAATTCATTAAAATTATATTTTACCATCATTCAATAAAAAGCATTATATCCTCATCATTAAGCACACACCAGAAATCATTACAGTATAAGATTATTCTGGCGGTGATAGAAAGAACACTTTTTTTTTTTTCATTAAACAACATACAATATAACACAATATTTATTATTCAATTATTCATTTTCTCTATATTCATTAACATAATGTCAGCATCACATGCGTACATGCCGTAATAACAGGCAATACAATTCAATTATTATCCTAACTGGTAAAACCTGAAAGCCAAAGAAAGAAAACATCAGTATTTTTATTTTCTTTAGACAATATACAATATCAGTCACTGAATATTACTATTAAAAACTATGCTGTAAATGAGTCCTATAAGTGTTGTGAAAAATTCCCTACTCTGCCCTCTCTTATTAAATAACCTTTTTTTTTAATCAAGGTCAAATCTAAATATTGCTCCCAACTAAAGTATTGTTTAGCGTAAAACATGTTGAAGATTAGTGGACAGGCAATCGATTAAATTAATTATAAACTTTTTCCTCCCAAAAGCAGTTTATTCAGTGTAGAGAAAGGCCTCTTCGCCATTGACATCCATGCAACAAAAAAAGAAAAAGAAAAAGGCCTCTGGTCTCCTTTCCTGTGTACAGACACAGCCATAGTGTTAGCATTAGCTGTTACCTTTTTTTGGCTTATGGTTGCACGCTTACCGTCTAGTAGCTTTGGTTATGGCATGTGTAGTTCATGATGGAAAAGCCAAGAAGACGAGAGGAGTGCTCTCTAATGGAAATCAACGCACTCCAGCTGGTGGATGTAACGCCAAGTAATACATGTGTCTTCTTTGAAACATATTAATCTGAAGTTAAACCTGCCTCCAGGTAGGTTTAATTTAAGCCTCAATTTAGTCCTGGAGTAGCTTTAGTCTTCCTCCAGGAAATCAGTTTATTAAATTAAAGTTGGGACCGAGATGGGTTTTGCGCATTGTTGCCCAGTTGGGTTCCACCGTGGCAAGTGCCATCCTTTATGAAATCCATCTGGTCAATTAACGTGGGGCCATTATAGAACCAGCGGACAATCCTACATGGGGCCCTTTTTTAGCCCATTTCATGAATGTTGGCCGGGAACTCTACTAACGACTAGACTAAGTCTAGGATTATTTAAAACCATGACAGAGAATGCAGACTAATCTGATTTAAAGGGCCATTTTAGTCTAGGACTAAGCTTAATCTCTGTGAAAACCGCCAATGTCCTGGTTTCACAGACTCACAGGTCACAGTTCTTAGATTAAGCCAGGATTAGGCCTTAAGGAATTTTTAGAAATTGAACAACATTATTACATTTTAAGATTTCCCAGTGCAAGTTGCTTTCTGTTAAAACAGCTCAAACATGCGTTTTAGGCTAGGACTAGGCTTAATCCAAATTTTAGACTAGTTTTAGCAAGTGAAAACTTAGTCATGCTGTATTTTAGACATGCTGTATAATGGTTAAACTTATTATCACAAATATTTTGCTAAAAAATGTAATCTTGATTACATTGATAACATATTTTTGTCATTTGAGAAATTAATTTTTAACATTTCATCAGAATCATTGCACTAGCTAGACTTTGTACATTTTTTTGTTTATTCTTAGCTAAAAACACTTAGTTCTTTCAAACAGTAAATACAAGCTTCACTTTTCGAGTTTTAACATTCGATGGCACCATGTCGAATGTGAAGAGAGGGATTGCCATGTTAATCTTGGACTAAATCTCCCACCGTATGAGTTAAAACAAAATTGGAATTGAGAAGAAAAGAAACTGGACGGTCATATACCTTTTCACCGCTAGATGGGGGAAAATATCACACAGTTTAGCTTTAAGCACAAATCAAGAGAATGTTATTCACATTTTATGGGGTTTATTTATTTACTAATTTTCTCTATTCTCCTGATTTATAATATTATCATACATGAACACAGTCTCTAAAGACTCAAAAGATTATCTCAAGAGCTAAAACAGTGAAATTCCAAATAGTAATTCCAGTAGTTCTAAACTATCAATTTGACAGTGTCCTTGTTGCACGTTACATGTAGTTAATGTAGTAATAACTATAACATATGCATAATTACATGCAATTACCCCTAAACCAAACCCCTATTCCAGTGGTTCCCAAACCTGTGCTGGAGGACCCCCAGCACTGCACATTTTGCATGTTTCCCTCATCAGACACCCCTGATCCAACTCATCAGCTCATTAGTAGAGATAGCAAGACCTGAAGTGGGTGTGTCTGATTAGGGAGACATACAAAATGTGCAGTGCTGAGGGTCCTCCAGGACAGGTTTGGGAACCACTGCCCTATTCTAATTGCCATTAAAGTGAAATTAGAAAGAGCCTGATAAAAAAAAAGAAAAAAAAGAAAATATTAATAATAATTATATATATATATATATATATATATATATATATATATATATATATATATATATATATATATATATATATATATATATATATATATATATATATATATATATATATATATATATATATAGTTAAAGCTCAAGGGAAAGTTGATTTCTCAATTCATCACCCCTTTAACATAAGTAAAACATTTAAGTAAATGTACGTGTTGTAGAAACACACGTTACGTAAACATAGACACGTATTCTCATGAGATCACGTTGAACACTTTAAAAAAGTTAAAGATTTTAAATACTTTACAGTCTTTAAACAGTCTCTATGCTCACAGCATCACATACATTAATATTTTTACAATTTATAAAAGATGAATCACTGTCTGGACATCTGGAATTTTGGTATGGAGATAAATGTTAAGATTATAATTTTTGGAGTATTACACCACATTGTGTGTGTGTATATTAGCTCTGTTTGTTGTTTTCTTGTGGTATGGTCCAGCATTTGTACCCGGAATTTCTGCCGCGTGACATCAGACATAACAACCGGATTATTGTAATGCCTTACTTTCAAAAAGGACACTTTAGTCAATTCATGGGTATTTAACAAATTCTTTTGCTGCGAAACTAGCTAAATCCATGTGTGTTTTTTTGTGTGCAAAGTCCAGCTGTATTGACAAAAATACGTAGAAAACAGTTGCCATATCAACTGGAAACATTGCAAATGATTGTGGCGAGGCGGACAAGCAAGATACATGCAAGGAGCGAGCGAGGTCGGTGCGCGATTGAGAATGAGCGTCACCTGCGAGCCACATCGGTCTCGAGTCCTCGCATGAGGGAGCTCGGAGGCATATAAGTACAAGCGACACCAGTGAAGGACAAGAGAGGACCAGGCCTGGACTTTATGTTATGGTTTTGTTCAAGTTTTGTTATGTGCGGGCAGCAGTAACCCGTCAGGGGCTGCCACTTTTACTTTCAGTTTGTTTATTTGATTAAAGTCCTTCAAATGTTCGCCGGTTCCCGCTTCCTTCTTCCCACACGAACATACTTCATTACAATGACTGTCCGTTTCTGTCAGAGTTTTACAGAAGCACAAGAAACACTGTTGTGCTACTCGCAAAATCCTGTCATTGCAGCTACAACCATGGAAGCTTGGTAAATGAAAGATGGCTCTTTCGTACAACGCCATTCATCTTGAAATCACATGATCCGATTCATGGTTTCTGTGGACTTTGCTGAAAAATGAAAGTTGCGTTAAGAGTTTTTTTGCCAATTTTTTTTTTCTGAATGGACTGATGCTGGGGTTTAGCGGATTTTAACTTAAAGTATTTGATAAACGTATACTATATGTGTGGAGAATCAGTTATTATTACTAAGTGCTTTTTACTCTGTAACACGATCAGACACCTTAAAAAAGTATAACCCATTTTAGTTTAGTCTTTTTCAGTCAATAATACTGCATGAGTTTGATATTGTCACAGTTAGAGTTTAATGTTGAAATTAACACTACATGGGACCATAACACTACATACTGTAGACACCCACCAGTTGGGAATAAAATAGTTCAAACATGTGCTGTTCTAACTTAACAATGTACACTGAAAAAAATGTGCGTTGAATTTACATGATTTAATAGTGTACATCGGGCCCATATGAATGAATTACGTTAAACAAACTTAATTTGTTCATGTAACTTCAACATCATGGAATGAATACATTTTTAGTGACTCAATTATGTTTTCTTGTTTTTATGTTTAAAAAGTGAATTTTATGTGACTCCCTGTCATGATTCAGGCATTCAATTTCATATATTCATTCATCCACTTCCATTTCATATACTTTAATGTTACACAACTGAATTATAATACTGCACTAGCTAGCTGAAGAACTTTTAGCTAGCAACAGCACACATTATAGCATCTTAAATGCTAAGCATTAATAGCTCCTTTAGCAACGTCATAATGGCATTAGTTGTATTAGTCCACAGCCTAAGCAAACGCTTCAGTCTTCTCCACACATTGTGTTAACCCACAATAATTTAAATTGTTCTAATAATTCCAACATAATTTAATATTAAACTATTAAACACTATCAAGTCTCACCCTTTCTCATTTTGCTCAAAAATACATTAAAAAACACTTTTACATATAAAATAACAATATTTACTTGCTCTTGATTTATGCAAATCATGCTGAGAACTAACAAGCCCTACCCAGTTTCAGTTAATGCAACACAAATCATTCATGTAACACAACACAAATAAATTAAGCTTGACTTTAATTTGCCTTATATTTAAGTAGATTGAACACAATCAAATTAAGTTTGGGCAAAATGTATAGCAATTGTGTTGCTTTAGCTCATTTTAATCAAGCAATTTGAACAAGCAGTATACTTTTTTTTTTTTTTTTAAACGTACAGTAAAAGCCATTTGGCCAGAAGCAATGCAACCTCTGATCTCACGTAAGACCCCTGTTGAGTCCGCTCAGGATGAGGTCATCCGTCATGAGCCCTTAACATTTAGATGAGTCCAGAGATGAAGCTCTGTCGGGGTAATTTAATAGGACACAAAGGTTAGTAGAGCGTCATGCTTTTGCTTAAAATAGCAACATTTTGTGCAATTAATAAACTTCCTTGACATATCTCGACATGATGATGATTGACGCATATTTACATATTTAGGATCCAATCATAATTGTTAATTTAATGCTTTAATGCCTGTCTGTTTCACTTCTCTTCATGGTGGGTTATACATCTATGGATATATCTTGGATGCTGTATGGCTTCATACAGCAGTGATTTAGCAGGCAGCAAAGCAGAAAAAAAAAAAAAAATGTTTCACCGAAGACAAAAAAATGAAAAGAAAAGATATTGTGGTTATATTATTGCAGTATATGGTGTGCCCAAAGGGGTATAATGGTCTTAATTGACAAATGTGCTGTTTGGCTGTCTTCAGCACATCAGACAGTGATCCGAATCAAAATGATGGCATTATGTTTCTGGCTTTCATATAGAAGCAAATAACTCAAGAATATTCTCTATCCAGTCATTTAAGAGGCCATTTATTAGACATTTGTGTCCATGCTGTATTACTTACCTTTTTTAAGAATTTTACAGATTTGTGTTTGGAAAGGGACTGTGGCTGCAGAAGTCTGTCCAAAAGGTTTCGTGTACCTTTGTCTCCAAACACAAAATCATTGCCTGATATGCTTTCAGACGCAGCCTGTGAAAACAATCTCACACAACCAATCCAGTGTCAGAAATTAATTGTTTTTAAAGTGGCAATATTTCCTCCCTGAAATTACCGGAGTTGTACCTTTTTTTATTCATTATAGCCATATAATAACATGCAGCATGCCATTGATTATTTTAAATTGTATAATTGAATAAATAAAAACATGAACTCATAACAAGCCTAGAATATAACAGGATTTTTATTGTTAACTAAAACTAAAGCTAAAAAATATTTTCATTATTTGAACTAGAACTAGAAATATAACAAAAAGTAAGTCTTTTTTTAAACATTTTGAAAGTATAAAAATGACTAAAACTGTTAAGTTAAAGGTACATTAAAATATAAAAAAAAACACACACAACAAAATTAAAATGAAAAAGCTAATTCAAACTATTAATAAATACTAAAATAACATTTAAATTAAAACAACACTGAAATACACTGTAAAATAGTCTGTAAAAATAGGGCATAGTGTATTGTATAAATATGAATGATCTGTAGTGTTTTTTGTTTTTACATGTTTTACCTGTATTTTGAATTACGCATTGCATTAGGTTATGTTTTAAAAGTTAATGGAAATGTCCGTAAAATTACTGGCAGAAAATAACCAGTTCATTTTCGGTTTTTATTTAATTCAGAGGAGAATATAATGCAATATCCCACGTTATAATAGTTAAAACTACAGAGGTCTTTTTTTCACTTTTGCTCCAACATTTACATCATTACCCCCCCTGCTAGATTCTTACATTGAATGGATTTCACTTGCCTGAAGGTTTAACATTAATTCAATAAACAATGTTTAAAAATGCAGTTACTCCTATTTTCTGGATGTTAATAAAATTGTGACCATCTATTACGACTTCACCTGACACTTGAGATTGTTGAGGCTGTTGAATTGTAAACTTGTGTGGGCTCTTCCACTCAGCAACATGAAATCTCTGACACTTTTACAGTTACCAACACCTGCATAGCTCCCTGATTCTCAGCAGACGGTCATGACGCGGGGATGAATATTATTAGTTTCTGCTGTGTTTTGCTCACAGAATGTCTCTCACCACCACAAATAAGTAGCCTATTCTGGTAAATATAAAAGTACTATACAACAGTTTACAGACATTTATGTGTACAGTGGGACTGAATGGTCCAGATGGACATGAGCAAACCGAGGGGTCACTGAAGGCAATCGGCTTGCAGGAATGAGCCACAGGCATTCATTTCTCTAAGGACACAGCTCAAGGACTCTGTACACCATTATATGGAGGGGTGCTGGGTATTCACAGCAACACTTCAATGGAATCTTTAAAAAATAGTAAGAAAATAATAGGCTTTTTTTTTCTTTTTTTCTTTTGGCAGTCTGATAAAAAATAATAATTGGGTTCAGAAAAGAAATGGTCCACTTGAAATAGAAGGCCGAGTCATGCACACTGCATTATGGGATATATTATGCAGTATTTAGTGTGCTTTGCATTTGATGTGTACTTTTGACAAATACAGTAGGTCATCTGGTTTTTATGCATACAGATAAAAATTACAGACTGTGTGCACTCTCTAATCTATTATATATTAATTGTAGTATAATATTTGTATAATCACAAACAGACAAAATCGCTGTTGCTGATTGTTTTTTGCTGATGTTTTTCATGTGTTTTGTCCAGCATTTTAATTAGCAAACAGCTGATTATTTCAATTACGGACAGGCACTTGGCCTCCCTGTGGACACCAATTATAAACAGCATTCAGGAAACAACATGGATTAGCTACTTCTCTGCTTTGGAAATATTGACTGCAGCCTAAAATGACTGATCACTGCTGACTTTCTCTGACAGTCCTTCTTTCTCCCAAAATCCATTAGACATACTATTTAAAGCAAATGTAAATTAGAATGTCTCCAAAAGTATGAATCGGTTCTGAACGGCCTGAAATGAGGTAACAGTAATTCAGGTCTTATTTCCATGCACAAACCTATGTAGGTTTGTGACAAATTTGCATAATGCCAGCCTATGGTCTTCATTGGCTCCTCACAAACAATCATCTACTTTGACCCGTCCTCAAACTCTGTAGTTGTAGCTGATGTCGGGAAGTGATGTCGAAAAGACCAATTCGCATGCACTTCCAAAGGATGAGAACTCAGGCTCCAATCAAGTTTGCCTGTATCTGTCTATATCCTGCCTGTATATGTGCCTGCATCTGTTTTATCCTGGGTTTGGTATCATATAATATAAAAATGGGTTGGTTTAGGAAGGGGGTTGGGTTACGTATTTAAATGTGTCTATAAAAAAATACAAAAATTATTATTGTAAATAAAGTTAAGCTGGCTGGTTAAATAAAGAACCACAGTCCATCATATGGCAAAATCATAACCCAATATAATTTCATCATTATGATAACATCATTTTTTTATTTTTTGACCATTTAGGGTAAAAGCCTAGATAAAGCATCAGAGACATGCCACTTAAAGCAGATGATCTATACGGTCAACTGAAACAAAATGTACTTTATGGGGATAAATTAAAATTAATTGCATTTATTCAAGTCAAAAATAGAAATAGTTCAAGGAAACAATTGTACTGTAAAAAGATCAGTTTAGTAATTCCCTCAAGTTATTTATAGCACTGGTCCGATAAAACAATGACCTAGAGTGTATAAAATGCAGCTGACATGTGAAGAAACAAATTTATGCAAGTATAAAATATTTATGCACTCACATTTGGCCTCAGATTCATAATTCATGGAACTAACTTCCATGATATCTTGATTCCTCTTGATTGTAATGTATTCATTATTCATCCTTCTATGGTTTGAGACCTGTATTCATAACCCAGTTCAATCTTCTCATGAATTGATTATGAGGCCAAAAGCATTGATGAAAAAAGCAGAGGTTTGGAAAGGGGATAGTGCAACAGCTGAAACGGTAGCTGTGCGGCTGTGTTGTAAGATAAAAATGGACGAGGGATGTTTACAGGATACAGAGCCAAGGCATTTAATGACATGAGCTGCAGTTTATCCCATCTTGGAACAAATATTCAGTTCGCTTTTAAACAATATCCATCTGATTTAACGATCTGTATATCTTGCGTACAGGTTTTAGATAATGTTAGATGTGTGGTAGACATCACACTATAAGTTTTGATTTTTGGGTTCACAGTGTAAACAGCCCAAAGGCATACACTGGTATAGTACAGATGAGAAGTGATCACAAAAGACAAAAATATCTATTAACTTTATTTCCAAACTTTATTATAATTATTTTTATATCAAAATGAGAGTCTGTGCACTGTAGAGGACACTAAGCATTTAGGGTTGTAATATATAATGTAGCCAAAGGTAATTTGTAGTTAACTGGAGCCATTAACTTCCATAGTAGGAAAAAAAAATACTATGGAAGTCAATGGCTCCAGGTAACTGTTTGGTTACTGACATTCTTCAAAATGTCTTCCCTTGTGTTCAGCTGAAGAAATAAATTCATACAGGTTTGAAACAACTTGAGGGTGAGTAAAGGGTGACAGAATTTTCATTTTAAAGTGAACTATCCCTTTAACCATTCAGGCAGAGATACATTCAAGGCATTATTTGTAAGCGCCTTTTGTTTGTTTATTGGGCATTTGATGTTATTTTTAATTAGCTCTGTTTGTTAATAAATAAAATCCCTGCAGTGACATGGATACTTTAATGAAATTATATATTTAAGGTTTTTTGTTGACTTCATTTTTATAAATATGGACAAATAGTGATATAAAGTACACACAATGTTGACATCTGATAAAGAGGCATCATAATTTATCATGTTATTTTAAACCACAATTAATGAAAAGGGCATATTGTTGCTTAAAGTTTCCCTGGTATGCTATTTTAAAGGTTCTTAAAGGGATAGTTCACCCAAAAATGAAAATTCTGTTATCATTTACTCACCTTCAAGTTGTTCCAAACCTGTATAAATACAGTTGTTATGCTGAACACAAAGGAAGATATTTGGAAAAATCTGCTTAGGTAAAAGAAAAGACATTCTTACAGGTTTGGAACAACTTGAGGGTGAGTAAATGATAACATCCTTTTCATTTTTGGGTGAACTGTCCTTTTCATTTGGCGTTGAAGGTCTCCTATAGGTTTACATGCATCCAAGGTCAAAGACATTTTATTTTTCTAATATCATACAAGCAACACATCTTTTCTATCAGTTTCTGAAACGGTTTGATGCATATTCGAATGGATAAACCACTCCTGAGAGTGTACTCTGCTCTGATTGGTCAGATGGCCCAGCAGTTTTGATTGGTCTACTGCAGGCGTCAGAAACAAAATGCTCATTACCATATTTGAATATCACCTCTGGAAGCTTCCTCAACATGACACAAAGCAATATGAACAGTAATTGCACCATTTTTACCATATCGATTCAAGCCTGATTCATTTTGAAGTGCATGCAAAGTGGATTTGCTTTCACATCGCAGAAAACAGTCTCTAAACCCTTCCAGTCCTCAGCTACAACTACAGTTTATAAGGGCAGGTCAAAGTAGATGTTGTTTGTGGGCAGCCAATTAAACCCAATAGACTGGTATTATGCAAATATATTACAAATATATGCAGATTTGTGCAGGGAGCAAGAATTTAATTACTGATGACTTGTTTCAGGCGGTTCAGGACCGGTCCTTATTTTTGGGAGACAACCTTATTTATCTTGCACTTTGCAGACATTTTACATTTACAAACAGCTGTATTACATACTGCATGTAAGATAATATGAAAGATCGAAAGCACTTTAAACATGTTTTTAATGATCTGCTAGTCTACTTACCTCATGAGGGTTAAAAAAATGATCAATAAACAACAGTGTTTGGTTTTCATAATGACCTCATTCTGGATTTGTCAGTTCCTCATGAGCAGCGAGCTGTTGGCAGGTTACACACCATGCTGTCTTGGATGGTTTGAATAGCGATGTGACTTGCGAATGTTTATAGTGCAGGTTTGTGCGAGAAAGGACGTGTTGAGATATCTTCCTAAAACAAACATCTGTCACAGAAGGCAAGATTATGTGGTGAAATTTGCCAAAGAAGACATTCATTCACAGTGAGAAGAGCACTGAGGTAAGAGTTGAATTTGATTAGATGATCCCTTTGTAAGATTTCAATTGTGGAAGGAGAAAAAGAGTTTCTTTCTCTGTAATCTAATTTATTACCTCAAAATTATTTTCTTCTAGCTGAGTTGTGTTTGCACTCACCAGCGTGTGTTTCTGATTTCTTTAATATGTTTCTACTTTTTCTCAGCCTGTTTGTTTGGGCTTTGTGGGTCGCTCTAAGTTGCCTATATTGAAAAAAAATATATATATACCAAAATATATTTAAATACATTTATTTTATACTAAGTGTACTACAAATCCATTAATATATTTACAGACATATCGCAAGATGCTTTTTATTGCACTTGGTGATGTAAGGCTAGATGGAGCTGCTCGGCCATGGAAACATATTCCATGAAGCTCTGTAGCTATTGATTCTGCAGAAAGTTGACAACTTCTGCTCACTGTAAGTCTCAGCATGCCCCGACCATGCTCTGAGATTTTACCCGTCCTACCACTTCGTGGCTGAGTTGCTGTTGTTTGCTTCCACTTACTAACAGTTGACTGTATCATATTGTAACATGTTCTAAATGTTATTGTGTTTTAGTGGACAAGGAGTTTAATGTTTATGTGACACTGTTCATTTTGGTGTTGTGGACTGTTATCATACTTCATTACCTGTTATTGGAGGTTCGGGTTAAATATGCGAAGAGGCTCCACCCCCTAGGGGTTTTTTGGGAGAAAAGCGGAAATAAAGGGAAGAGGAGTGCCTCGCTGTTTCAAGTGCGGTTCTCTGTTTAAGTCGGGGTGTGTACGGCGTGGGTTGTGGCCGACAACAGCCCAAATAAACACCCCTTTTCACCAACACGTCTCATTATTGCCTGAGAACGTTACAACTGGTGTCAGAAGTAAAAACGATCGCAGACAGCTGGAGATAAAGTGTCTGATTTGAGTCCTGATTGTGCGTGCGTGATTCAAGCAGCTGATCTTCCGCGGGTAAGAATGGATAATACAGTGCGCATTAAGATGGAGGAAGATGACGGTTATGATGGGGCAGCAAATACGTTTGGTGGGCACACCGCGTCTGTAACCAGTCACTTTAAGGCGAATTTGGTGAAGAAAGAGCCGGGTGAAGCCACTGATGCAGGCCAGAAAGCGAGCCGCCATTATCCGCCGCTGCCGAGCGGCATCGCCCGCCATTGCCCGCCGCTGTCGAACGTCATGACGTCAGACGCCGACGCGTTGTTCTCGCGTGAAGCGAGGGGTCAAAAGGTAAACAACAATGGCGGCGGCCCTGAATCGAATATGCCGGTTGGAATAAAAACACCTAAATACTCTGGCAAATCGGATTGGGAGGCTTTTCATGCCCAATTTGAGCTATTAGCTCATGCATATGGTTGGTCAGAAGAACAGAAAGCCCTTCAGCTCGCTCTTTGCTTAACAGATGATGCACTCTCATGTTTGTTGCTGCTTGACACTAGTGAAAGAGCTGATTATGATGCATTGGTTGGTGCATTGAGACGCCGCTTTGGACAGTGTTTCCGATCTGAGCTTCTCAGGTCCGAGTTGCACAGCCGTCAAAGAATTCCAGGAGAACCACTGCGGGCTCTGGCCAATGATATTGAATCTTTAGCAAGGCGAGCTTATGCACATATTCCACCATCAGTGCAAAGCGAGTTGGCCCGTGATCAGTTCATCAGAGCTCTTTCTCCAGCAGAACTGCGCATACATACACAGCTGGCACGCCCACGTGATTTGGCTGAAGCCTTAGAGTTGGCGCTGGAGAGGGAAATGGCGGTTGAAGCAGCAATGATGGGGTCAGCACTTGACCCCTCCCCCACCATCAGGGAAATGGGAGGGGGTCAAACAGCTTCACCAAAACCTGAATGGCTGGACGAGATTACAGAGATGATTCGCGGGCTAGCCTTGCCTCCTCCCAGACGGCAGACACAGGCCCGACTTTGCTGGGGGTGTGGTCAGCCGGGGCATTTGGTTAAGGAATGCCCTGTGCTAGCTAAGAATTCGGGAAACAGGAAGGGGGCGCAGTAGGCGGGACGCTGCAGACCCCCAAGCCCTTGTCCCGCTCAGCGCCAGTGCAAGCAGACAGGCCAACTATAAACAACGGGACGAATGAACTAGGGGTGGTGGTAGTAGGAAGGACAGCTATATCAGATTTTTGCCATATTCCTATTGGTATTGAGGGAGTTGAGTGCACTGCCCTGGTAGACACAGGGTCTACAGTGACTGTGGCTCGTCCGGAGGTGGTGCCAGAGGGAACACAGCTGGAGAACACAACAGTTCAGCTGCGCACAGTGACTGGGGAGCTGGCACCAATGAAAGGGAAGGGGCTGTTGACACTGACTGTCGGGGGCGTGAGCGTGCAGCATCCTGTGTGGATAGCTAATGTGCAGGACAGTTGTATCCTGGGTCTGGACTTTTTGAGGGACCATGGCTGTCAGTTGGACCTGTCTAAGGCCACGTTGAGTTTCGGTAATGGTCAGGTGGTTAGGATGAGGCCTCCAGGAACTCGTCACACAGATGGGCCGGCGGTTGGTTCTTGGGCATGTCACTTAAATGACGGGGACAGCTCAAGCTACACAGTACCACCCAGTGAGTCCCAACAAGAGCCCCCGTTACAGTGCACCTGGCCTAGGACTGCTCCGGGAAGAGAGGGGGAGACAATGGGGGTGCTACGGGAAATAATGCAGAGGAGCTCCGGCGGCTTGGACAAGCAGCAACAAGAACAGTTGTGGGAGCTGCTAGTGGAGTTCCAGGACTGTTTTGCCTGTGATGAAGGGGACCTGGGTCAGACTTCCCTGGTACAACACCATATCGACACAGGGGATGCAGCGCCCATACGTCAGCGACCAAGACGCATGCCCTTAGGACGGCAGGAGGCTGCGGAGCAGGCTTTAGTGACGATGCAGCGCGCCGGTATAATAGAACCTTCTGAAAGCCCCTGGGCATCCCCAGTAGTCATGGTCCCGAAGAAGGGGGGGGAGTGGCGCTTTTGTGTCGATTACAGGAGGCTCAATGCAGTGACACGGAAAGACTCGTACCCTCTTCCACGTGTGGATGAATGTTTGGATCATGTGGCTGGGTCTTGCTGGTTTTCATCATTGGACTTGAGAAGTGGGTATTGGCAAGTGCCACTGACGCCGGAGGCCAGACCCAAGACGGCTTTTTGCACGGGTAGGGGGCTGTGGCAATTTAAAGTTCTCTGTTTTGGTCTTTGCAATGCCCCTGCCACATTTGAGCGCTTAATGGAGAGAGTACTTGAAGGCATTCCGCAGCAGCAGTGTCTGGTGTTTTTGGATGACATACTGGCACATGGGAGCTCTTTCAATTCAGCTGTTACAGCCTTGAAGGCAGTGCTGGAGAAAATTAGAGCAGCAGGTCTGAAGTTACATCCCAATAAATGCCGGCTGTTGAGCAGGCAGGTGACCTTCTTGGGGCATCACATAGGCAGTGAGGGAATTGGCACTGCTGAAGACAAGGTGACAGCCGTACGGGAGTGGCCTGTTCCGGTGAGCCAAAGAGAGCTAAAAAGCTTCCTGGGTTTAGCGTCATATTACAGGAAGTTTGTACAGGGCTTTTCCTGTATTGCTGCTCCCTTGTACAAACTCCTACAGAAAGATCAGTGCTTTGTCTGGTCAGAGGGCTGTCAAAAAGCTTTTGATACTCTGAGACAGGCCCTGGTGTGCGCGCCCATTCTGGCACCTCCTGACCCCCACCTGCCCTTCGTTCTGGACACTGACGCGAGTGGGGATGGAATAGGTGCAGTCTTGTCCCAGGTGTACCCAGATGGGGAAAGAGTAGTGGCCTATTTCAGCAAGGTGCTCAGTAAAGCTGAGAAGAGATATTGTGTCACACGACGAGAGCTGTTAGCCGCTGTCTCCGCCATCAGACATTTCAAGTACTATTTATGCGGTCGGCATTTCATCATACGCTCCGACCATGCCTCCTTACAGTGGCTGATGACGTTCAAGGAGCCAGAGGGCCAGGTGGCTCGTTGGCTCGAGCAATTGCAGAGTTACGAGTTCACTGTGACACATCGTGCGGGGGAACGGCATGGTAATGCAGACGCCCTGTCGAGACGGCCATGTAGTACGCAGGGATGCAAGTATTGTGAGCGCAGAGAAGCCCGGGAGCTGGAACTTAGCCAGAAAATCGACTTGGTCTGCAGGGAGCTGCAAGAGGTGGATGTCACTTTATGGGCAGAGAATCAGAGGCGGGACCCAGACCTGCAGCCTGTGATGCTGTGGGTAGAGGCACAGCAGCGACCACCCTGGGAGGAGGTAGCAGCCCTCTCCCCATTCACCAAGGGATTGTGGGCCAAGTTCAGATGCTTGCGGCTAATGGAGGGGGTTCTCCAGCGAGCATGGGTGGTGCCAGCAACCGGAGAAAAGAGATGGCAAGTAGTGGTTCCTGGGGGCATGCAAGAGACAGTGTTGACGGCCATGCATGGCTCTGCAGGATCTGGCCATTTTGGGGTGACAAAGACACTTCGACGTCTGCGTCAGAGCTTCTATTGGGGACGGCTGAGGCGTGATGTGGAGGACTTTTGCAGGCGCTGTGATCTTTGTACAGCACGCAAAGGGCCACAGGGTCAGTCCAGGGCCCAGCTACAGCAGTTTCCAGTGGGGGAGCCAATGCAGCGTGTGGGGGTAGACATCATGGGACCATTTCCTCGCACCACGCAGGGGAATCGCTTTGTTTTGGCTGCAATGGATTATTTTACTAAATGGCCTGAGGCCTTTGCACTGCCTGACCAGGAGGCTGTGACTGTTGCCAATGCTTTGGTGGAGGGCATGTTTAGTAGGTTTGGGGTTCCCCAGAGTATCCATAGTGACCAAGGTAGAAACTTTGAGTCCAAGGTATTCACTTCCATGTGTGAGCGGCTAGGAATCAACAAGACCCGCACCACCCCACTCCACCCTCAAAGTGACGGGCTCGTAGAACGATTCAACAGGACACTAGCTGAGCAGTTGTCCATCTTAACATCCACTCATCAACACGATTGGGACACTCATCTGTCGCTGGTATTGATGGCATGTCGCTCTGCTATTCAGGACTCTACCTCATGCACTCCGGCCCTGCTTATGTTGGGTAGGGAGATTAGGACCCCTGCAGAGTTGGCCTTTGGTCAGCCCCCAGATGCTCCACCTGTTCACGCAGGACCGGAATATGCGAGACAGCTCCAAGATCGTTTGGACTCCGCCCATGCATATGCCAGAAGGCAGTTGGTGACTGCTGGGGTGAGGCAAAAGAGAGCTTATGACATGCATGCCCGGGGGCGTGACTTTGGGGTGGGAGAGCTAGTCTGGGTCTACAGCCCAGTGAGGAAGAGAGGGAGGTGTCCGAAACTGGATAGCCACTGGGTGGGACCATGCCCAATATTGGAAAAGCTGGGGGAGGTTGTATATCGGGTGCAGTTGCCTCCTCGGGGGCGCAAAGTGGTGCTGCATCGGGATAGGCTGGCCCCTTACCGGGGTGCTGCATCACCGCTGGCCAGCACAGTGCTTCCTCCACAAAACGCTGAAACCCCGAAGGGGCCAGAGGGGGTAACCGATTTAGCAGAGATGGCCAGTGGTGGCCAGCAAGTGACACCGTTAACTGACACCCCTCTGGGCAAGTCTTCGAGGGGCTCTGAGGAATCAGTACCTGGAGGCCAAGGTCACACGCTCCTCAGGGGGCGTCCAAAGAGAAGGAGGAGAACCCCAGTCAAGTTTAGAGACTTTGTCCTCGAGGTCGAGGACTTCAGTAGAAGGAGGGTAGTGTAACATGTTCTAAATGTTATTGTGTTTTAGTGGACAAGGAGTTTAATGTTTATGTGACACTGTTCATTTTGGTGTTGTGGACTGTTATCATACTTCATTACCTGTTATTGGAGGTTCGGGTTAAATATGCGAAGAGGCTCCACCCCCTAGGGGTTTTTTGGGAGAAAAGCGGAAATAAAGGGAAGAGGAGTGCCTCGCTGTTTCAAGTGCGGTTCTCTGTTTAAGTCGGGGTGTGTACGGCGTGGGTTGTGGCCGACAACAGCCCAAATAAACACCCCTTTTCACCAACACGTCTCATTATTGCCTGAGAACGTTACAATATTTAGTAGTGAGTAAATTTCATTAATGGACTTATTGCACAGGTGGCAACCTATCACGGTAGCACACTTACATTCCCTGAGCTCCTGAGAGTGACCCATTCTTTCAGAAATGTTTGCACATGTCTACTAATTCTCATTAGAGTATAAGTAGAAAAGGTAGGGTTAGGCAAAGTTACTTAGTTAGAATGTCTGTTGGGGGAGCATCACAAGAGTTAGCCGATATTAAGCAGGTATAGTTTACTTAACCTGGTAGGTAACATGTAGTTGCAAATTTACTTATAGTCAACAGAATGTTCAAAAGGTATCATTACAATTAAGGGCCCTATCCTACACCCAGCGCAATTGACTTTGTACACCGACGCATGTGTCATTCCTATTTTGCATCCGCGCAAAGCGCGCTTTTCCCTCCACAGAAGCACGTCACTAAACTAGTGAATGAACTTGCGCTCCCTGGGCGGTTCAGCGCAAAAAAGGAGGCGTGTTCCGGCGCAAACAATCCCTGGTGTTATTTTGCTGTTCCATTAAACAATTGCGCCACTGACCAGAAAAAAACTAGTCTAAAGTCAGTGGCGCGGTGTTCATTATACTATTTTAAGGGCGCATGCTTGACCATAATGTATAGCGTGCACAACGCGCATACACTTTGCTCATGTAATCTACACAGATGCAAAAGTTATTTTGCAAATCATAAATTGTTACACTTAAACAATATTAACACATGAGATGACGGAAATCATTATGGTGTGCCACGAAGATGTGAAAAAATAGGCGTAAATCTAGCTTACAAATTATTGACACTACGCTTTGACACCAGCGTTTCAGATCGTTAAAATAGGGTCCTAAGTGTTAATATATATATATATATATATATATATATATATATATATATATATATATATATATATATATATATATATATATATATATATATATATATATATTTTATAAATACGTGTACTTGCAGATAATGTAATATAAATACAAGGCACTTAATTGTACTGAGAGTACACTTTCATGACTACATTTTTTAACACACTATAAAACACTTTAAAAAAAAGGGCATTTTGTACTAAAAGTTAAAGGTTTTACTTTGAAGTGCATTTGTTTTTTCAAATTAAAAAGTTGTACTTTTTTAGTACATTTTAATGATCTAAGTGCATAAAATACTAACAATTTAAGTATGTTAATAATAAGTAGACTTGTTTTAATGTGTTAACTAACAAACTAAATCACTTGTAAAGCTGATGATCATTTGAACTAGTGTGTTTTTTGATATTACATTTCAACTGCAAAAAAATGCTTGTCTTACTTATTATTTTTGTCCTGTTTTAAGTCCAAATATCTAAAACATTCTTACATTAAGAAGCATTTACTAGACAAGCAAAAGGTTTGTCTTGTTTTGGGGGAAAATAACTTTTGCTAAAACAAGATAAATAATCTCCCAAAAGGGTAAGCAAAATAATCTTAATTCAAACAGAAAACAAGATTAATTTGTTTACCCCATTGGCAGATTATTTTGCTTATTTTAAGCAAAAGCTCATTTAAGTTATTAGTTCCCCCAAAACAAGACAAAAACCTTTGCTTGTCTAGTAAATGCTGCTTAATGTAAGAATCTTTAGATATTTGGACTTAAAACAAGACAAAAATACTAAGTAAGAAAAGCATTTTTTGCATTGTTAAAATTGCAGCTTCATCATAGCAAATGTGTAATTACAAATGAAGAGTTCAGATGCAAAAGCCGCTAAACGCATGCACCTCCGTCAAAAAATAGATAATGATATTGAGCAAATATGCCAACATTTCAAGAAAAGTCTGTTCGCTCGGTGGCCATATTTGGAACGCATCCAGTTAGCTATTTAGCCATACAAGACCTATCTATTTGAATGGGGGAATCTCACAAACTGCTTTGCTCAACTCAAAATGAAATAACATATTTGAAATCAGCAACGAAATCTAGCATGATCTGCCCCATAAATGATGTTCCCTTACTTCCCTAATATAAAATAACGTTAAAAAAAACTTATTTTTCAGGCAAGACAAGCCAATCCACAAAGCTTGAGTCTCCGGTTTTTTTATGGGAACTGGAATTTATAAGGGCAGCTTCAGTGACGCAATTACTTTACCAATCAGCAATTGCTCCTTTACTTTACGAAGCCGGACTATTCCTCCATATTGCATGTTGCACTTTCGCCCATTCATAGGTAACAGGAGTGAACTCTCTTTCTATATATAGGCTAGTCTTGACGACACTTCCCTTTGTAAGCAAAATCCTTCAAGTCCAAAGAAACCAATCAGAAGATGATATACGAGTCATATGGTTTCTAAATGAATAGTGGTGTGCATATGAGCCAGCTTTCAATTGCCGAGCAGGCAGTTTTGTCCATCGTTACAGTGCCAATGACAGGATTTCGCGAGCATCAAGTAAACACAACAGCGTTTCTTGTGTTGCTGTAAGAAACGGACACGGCCATCACTTGCATCACAGCACCCCCTTCTGTGTGGATCAGCAATGTTTCCAGTTGCATCTGAATTGACTGAAAAGAAAGGTCTGCTGAGGATCTGTCAATCTGGAAAGCATCTGCTGTTCAAAAACATCTGATAAACATCTTAGAAAGATCAGTTTTACATACATTCAAAAGCATAAACAAACAGACATCATCTAAATGTCTATATGACATCTAATAGGATGAGATGTTTTGCCAGATGAGCTATCACTCTAAAAAATACATCTTGCCGATAAAAATGCAGACGTATAGACATCAAATAGACGTATCCGAGATCTACTTGTGCTATCTGGGTAAGTGACATTTTTGAAAATGAGACATTTCAATAACTGAATAATAACCATTGTGTTGCCATTAATATGAAATTACTGAATGATTTCATGATTAAAACAAAGCAAAACAAAACGCTCATTTAAAAGAAAACATGTCAGACAGACTTAGAGGTTGTTTAAACCTGAACTCTTCAAATATACTCAGTATGTGACACAAGAAATTAAAGAACATTTTACCAAATGCTTGTCAGTATATTCAACAACACTTTACCATATTTTGAAGACAGTAGAAGAAATGACTATATAAAGATGTACTTAAGTCCTATTTAAGTGGGCTAAAAAAATCATTCTAAAGTTCAATAATACTTTTCATTTTATTGCAGTTGACATGCTGTGTCCGAAAACATTACATTCAGTTCACTCTTAACTATATTCTTTTAAAGTATACATTTTTAAAAGTCTTCTTCCTTTTCACAAGATAACTGCTGTCAGTTTCATAAATGTACTGCGTTCTATGGGTTTTCAATGACTTGTATACTTGTAAAGCTTTTACTACGAAGCACAATATAATAGAGTATTCAAAATAGTACCTTTTCAGCAATGATGACACATGCTGTTTTAACCCTAAATCAAGTCAATCCCACCCCGAGGAGACACACTGCAGTTATCTAATACTTTTAAGTATTTCCCAAGGCCCGTGAAACCCTCGACTATGACAGAATTCACAGCAATCCTTAAACAGTTTAGTTCGAGATTCTCCCACATGGCTAATGCGTTGCACAGAAAGTAGTTCCATGTGGAGAGTACTTGATAAACGCGGAAGCTTTCCTCGCAACAACGAAAGAGAAAGTGAGAGATTATATCGATTTTAGTCGAGCGACTTATGTGGATCACATCTCTTATTAGATCAAAGTCCTGTGGATGTCAGCAGCATTTTGGCGGATCTAATCCTTTAAGACTAGTGGCTACAGGCGACCAGTAAAGGAGCGCACGCCGAACCCTGCGCTGTAGTCAAAGGTGGCCTCGATTGATTGCTTTAGCCTGACTAAGCCACAAACAGGATATGACTGTTCACATCCCATAAGCCTCCCTGATCATGCTGGCTCACATTGACTGCTCTCTGCAGATGCAGTAATGGGAAGCAGCTGGAATACATAGAACTTTGCAACAACAAAAAAAGGCTTCTTGTCAATGTCTGATAGGTAGGCCTAAAAATTAGGGCAGTATTGTTTTTGTAAGGTTTGTTTTTTTTCTACATAAAAAAAGAAAGAAGAAAAAAATATATATATACAGTATATGATTTCTAAAATGTTTTTAAATAAGTCTCTTCTGCTCACCAATGCTGCATTTGTGTTATTAAAATACAAAAAAACTGTAATATTGTGAAATATTATTCAAATGTAAAATAGCTTCTCTTTGTGAATTTACTAAGGTGTAATTTATTTCTGTGATCAAAGATGAATTTATCATCATTACTCCAGTCTTCAGTGTCACGTGATCCTTTACTCTCGTATGAGGATGCACTGCCCAAGAAGCATTAATGATTGTTATCAATGTTGAAAGCAGTATTGTAAAAAAGTTTTTTTTTTTAGGATTATTTGATGAATATATTAGTCAAATAGTCAATAGTCTTTCTTTTTAAGAAAGAACTTAAAATAATACATAATTTATTAAGCAAGGACACTGCAAGGAAATTGTTCAAGTGACAGTATAGACATTTATAATGTTGCAAAAGCTTTATATTTCAGATAAATGCAAAACTTTCTATTCATTAAATTTTCCTGAGAAAACTGTTTTCAACACTGATAATAATCATACATGTTTGTTGATAATCAAATCCTCATATTAGAGTGATTTCTGAAGGATTATTTGACTCTTGAAACTGGAGTAATGAGGATACATTCAGCTTTTGATCACAGGAATAAAATATATATATTTTAAATTTATTCAAATATAATTATTATTTTTTTACATTGTAAAAATATTACACAATAATACTGTTTTTGCTGTATTTTGGATCAAATAAATGTAGCCTTGTGGTGAGCAGAAGATACTTCTTACAAAAACATTTTAAAAATCTCACAATAACTGTTTCTTATCTCCATCAGTTTAGTTAGCTAACTTTCACATCTCATCTTGCACTTTGTGACTGCAGCGTTGCGCTGGAATTCCTCGGTACACTTGTTTGGTCCGCTTCTGGTGCGCACCCGAGTGCGATTGCTGTGTGTTCACTCCTGACCAAACGAACCGCAACAAAGAGGGAAACGAACTCTAGTACGATTCAACTGAACTAAATGAGGCAGGTGTGAACTCCTTAGGAGCTTACACTTAGATACGCTCTCTGACTAAATATAAAGTATCTTAAACTGTGTTCCGAAGATGAACGGAGATCTTAGGGGTTTATCTTATCCCGTGCTAAAACACACGTATGTGGGAGATGTGGAATGGATAATAATAACTCACAAAATAAAAGAGGACTTGAATAAGCACATTAATGACATGTTTGAGTCATGCTCTTAATGAACTATGTTTTATCATTTCCTCTTTGTGAATAATAAATGAGTATTTTAATTAGCTTGTTACACAATGGAGCCTAACTTTTTGCAATAATTGTTTGACGTAGCATAATTTTACACTCAGAATTATTCCTTGGCATCCTCACATAGTAAACATGTTAACATTTAGCCGGTGAGAGAAAATGGCACTATCAAAGAGTCTAAAGAGGAAAGTTAAACATTAAAATAGGGCATACGAAGAATGGAAAGACAACTATGCGCTCATCCTTCCTGGTTTTGTGAATGCAAAGCCGGTGTGTCTTATCTGCAACAAAGTTATAAGCAAGCATTTCAATGGTTCACAGTTAGTTTTTCTCATACTACACATTTCATGACGGCTCTTTTGCCTAGCGATCCATTTCACAGACTCTTTTGAATCACTAAAGACAAAATCACTAAAAACAATTTGATTGTGAGCAACCGTTGGTGTTGCAATCTCTCCGGTTTCACACCACCCATTCCAAGTGATGCTCTAACCCAGGTCTTTCCACATGCGAGTCGGAAGCTCTACCAAGGAGGATAAAGGCTGCAACCTCTATCATGACAAATCTGTTTTAGAAGCAGCTGCTATCAAAATAATCTGGCTGTGGGCGCAGGCCAGATATTATTGCTGGCGGGCCAATTTTGGTCTGCGGGCCGCCTGTTGCCGACCACTGCTGTAAGGGGACCCGCGGTGTACTGTATGTAGATAGAAATAGCTCTTTCTACGGTACATTATGTAAGGTCTTTACACACCACTGAATACATAGTTATGTATATTATATTGCATTTCTGTCAATAGATCTTCATAATAATTACACACTGCACCTTTATTGAAAAGATTTAATATATCTCGCAGGCCATCATTATTGTTTTTAAGGCTCATATCTATGGCATAACTCTATGGTTTGCAATGGCTGATTCAATTCGTCACATATTGATGCTTGTTCAGGACCCCTTTGTGTCACATTTTAACGCACACAGGGTACCCCTTTATTGTCGTTTTTCGATGAGCAGGGTGCTTTATTCATTTCAATGAGAAACCTTTGGCATCATACACAGATGCGTTGGCCATATCATCATAATGAAATTATATATATGGTTATGATTTTGCAATTATGACATGTTGAAATATTCACATTTGTTTTCATTTACGTTAGTTTTAACATGTAATCCAACTCCATTCCATCTCTAAACCTACCCATCTGTGTATTATATGATATAAAACACAGGATATAACAGGCAGATATACGACTTCTTGCACAATTTATTCAAAAAGTACAAATATTCCAAGATTTCCAAGGACAAATGATTAATTTGTGTGAAGAAATCTCCAAATGCGATCAGCGTCTCCATCCCCCTAAGATCATGCACACATCAAATTTTAAAAATTGCCACCCATAGAAACGTTACGTCAGATTTTTTAGTGAAATACCATTGGCTCTCGTATGTCTCCTGAACAATTGCATCATTATTTCAGCATTGATTGTAAAATGTCATTGGCTCTCGTTGTCTCGTGACCGATTGCATCATGCTAAAGAATCGTGTGTATCATTTTAATGAGATATGAATGAGTGCGTTCACAGAGCGGAAGGTTCATCATTTCAGTGATTAAAATATTTAGATCAACTCTGTTCTTTACATGAAGACATCGTATGACTTCAGAAGACTTGGAATGCAACATGAGTTAATACTTTTATACTATTTTGGTCAGTTTTTCCAATAAACACATGTGATTTGCACTTTTATTTGCCTGTTATATGTTTTATATTGTTGAGAAGTGAGTAGCTGTTGAGTTAGTTGTTCCAAAATATAAAATTAGCTTATAAATATTCATAAAATCATGTCTCATTTTACAAATACAGAGAATTAAAGGTGTCTTGATCTGATGCATTAGGCAAACAATAGAAATGAATGGAGCACCCTGCTCGTTAAAAAAATACGCTAAAGGGGTACCCAGTGTGTTAAAAACTGACGCAGAGGGGTCCTGACCAAGCGTCAGATATTTGACAAGTAGTGAGTGGGGTGTTGATTTGGTACCTTGAATCTTTTTTCCTGTCCAAATAAACAAATCTTTTTTTTTATTATCATTTGAAATACCATATAAAATACAATAACATATCTACTTCTCTAATCATTAATCTTTTTGCTGTTACTTTTTTTTTTTTTTTTGGCCTTACAATGATTTTATCTTGTCTAGCATGAAATGGCATGTCTTTATTAAACTCAGCGGAAATTAAACTTTGAGTCCATGTCAGCTCCACACAAATTCCGATAAGATGCAGTCTAACATCTGCATAATATTTATTGAAGTTATGAAACATGTATGCAAACATTTTCCAGTTCCTGGGTTAAAATGTATTAAAGTTTCTGCAGAGTAAAAAGAAAATGCTCATTATCATTTAGGGCTTGAATACTCGAAAAAGTTCAAAACTATAAATATTAAGGGCTCCATGTTTATGATGCTTTTAGATGAATTCATTGGTCGTTAACGACGCTCCAGCAGAGTTAGGATTCATAGTCGAATACCATTTCGCAGTAATTCTGCATTTTTCTCCATTAATCAATGCAGTTCCCTTCTGATTGATCAGCTTTCGAATTACACATAAGCATTCCAGTAACAGATATCACATTTCCAACTCATTTCTTAAATGAATGATGGGCTGTGAAAGGAAGAATGATTTTCTGTGTAAAAACTGTGATTTATGGCTACAGAGATCAGCTAAAAAAACACAATCCATCAGCCATGTCTGAAAAAAAAACCCCACACAGCTTTAAGTGTTTGAGTGAGCTGTTACATACTGGGGATGCTTTTTGATGGTGGCTGGATTTTTTCCATTACCAGCACACGGTTGCATTGAGGACCATTAGAGGGATTCATCAGTTCTAAATATTCTCTGAAATCAGCAAGAAAACCTATTGATTAATTTGCTAACACAATGTGTCATCTAAGATTTGATATCTAGTCACTGTTGAGTTTAAAATGTAATTAATTTCTTAGTAAATAAAGTTTAAAAAGGTTCAACCTAATAATAACAATAACGTTTATTAATCTAATACTGTTGAAATGCACAATTACCTGACAATTATTTTTAAGAAGTAGTAAAATGTGAACCTGACTCTCCATTTCTTTCACTCCAGATAAGTGTATCTTGAACTTAGGGATTCAGGTTATATTTTTTATTCAAGTCAAGTCAAGTGCGCCTTTATAGTCATTGCCTATATACATGTATACATTGGAATGAGATGTCATTTCCTCAGGAGCATGGTGGAACATGGAACATTACACAAAACTACATGCATATTCCTTATGCATATGTGACTATTTTATGAATATTTTAATTCATGTTCTGTGTAAAGCACTTCAAATTACCATTGTTTATGAAATGTGCTATATAAATAAACTTGCCTTGCCTTGGCTTGTCCAATTTAAATCCCAGTCTCATTGCTTGTTAATTTAAATCTCTACCCTCTCACAATGATCTTTAAATTGTTGTTTTGTTATTCTTAGTTCATGTCTTACTTTCCTCTGTGCACAATTTAGAATTAACCACTAATAACACAGTTTATCTGTATAAATATATCATTTACATCAGGAAATTACTGGCGGTGTGGGAAATTAGCATAATTAAGGGAGGAAACACTCTCCCTTGATAATGTTTATTTTCCACACTGCCAGCAAATAAAAACCTTTTAATACATTTCAGTAAATAAATATATGTATAAAGTTCTGGAATTATTTAAAAGTAATTAGTGATGTTCATATGTAATTAAATGCCCTGTAAACCAACCTCCCATATCTTTCCCCAGCCAATAGTTTTCATCATTGGTCTTACTAAATTTACTTTGTTATACTATGTTCCTAATATTGAACAATGAGAGTAAATACTTTATTATTATTATTATTATTATTATTATTATTATTATTATTATTATTATTATTATTATTATTATTATTATTATTATTATTATTATTTAATGGAACCGTTTATTGAAGAAAATCTAAAAAACAGTTTGCATGTGTGTTTTTGTTGAGGATCATATTTGATCCATCAGGCTTTTATGGCTCGTATGATATTGGATAATATGGATCTCATATTTGATGGGGAAATTGGTTAAATCAATTTTACTAGACCCAAACTGAACAAAAATATAGTGTATTTTTGCAGTTTAGTGCAGTTGCTGATCTCCCAAGAGCTATATGAAATTAATTGCTTGTAATGTAACCAATAATGTTGTAATGTAACCATTGGTTTTAATGTAAACCAATACAATTTTTATAAAAGTATAACATACTACAGTACTTAAAATGCAATGTAAGCATCAATTGTCACTCGATATCTCACAATAATATGTCTTAAAAAGGTGATTTTTAAATGCTTACTTTCATGATCAAAGCTTTGTAGTTTTTATTTTTGGGGGGACAAACGTATAATGCAAAGCAATACAGTAATGATTGAGATATACAAATAAACATTCCTCAAAGCCTAATATATCATATTTGATACTTACATTTTCTTCAAAAATACTTTCTTTTCTGTCTTTTAATATGTAAATCTTTTTTTTTTTTTTTTTTTAATCTTTATCTTTCAGACATGGATTCACTGCGCATACTGCTATATGCTCTCATATTCCTGCTGAGCGTGTTTGGTAATCTGCTCATCATTGTGGTCTTGGTGGTGAATAAGCGAATGCGGACGGTGACAAATTCATTCCTGCTCTCCCTGGCCATTAGTGATCTTATGATGGCTGTTTTCTGCATGCCATTCACTCTTATTCCCAACCTGCTGGAGGATTTCATCTTTGGAGCCGCCATGTGCAAGATTGTGGCTTATCTTATGGGTAAGATGGACTTTCATTTCGTCTCATGCACTGGTAAAAATATTACAAGCTTCAGGCACTATTCCCTAAATCTCCAGATCTTTATGTGGCTTCAGAATAGTTCAATTTAGTCTATACAGATGCAATCAACACAGAAAGGCTTGCTGTGGCATGAATATGTAAATAAAGTCAATATTGTCTGTGCAAACACACCTTTGTTTTCTGTTAAATACATTTTCTCTCAACCATGGCAGCAGTAATTCATCATATGATGGAAAAAAGCATTATAACCAAATTGATGAAATGTGTAGACAAGTGGCCAATGCTCGCCACACCCAAGGATTAAGAATTATTGCTTGGGTTATTTTGGACATTTATGTTATTTACTCAAAACATATGTGTAGCTCGGTTCTTGGATGTAAGGAAGAAGGCGGGGTCGGCGTTACTGGGACTCGTAGCTTTTATTGTTCTTTCAAACTCAAATAACACATGTGCTCGAGGGCACATCAACTCATTAAACTTTCACACTTCGTTCTCAATACTCTGTACAGCAATCTCTCTCCAGGCAGGCTGCACTCCGAGTCCCAGTCCAAACTCTCTCTCCCTCGTCTCTCTCTGCCGTGGCTTTTAAGCCGTCTCTCCACGCCAACTACTGCAATCAGAGACAGGTGTTATTCATTTGCACTTGACCCACTTACGCCCCGCTCGGCTCCGCCTCCTCTCTCCCTCTGCCGATCCCGCAAAACCACGCCTCCCCTGCCACAATATGGAATATGTAATAATAACTGTTTATACATAATTGGCTCCACATATAGTGGAAATAACGATGAAACGGTTGGGGGGGGGGGGGGGGGGGTCAGTGGGAAACAGTAGAGGGCGCCAACATGCTAGGCAACGTAATTAGTGACAGTGAGCACTGACAACACAAGTAAACCGCGTTTACAAGACTTTATTAATGCTTTATTAATGTCTTAAATGAGTCTGCGTTTATGATATATGCACTTATTTAATGTAAAACGCTAGCTCGCTCTGTCTGGATGCATTTAAATCTGCTCTAAGTTTGCGTCACCTATCACATGTGCACTTAAATAAGCAGACAGAAAGCAGGTTAATGCGTTTACATGCAGCACGAATTAAATCAGGGTGTTGGGTGCTGCCCCTTTAAGAATGTTGTTCCGGTCGGCAAGGCCGCGTTATCCTAATGGGCAACATGGACTGCAGCCCAGGGCCCCGAACGCCCAAGACAATTCTCTTTTGCGTTATCCTTTTTTTTTTGGGGGGGGGGGGGGGGGGGGGGGGATCGAGGTAATTATGCGTACGTTGAGCATCGTTGTCACACACCCGAATCAAGTCATAGCGGACAACCAGTACATCGTCACCTCAACATGTCGAACGAAAATGTAAGAAAATATGACAGTGGCAAGGGCGGATCTAGCGGGGTTTCAACTGCCACCCTAAAAGAAAGACCATTGCCACCCCAGCAGGAAGCTAGTGTATCCCAAATTCCCGGGGGCAAGGGCCCCGCAAAAACTTAGCCCAGGGCCCCGCAAAGGCTTAACATGGCCCTGCCGGTCGGCTCATGTGATCGCCCAGGAAGAGGCGCAGGATAACAAAACTGAACTGAGTGCGAGCTGGGGCCCGTTCTTCGCACCTCGCTTAATACATAAGATACATAATTTCTTAATACATTAGATAAATGAAATGTGCACTGTTTTAATGAACATGATTCCCAATAATTTATATCCTCGATTTTATTTGTACACACTTTACATCAATGTTGTAATTTCATTTTTTATTCAATTTGAAGCAGATTTGTTATGTGACAATATTAATTAAAGTTTCTTAACAGTCAAGATTAAATGATCTGCATCTCTTGAGCTGCATCAAGCCACTCCCATAATATCCGTCATCATTCACATTAATGCATGACAAAGATGAACTGCACAATGTGTGTAAACCTCCAATACATCTATAAAGTAATTATTCACAATTCACAAATAAATCCCTCAATCAAGTGACTTTGTCTATAGTATTATACGCAAATTTTACACAACATTAAAATATGAATTTCAGACAAACTTTTATATGTATTATTATTTTAAATTTGCTTTGTTGGTGTAGGCATTTACTTTTTTATATTTTAGGTTTATATTGCCTGTTAAAATATGTTGCATTTAGTTGGTTAACAAAATATTGTTCATGTAATGCATTGTACACAAAGCATTACATCAACAATATTTTGTTGTACAGTGTACAGTGTGAGTTCTGCACAAGAGGAATAAAAGTTCAAAAAACAATATCCAGATTAATGTTATCATTTCATGGTTATAAAGGCCCATTTTGACTGCTGTTCTTATCGCAACCCCACAGATTGGTTTGTTTCAAGACTTTAATGTCAGATGTGTTTAAACAAAAGCAGATTGTTATTTTCTGTCTATCTTCGCAGTACCACAATTACATACATAAATAATTATTGTGTTTTTGTGAAAAGGTTGTTTATTTTTGTCACTCATTCATTCATTCATTCATTCATTCATTCATTCATTCATTCATTCATTCATTCATTCATTCATTCATTCATTCATTCATTCATTCATTCATTCATTTCTTAACTCATTGACAGAGTGCACTTTATTTTGCGACAAATTCATCCAAATATGTAATTAATAGTGTTAAAAAAAAAATGTTTTTCAATGAATTATCAGAATTAGGATTTTCTGTTGAAAACAGACTAGTTTGCGCTGCTCTTGGTTGATTACATTGGCAGGTATGGAAATGATCCGGGTGCGCCTGTGTTCTTTAATTTGTGTGTATCTAGACCACGCACAGAACTTTCCAGCTCCCATCTGCGCTTTTTTGGAATTCCGCTCTCACGCTAATTTGCCCTGTTTAGTAAATATGGCCCGTGAAATGATTCATTAACACAATAAATTTCAAATATTGCCGTCCGTTACGTCAGATTTCATAGCGAAATTGCATTAAATTGCATTAAATGCATCTATGTATGACGACAAAGGTTTCTCGCTGAAATGAATGGAGCACCCAGCACGTGGGAAAATGACGCCTAGGGGCACCTTTAGCATCTTCATTGTGGCGCGGAAGGCACTTGACCATGCTTCGGATTTTGACGCTTGGAAATCATGTTAATTTCAAATACTTATATCACTGACAACAGTAGTCTGGCCAGGATATTGTCATTTAAAAGTTGTTGTTGCGGACCTCAACAGATGTTGATGTTGACATGTTGTTTTGGCCTGAAGCTCCACCCTCCACCTATCTACCAATAATGAAGTCAGTAGTGTTTGGGCATCCGGGTTTCCAGCTCTGCACTAGTTAGCACAGCTACCGCTACAAACATTCCTGCTGGATCCTGCAGCCTATCTGCCAACCTTGAGTCAGGGGGAGGGGGAGAAGGGACACACCGCTCTACAGTCATTTGAAAGTGATTGCAGTACCAGTTTTGGCCACAATCTTAAAAACAATTCCTTTAAATAACCTAATTGAACTAAGGCCTAAACCTGGCTTAATCTAAACCCTGATTGTGAAGCCAGGCCTAAGTGTGCACAATGAAATTAATCTAAATGTTCAAGTACTGTTGCATTATTTAATTTTAAGAAAGTAAATTGAGCTAGTAGTTTATAGGTGTATGAGCATACAGTCTGTATCCCTGCTACAGATCTGTTGTCCAAAACAACAGTTAATCTCAACTATATATCAAAAGTCAAAAACTCTGCATATGTAATATCCATCTAAATAATTTCCGTTAGCTAATTAACCACATAACAACTACATTTTAAAACTATTTTAAGGGGTCCTTGTTACAGTGGGTAATATTTAACAACATGTACTTACATTTGGGATAGGTTAAGGGTTAGTTGCATATAATTATTCATAATTTAAAAGTACATCCAACATCTGCAGCATAAAACGTTTCTCATGTAGTCTATAGTTTACACACATTTCCATTCATTTCTTTGGTGTTTTATGTACATATCGTTGCAGAAACTGTTTCATTGTCTCATGTATTTCAGTTTTTGGCCCTTAAACAGCACATACTGTAAAAACAAACCAGAGAAACAGACTATAAAATGCAAGTCAAAATTTGTTATGTGAGACTATGTTTATTTGTAATATAATTACCAGGATGTCAGATTTTGGCACTGACTCTTGTTTTGAGAAATTGGCCACTGATGTAAGCGTGTATGAATGCATTCTGCTTGATCTGCACTTTTTCATGGATCACTACCTCCCTAAATGAAAATCAATGCTCATCCAGTAACAACCGATACAATGCCAAGGTCATATTTGACACACAAGGTCTGCTAGCAAATGGATCGGAGAAAGAAAAAAAAAACTATGACCTTAAGACAGTTATTTTCTGGACAGCAGTGGAATACTGTGTATTGTAACGTATTTGCAAAGCAGGGCACAAAGTCACACAAGAAACAAATCAGAAAAAAACAATTACACTGTCTTTCTTTATACTTGCGTCGGCTAGAGATTCTAGCGGATGTTTTTCTCCAGCATTATGGTCACTGTCTGGTAGAGGCCCTGGAGATGAAATAGTTCAGAAGAGAGCAGATCTTATTTGCTTGAGTGTGTGCGAGTGGCCCGCGGCCCACACAGTGTTGGAGTGTGACAGGGCAGCACATCCAACACGCAGTGCTAACCACAACCTCCCTCCCACTGTTTGTTCTTTTGAGGAGGCAGAGAAGGAAGGGGATTTGTAAAGCAAAGAACAATTTTCCTGGTATGAGCTCTGGTGCGGAAGGCGAGATCAGATCAAAGCTCATGGGGCATCGGGACAGTAATTCCTCAAACATGAGCGGCAGTTGGAAATCTCACCTTACCTCGTTCACCAACAATGCCATTTTATGATGTTTTTTGTAAAAGCTTTGTATTTTTAGGAGAACGTATTAACAATTTTTCGTTTTAAATTTTGCAAGGCATCAAGGTTTCTGAAAAAAATAACAGATGTGCAGTAAATACATGTCGCAATAAGAGCAACTGAATCAGAAAACTTGGTGGATAAACTATTGGGATATGATCTTTGAGCTTTTAACTAGTTTACGCAATGTAAATGTTTTTACAATATTTTTTTTAATCAAAAATGTTACTCTTCTGCTTTATCACAGGAATTTCCGTCTGCATTTCTACCTTCAGCCTGGTGGCTATAGCCATTGAGAGGTACAGTGCCATCTGCAACCCACTGAAGTCACGTGCATGGCAGACCCGATCCCACGCCTACAAAGTCATCGCTTCCACCTGGGTTCTGTCCTTCCTTATTATGACACCCTATCCCATTTTCAGCACCCTGGTAAAGTTCACCAAACCCAACAACATTACGGCTCACATGTGCCGCCATGACTGGCCAAAGAGCGAAGTGGAGCAAGCTTGGTAAGTGATTATAGAGTAAGACACTTATTGTGTATGAATGTGGGGCAATGCCAAAGTCTCTTTAAAAATTAAGATTTTTTTTTAAAGTTTTATGAGACAAGTTTTGTCAGATTTAATTGGCAATTTTAAAAATGACATTTAATCATAAGCTTGGCAAACAGTTTTGGAGAATTTTATGTTTCACCATTTAAAGAGACAGGAGCTGCACTTGCATGCCCAAGAGGTGTTTCAAAGATGGCCATCAAGTGAAATGATTTGTCTTAAGGCTGGACTAAGCTAATTCCTAAATGCACGTCTCATAACACTGACTGTTTCTACAGGAACCGGAGCTTCTAAAAGCAGTGCAGTGACACATTGACTTTACCAATCGCCGATTGGTTCTTATTTAGAAGGCGGGACTTATTCATCCATATTGTGCATTGCACTTTTTCCCATTCATAGTAATATGAGTGCACCATCTTTCTGTATATAAAGTCTTTGGCAATACATTGCAATGGGACACATATTAAAACACAACACTTGTAGCGTGCACAACTTTTTTAGTTGTGCAAGACTACAAGATTTTTTTTTGTTTTTTCACTCTTCTTTTATTGGTCAATTAAACACATCTTATTTGTATTGCCTTTATTTTATAAGACACTTGAGTGGGATCAGGACAGGACCAGAGAGACTCAAATGTGGTCCCTCCTCGGACAACAGTGTCCAAAAAACCTGCATAGATCACTAAACCACATCTCTGACTGGCTGATATGCAAAGAAATTTTTTTTTGAAACTCTATTTTGGTAGGGCCATAGAGTAAAGATTTTTTAAAAATAATTTTATACAAATGTAATACTTTTATTTTTAGATTTAAAAAGATGTTTTTAGCAAATTGATACAAAGTGACAGTGAAGACTAATTTTTCAAAATATTTCTATTTTTAATAAATGCTGTTCCCTTTCAGTCAGTACACTACGAGTTACGTCAGTAACTGACGGAATGGGGTTTTTTCTAAGAACCCAATCGCGGTCGAGATCTACAAAATGACTCAATGGCATGAAAATGCCACGGGTCTGTGGAATTTGCATATCGCAACTCTGCCCCACCTTGTGGGTATATAAGGAGTTGCATTGCACTCTCACATTATGTTAATGCTTTGGAGCCGAGTGTTACTTGCCTTCCTGTGCTTCATACTCTTGATTGCTTCATAGTCAAAATGAGTGTCTCTCCAGGGTGTTGGTGTTACGGCATGCTTCAGCGAGTTCCACATTCCTGTCTGATCTGTGCAGTAATCTTGCACAGCATGCACAGTCTCCCTGGGCATCTCGGCATTCTGCAGAGCAAAAATCTAGGTCCACTGCTGTGGGCCATGGCTCAACCTGGGAGTCTGATTGAACACGTTTCCTCAACTCCCTTATCTCCCAGGATGGGCTATTCGGCAGGGTGATCAAAGGACTTTGCCCAACAGTTCTCAGCCGCAGAGAAGCAGACTGCTTCCTCCACCCCGCTGCTGGCACAGACACCTCAGCCTTCTTCCTGTCAAGGCAACCCTCCTGTGACTCATGCCCCTCCTGTTTTGCCACAGCAGCAGCCTCCACCTGGGAGGTGGTCACAGAAAGAGGGCCCAGCCCATCTTTGCCTTGGAGCCTGCTAAACAGTAGGGCAAGCGTTGCTCCTGAGACGGGCTGCTCTGAGGTGAACTCGTTTCTTTCCCAGGAGATGGTAGCAGGACCACTCCTTCCCCTGGTGGCGAGCGGGGGGAGAATATTTTGTTTTTCCCCTTCCGCAGCTGGCCTCATGGTCGGCCACTCTCAACCCCTCTATCGCCAGTCCCCTATCAGATAAGACCCGCGTGGAATACTGGTCCTTTCCGTGGTCTCATTTGTCAGGGCATGGAATTCAACCCCACCCACACCCAGGGATGCTCCCAAGCCTCCCATATCTGGGTCGTAATTCCGACTCTCTGCCCCATCATGGGTAAACCTGTGGTTCAGCCCTTGTGCCACTCAGGCAACACAGAGTTTGCATCCTGAACTTGATGAGGGGAGATAGCAGTGATGTTATCTGCCTGGCATAGAGCTCCCTTTGAGCCCTTGCAGTCTCAGAGTTGAAGTTCCTTTCAATGAAAGTCTTGATTGCCCTGGCTTCTATCAAGAGGGTAGGGGACCTGCAGGCATTTTCAGTTGACAAAGCGTGCCTGGAATTTGGGCACATATTTACTCAGCTGAGTTCCTCAGTAAGCCCTGAGTTCCCTATATCGAGGGAACTTCGCACTGTGTCGGAACGACGAATTTGGTGATGCTCCCTAAGCATCAGTGTCTCTGAAGTATGAATGAAACTAGTCCAATCCTGATTGGTGTTACGTCATGACGTAGTTGCGACAGTATACCTGGAAGCTATAAAGGGGAGCCCGGCACATTGTAGCATCAGTTATCGCTCTTCAGCATAGTGCTCTGTGTGAATTGTCTGTCTATTTACTGTTGTTTGTCCCTCATTTATATAAATATATATAAAAATAAATAATATGGCGACTGAGTTTAAGAGGTGTGTGCACCCGTGTCCCGCTTCATTTCGGGAGCGGATACACACTCTCTATGTGTACAGTGCCTGGGCATTCAGCATGCTCAGGCGGCTCTCAAAGGAGCTGCCTGCAGTCATTGTGAGCTGCTGACGCTCTGGGTGCTGTGCTCGCTGTTGGCTGTCTTTGATGAGGCCGGCCAACCACGTGAGCCCCGTGGTTCTGGGCCTGCAGCCGCCGAGGTGGCCCAGCGTCGCAGATCATGGGGCTCACAACTGGATTTGTCAGCAGAGATTGAGACTGCCGAGGCACTTTCTCAATTTTCCTCTGACAGTTCAGAGATTCTCCTTCCTCGTGTGGATGCCGGTGCTGTGGCCTCTTCCCCCGGGGTGGAGAACCCAATGTTGATTCTCTCCAGTTCCGAGGAACCGGACGAGATCAACATCGAGGTGGGTGGAGCTGAATATATGTCGCCACCTCCTCCACCCGCACAAGAGGAGGTTATTCAGGTGCTGACCCGCGCTGTGTTCAAATTAAATATCGAGTGGCCACAGGAGAGACACGAGATCCAGCCATCAAGCAGACTGGATTATTGGTTTCTCTCCCGCCGGGCTCAGACACCTAGCCGGGGCTGGCCATTTTTTACGGACCTGCATAATGAGTTATGGCAGGCCTTACATAATAAACAGGCCTTATTCAGCGTGTATTTCCAACCCCCCTGTGCTAGATTATTCCAATGTTCTGGGGTGCGCAAGGCCTGCTATGGGACGATGCCGACTACGGGTGGAAGATGCTCTTGCGGGCTATCTGTCACTCGAATTGGCATCGTCCCTTAAAGTCCCGGTACTGCCCACCAAGCCATGCAGGGACACATCAGCGTTGGTGGGCAGGACATATATGACGGCGGGTCAGGCTGGTAGTTCCCTGCACACGCTATCTATCTTGCAGGCATACCAGGTCGACCTCCTTAAAGAGCTAGACGGGGGTGAGGGTCCCTCTCCGGAGGACATCCTCGAACTTAGAAAGGCTGCTGATTTGTCTATTCGTGTCACCAAGGAGACGGCCCATGCCATCGGCCGCTCCATGGCCTCAATGGTGACGGTGGAGAGACACCTATGGTTAAATCTATCAAGGAAGAAGGAGAAAGATAAATCATTTATCCTGGATTCCCCGATCTCACCTTCTGGCCTGTTTGGCAACGCCGTTAATTCGGTCGTTGACAGGTTTCATGAGGCGAAGAAACATTCAGCGGCCTTTCAACAGTTCCTCGCTCGTCGGCCAAAATCTGTGAAGGCTGCCACGAGTTTCTCCCGGAGCCTGGCAACAGAGGAGGCGCTCTCACCAGCAGGCTTCTGTGCAGAAGGGCAATCTAAGGAACATCCTTCTCGCTAAGAAGGCTGCTGGGAAGAAATCCTAGCCGCGGCAGGATTTCTAAGAGCGGCCTCTCTCGCGCGAGGGCAATTGAGGTTGCCTCTCACGTGGCGCTCTTAATGGGAAAACGATGTGGTAATCCCGGTCTTAACAGACACTTCATCGTTTTCCCACAGACAGGTGGTGCTCCAGTCGCCTCAAGAAAGACCTGCGACTGGACAGCACATGTGTCCACATACCGAAAATCGTCTTCAGCTCTCTGCCAGGGCATTCGCTTCAGGGAACGAAGAACGAAGATCAGTTAATATCCAAACCAGCCTCGAGAGGCTGATTCCCTTAGTAGATTATCTCGGCGCATGGAAATGCGAATATATCCACATGGGTCCTGCATACTGTAGAAATAGGGTACAGACTGCAGTTCGATCACCCTCCTCCAAAATTCAATGGGGTGACATGGACTGCAGTGGTGCCAGAGCGGGTTCGGGTAATGGAACAAGAAGTAGAATCCTTGCTGACAAAGGGAGCCATAGAACGGGTCCCACCATCGGAGAGGGAGGCCGGGTTCTACAGCCGGTACTTTATAGTTACAAAAAACTTCATTGCCACAGGAAGTTTTTGAGGTTCGCTTTCGGGGGCGAAGCGTACCAATATCGAGTGCTTCCGTGCGGTCTAGCTCTTTCCCCTCGCACATTTGTCAAATGTGTGGATGCAGCTCTGGCTCCACTGAGACTTCAGGGCGTCCGTGTGCTAAATTATATCGACGACTGGCTAATACTGGCACAGTTGTATGAGATGGCATTTCAACATTGAGATGTAGTTCTGGCATATATTCAATGCTTGGGGGTGAGGCTCAACACGAAAAAGAGCGTGTAGACGCCAGCCCAGAAAACAAGTTTTCTGGGGCTAATATGGGATTCAGTTTCGATGCGGGCGCAACTGTCCCCCGCACGAGTCGAGACCATTCTGGCGATAGTCTCAGGAATAAGGCTGGGCCACAGCATCACTGTAAAACACTTCCAGAAAGTATTGGGGCATCTAACATCATTCCGTTCGGCCTGCTACACATGAGGTCCCTACAGTGGTGGCGAAAAACCAAAGGGTCTTCCCCCCATAGGAACCCGTTCCGTATGATCAGTAATGCGCAAATGCCTTTGTGCTCTAGTTATATGGAAGAAAGTTTGGTTTCTGTACCAGGGGCCAGTGCTGGGAGCATCATGTTGCCAGAAAACCGTTTCAACAGATACCTCCCTAACTTGTTGGGGTGTGGTCATCGAAGGCTGCTTTGCGAGGGGTCCAAGGGAGGAACGTCATTCCACCTGGCACATAAATTGCCTAGAAATGATGGCGGTCTACAGAGCTCTGAGGAGTTTTTTCCTGAAACTTCTTGGGCACCACGTTTTGGTCCGTACAGACAATATGTCAGTCGTGGCATACCTGAACCACCAGGGGGGGTTGAGATCACGCCCCCTATGCAAATTGGCGCATCTCATTCTCCGTTGGTCACAAGGGAAACTGTTATCCTTCAGGGCAATGTACATCCCGGGGATACAGAATCAGGGGGCAGACATACTGTCGAGGCCCGGGGAATGGCGGCTCCACCCAGAGGTGGTGGAGTCAATATGCAAGAGGTTCGGCCCAGTGGAAGTGGATCTGTTCGCGTCTCGAGAGACGTCCCATTGTCGACTGTGGTTCTCCCTCACACATCCAGCCCCGCTGGGGTTGGATGCCATGGTACAGACGTGGCCGAGACTGCGTCTGTACGCATTTCCCCCAATCGCTCTGCTCCCAGGGGTCCTGGAGAGAGTCCGGCAACAAGGAGTCAGTCTTCTTCTGGTGGCTCCTCGTTAGCCGACTCGAGTTTGGTTCTCGGATATAATAGCTCTGCTGGTGGGTCCCCTGTGGTAGGTTCCCTATGAGGAGGGACCTCCTATCGCAGGCAGGGGGCACCATATTTCATCCCCGCCCGAAATATGGAATCTTTGGGGTACCGAGAAGATGGGCTACCAGCAGACATTATGGAGACCCTACTTAATTCCAGGGCCCCATCTACAAGGAGACTGTACAGCCTCAAGTGGAATGTTTTTGCTACTTGGTGTAGAGAACGTGAGGTGGACCCAGTTAACTGCCCAGTGGTTTCAGTGCTGGAGTTCCTCCAAAATCGTTTCTCTGCAGGGCTTACCCCGTCCACATTTAAGGTGTTTGTGGCAGCTATTGGAGCTTTCCACGCACCGCTAAGTGATGGGCCTCTAGGGGGGCACCATTTGGTTGTACATTTCCTCCACGGGGCACGGAAGATAAGGCCTGTAGTCCATACCAGGGTACCAACATGGGATCTGGCAGTAGTGCTCGAGGGTCTGGCTGAGGCCCCCTTCCAACCACTGGAATCGGCAGAACCTAAGAAACTGACACTTAAAGTAGCATTCCTCCTAGCTAGTACCTCTCTTAGGAGAGTGGGGGATCTTCAGGCCTTGACAGTTACGCCGAGTTTGCCCCCGGAGGAGTCAAAGCCATACTGCACCCTAGACCTGGCTACATGCCTAAGGTCCCGTCCAGTGTGGTCAGGTCCTTGGTCCTTCAGGCGTTTCATCCCCCGCCCTACGTGACGGCGGAAGAAGGGAGACTGTTCCTCTTGTGCCCGGTTCGGGCCCTGAGGGTGTATTTGGTAATTGGATTGTGCAAGCTATAGCCTTGGCATATCAGGTGCGCAATCTGCCTTCACCTATAGCCTTGAGGGCCCATTCCACCAGGGGCATGGCCTCCTCAGTGGCCCTTCTCTCCAGAGTTCCTATGCAGGACATCTGCGAAGCGGCCGGTTGGGCTACTCAGCACACTTTTATAAGATTTTACAGCTTGCACCTCCTTGCGACACCTGGCGGCAGGGTGCTCCAGTCTTAATTGTGCCTGGTTTCCAGTTTCACAATGGGGCAGGCGTACCCTTGGTGTGGTCTAGTGGGTACTCATTTGCGGAAAAAAAAAAACGTTGTTCTGACGCAGTGCAAAGTTCCCTCGATATAGGGAACATCTCGTGTTATGTATATAACCCTTTTTCCCTGAGAGGGAACGAGCACTACGTCTCGTCGCCACACCGCGTATAGCCTGAGAGCGCTTGCTTCATCGCGATAATTGATGCTACAATGCGCCGGGCTCCCCTTTAAAGCTTCCGGGTATGCCTTCACATCTATGTCATGACGTAACACCAAGGATTGGACTAGTTTTATTCATACTTCAGAGACGCTGATGCTTAGGGAGCATCCCCAAATTCTTCGTTCCGACTCAGTGCTCGTTCCCTCTCAGTGAACAAGGGTTATATACATAACCCGAGATGTCCCTTCAGCACTGTCGACACAGACACAAGAGTCAGGTCAGCTCAGGAAACTGGAAGACAGCCGTTGCATCAGAAATGTTTCTTAAAGAGGTAAATCAGGATATTAAAATAATTTCTGAAAGATCATGTGACTGAAGACTGGCATAATGATGCTGAAAATGTGAATAAAGTACATTTGAAAATTTCACAATTGTACCGTATTTTGTTAACAAAATAAAAGCTGCCTTGGAAAGCAGAAGTTATATGAAAATGTTTTTGAAAGAAGACCTCTGCTTTCCAAGGCAGCTTTTATTTTGTTAACAAAATACGGTACAATTGTGAAATTTTCAAATGTACTTTATTCACATTTTCAGCATCATTATGCCAGTCTTCAGTCACATGATCTTTCAGAAATTATTTTAATATCCTGATTTACCTCTTTAAGAAACATTTCTGATTAGTATCAGTGTTGAAAACAGTTGTGTTGCTTAATACAATAGGTACATTTTAGGTACAATAGGTACAATAGTGGTGAAAAGAGTACTGAAAAAGCCTACTTCTAAAGGTAGAAGTACTGTTACTTCTCAAAAAATGTAGTTCTAGTAGAGTAAAAGTACCTGTCCTAAATACTACTCAAAGTAGGAGTAAAAAGTAGCCATTTTAAAAGTACTCAAGAGAAGTGAGTAGTGAGTATTATGCTTTAAATGTTATTCCACTTTATACCCTGCAAATTAAAAATGTACCTTACTCTTTTATGGATGATTCTCAGTAAAAAACAAAACAAAACAAAAAACATAAGATCACCAACAGTAGTTCAATATTTCTTTGACTATTTATTTTTATTTTTGACTGATAGCACTAAAAATACAGCCATGTAATATTTTTAGAAAGCCACTGATAATCTGGTAACATTTATGATAACCATTCTTTAAAGGTTTTCTTTTGGTTAATTAAAAACGTTTGCAAAGTGCTGTAAAAAGCAGAGTTCTTTCTTTTCAAGACACATTCATTGTACTGCTTTAATTTCAATAGATGTTTTCTCTGTAAAAAGAATACACAAAAGAAATCAAAATAGATTAACTCACAATTTCCACCACAGATTCTTTTTGCTTGCAATTAAAAAAATAAACCTGATTTAAATCTAATGTTTTATTAAAGTTATTTGCTATATGGACTTCAGTTTTAAATCACCATGTGAGATCATATTACATTAAAATATTCACTTCAATATGCTGACAAAAAGCAGGTTTAATGCGTTTACATTTTAAAACAAAATTCATTTAAGGGATAAAAATCTAGCAGTGCAGATCGGTTAATCCTAATGCACTTTGAAGCCTGGCAAACAATCAAGGAAAATGAAGTGTTGCACCGTAAGCATGGGCAGAGCTAACAGAATGCAGACCATTTGTGCATGTATTAGAAAATGTAATATTCTGCGGTCAATTTTTATTATTTGTTTAAGGCGATTTGATGATTTCACTCATCATACAGTAAACGGCCACAACCCCCTTTCATAGATTGTGCGTTCCTCTCACTCTAGGTCGTGGTGGTTGATTTGACGGAGTCACACGAGTGACGCATGGAGACACTGGACTGATTATTCATCTTAGCTTATCACGTTGACAATAAATAAATATAGGCCTAATGTAGCGATGGCAGGTTTAGGGAAAATAGTGCAGTAAAAGTACCAATAGAGCACTAAATATGTACCCAATTAAAATTAAAAAGTTTAAACCACTTAAAAACGTACAATTCCTGAGAAAAACTACTCAATTACAGTAACGAGAGTATTTATAATTCATTACTCAACTGTATATATATATTTTCCCTAAACCTGCCGTCGCTACATTAGGCGTATATTTATTTATTGTCAACGTGATAATATAGGATGATCCCAATTTGTTTTATAGTAGTGTACATTAAGATAATAAGTTTGTTACTTATAGAAAAATAATTTAACACTAACCATGTTATGTTACAAGTTATCTTACTTGTAAACTTTACTATCTTTTAAAATGAAACCTCTTTATTTAAAACATGGGTTGCTCATTTCTGTTTTTAAAGCCCTTAGAACGCATGACACAGATGCTGACGCATGACACAGATGCTGTCGATAGAGTTTAAATTGTTTTGAACCTGGAAAATTCCTTTAATGGGAAAAGCATCCTGTTATTACTCAGTCATAATGCAACATTATTGGCTCTCTGTGTCTGTCTCTGTACAAGACAAAGACAGAAAAACATTTTGAGAAGGAGCCCGGGTCTTACATATCAGCCTGGTGCCCCTTGTGGAACATTCATGTTTTATGACGGCTGTTGCTACGTAGACAGCGAGGGATGACAACAGTACCCCCCACCCCCTCTGAGTTTGCTTGTACACATTCCTTATTCTTTCTGAATATTCTGTTAAAGCAATGAGTCAGAATAGGATAGGCATTACAGGAATTTTATCACAGGTAATAGGTGTTAGCACATCTCAAATATTCTCTTCAAGATGTGTAAATGCATGGCTTCTGATCAAGCACATCTGATTTTAATTACTCAAATTTAAATTCAATTTATTATAATCAGATTATAATCAGAATTTATATAACTACAGTATAGAGTTTACACAATGGTGGATTATCCACAAGTGGTGACCCTTGGGGAAATATACAAGCAATCTTGTGTGATAATGGAGAGTTTCAAAAAGTATCTCTTTGTTTCAGGTGCATCCTGTTGCTATTTGTTCTGTTCTTCATTCCTGGAGTGGTGATGATCATTGCTTACGGGCTCATATCTCGAGAGCTCTACCGTGGCATACAGTTCGAATTGGAACAGAAGAAGGGACAATGCGGTGAGACCTATGAAGGCGATAACACATTACAGTCTGATTTTGTGTCATGTTTTAGAAAGCCCCAGACCATCCCAAAAGGTATTAACCGTTCTAGTAACTGTGAACATATTGCATGACCTGCCCTGAGGATTTAATTGTCTGTGTGTAGAGTTGTGGCCATCTGTTTGTGAATGAGACCCAATTTCCTAAGTAATGACCTATAGGACTTTCAAAAAAGATAATTGCAGCTGTGCAAAATTTCCGTAACTGCCCCTTAAAAAAAGCAGGCAATATAAACTTGAATATTTTCTTTAAATTGCTCATTGAAGGAGCCTTTAGAAGTTAATATCTGCTGGATTGCTTTGATTATGTCCCATCCTGAATTCCGCTGTTCTGACTAAATCACATTCTATTAATGTTATAAATATGACCCATTTCCCCTGGGCCGCAGCAATCTAGCATTCAAAACTCTCCGGTGCTGAGTCACCACTCTACCCATTAAGATGTTTTCAATTGAATTAGCACAATGTCATTTCCTTTCACATTTTTATTGGTAACAATTTGTGCAAAAGAAGGAAACTCAAGAATGTCAAAATATAACAGTATTTATATAACACCGCTGTGTGGTCTTATGAAGGTAACTTGTATAGTGAAAGATACAAGGGTTGGAAATTATAATGTACAAATTATGATTCCAATGAATAACTCCTTAAAGGTATACTTCACCGTGTTTTCATTTTAAACTGTGTCATTCCCTTAACTAAAACGAGTTGATACATACCTCTCTCGTCTGAGTACGTGCAGTTAATCTCTTTGACGCGCAGTGACGTTCTGATAGCCTTTAGCTTAGCCCACTAAGCCCAGTTCATTCACTATGGTACCAAACAGAGATCAAGTTAGAAGTGACCAAACACCTTCCCTATTTAAATACAATTACACGAATAGTTGAACAACCTAGTATGGTGACACAAAATAAAATGTGTTGCTTTTCTTAGCAGGTTAAAATGGAACTATAATGCATGGTGGAATAGCACTTCTGTGAGTACTTCGACTTGCCGCGGTAAAAAGTCACGCCTGAAAAAAATCCATCAATAGGGAGGAGGGGGAGATGTGAGGGAGGATTTTTCAAAATGAAGGCGGGGATTCTCAACTCTGGCCGTTGGAGGAAACGTTGAAGAAAAAGTCTGTAGGAAAGTGGACCTCAAGGGCCAGAGTTGAGAACCCTTGCCTTAAGAAATTGGTCACTAACTTCAAAATACTTTTCAAAACTAATTTAACTCAATCACACAAAGTGATTTACTAAAGTTTGCTCTTGTCAGTTTACCAGTATTTGCGCCATTATGTACAGCTGAAAAAAAGCATGTCTTAAACCAGATGCCAACTGGTAGATTGTGTTGGTCATTGTGGAAATGACCGGCTGCGTCTGAAATTCTTTCATTTGCGTGTCATCGGTAGATAACATGCTGAACTTTCAACTCCCTTCTGCACTTGTTTAGAATTGCGCTCTCATGCTAATTTGCCCTGTTTAAATCTGGCCCTAAAAGTATGAGTTTGAGACTGATTTGAGTCATTTTGTTTAAAAATAAGAGTTCAAAAGATTATTTTGACCATGATTGATTCAATTCATTATTACAGCTTTTGTGTATTTGTATTCATCTTCTCTCCACACATCTATTTAACCTGCTAAACTGAAATTACATTTAAGCAATAACTTCAGTCTTCATAAATATTATATTTTAAGATGAATTCAAATTGAAAATCTACAATTACTCTATATTGATAATATTCATTAAAGGGTTAGTTCACCCCAAAATGAAAATTCGTCATTAATTACTTACCCTTATGTCGTTCAACACCCGCAAGACCTCTGCTCATCTTTAGAACACAAATGAGTAATTAGGGTAATTAGGGTAAAAGTTAATTAGGGTAAAAGTAATTAATGAGAGAATTTTCATTTCATTTTTGGGTGAACTAAACCTTTAATTGAAAAAAGAAAACCAACAATGACCAAACGATTATGTTCTTCTCGTTTTGTTTTTCTTTATTTTTCTCCTCCATCTATTTAATCATACATGGCCACATTTAAACTGCAAAGACTGTCATCTTTCATACACAACCAATAGAAAACAAAACTTGTGCTGCATGTCATGACATACAAAAAATAAAGACTAAAACCAGAGCTAAGCTAAAACTTGAACACTTTGCTTTTCCTGCCACCTTGCAAGAACTTCAGTACATTCAGGAAATGCAAAATCTTCTTCAAAATGGAAGCATCCGCATGATGTGTGTTTATCTGTACTCCCTCAGAGCTTCTTTTTAAGGAAAATGCCATTTTTCTTCTCTAGGAATGAAAAATGGTATCAGCGCCACTGTCTTATGTAGTAACGACGACGGAGACGGCTGTTACATCCAGGTGTCCAAAAGGCCCAACTCCATGGAGATGTCAGCCCTCACTCCAACAGGCTCCGCAAAGGTGGATCGACCTCGCAGTAATACCTCTGAGGCTAAACTGATGGCAAAGAAGCGAGTGATCCGTATGCTGATCGTCATCGTGGCCATGTTCTTCATCTGCTGGATGCCCCTATACTCCGTTAACACATGGAAAGCGTTTGACCTTCCCTCCGCCCACAGGGCTCTCTCTGGAGCCCCCATCTCATTCATCCACCTGCTGTCCTACACATCTGCATGTGTCAACCCTATCATCTACTGCTTTATGAACAAGCGTTTTCGAAAGGCCCTTATCACCACGTTCTCTTGCTGCTGCTGGCCCTGCCGTAGAAGAGGCTTCAGGGAAGGTGACGATGAGGTCACTGCCACCGGTGTGTCCATGTCTAAGTTCAACTACACCACTGTCAGCACAATGGGACCATGCTGATTCTCAGAAGACCAAGGCTGGGAAAGATTGAGGAGAATAGGGGTTGATGTTGACGTAGTTTATACTTTGGTAGGAGAGAGTAGCTGCATTCAAAATGAACAGACTTAGATTGTTTATCGCCTACTTGCAACCAAGCACCACATGATACATCATCATCTGTCATTGTTTTATAGTCATGACATACTTACTAGAGACTTGTATAAATATATATACTTAAGGTGGCATCCCACAAGTCGACCTAAAATAACTCGGTTTGAGAGGTTACACCAACCTCATCTTCTTCTTGAAGTTCATTCTCTCAGTCATTAAGAATGCAAAGGTTTTTTTTTTTGTTTGTTTTTTTCTGACTGAATAAGAATGTCATTTTGGTGTAGCAGAACTCCATAACACACTCATTTATGCAACCACAATGAATAACAATCAGCGTTTGATGCACAGTATGTGGCTTAGAGTTTGCTGAGGAGAAGTTTGGATCAGATGCAAGCCTAACAGCGGTTCTTCAGAATGAGAAGAAGCTCATTGGTCGGCCTTATCGTGATAATGATAATGTCAAAAATGCTTTTGTCAGAGTCAGCTAGACCATCATCTCAGCAGGAATAAGAGTTTCTGGGGCTTTTAGCGCTCACTGAGAGACGGAGACATGCACGGATGTTCTCATACAACTATGTAAATGATTGAAAATAGCTATAGGAATGCCAGCCTTAGACATTTTATGTTAAGTTATCCTTTTGTTGTAGTTTTAAGTGCCTGTATAATTTAAAAAATCAGAGGTCAATGTTTTCTTCAGAGTTGTAGTCGCACAATGTAAAATATTTCACTGATCAGAACTCTTGAACACTGAAATATAACAGCTCTCCAAAGTCTGAGCCATCAATCTTTTAGTAAAAGTCACAATATTCTACAGTATTACAAAAACTTAATGTGGTGGTTAATGTTCATAGTCTGTTGGTAGACAAGACAATGGTTTTGGAAATTGGTTTCATCCCATTTTTTGCAGCCAAAGAGGTTTTGTTTTGTTTTTAAAGTCATCCTTCGTGGCCTTCACAATCTGTGTCTCATCGTCTTGAGTGTCTTTAAATGCATCACCTCAACTGAATGAGAAGATTAGACCCCCAATTAGGATGAATTTATGCCAATCTGTCATAATCTCATAGACTGATTTATGACTGCTTTTACATGCCCTCATACATTTGATAGATATAAGCTTATTAAGGTCTTCCCAGATGGTCCTCGTCAAATAAGATCACTCAAACCTGATTTGCAATTGTTCCATTTCTCCTTCTTTTAAAAGATAACATTTTTTTTTTTTTTTTTTTTTTTTTTTTTGTGGCTGGTTAGAAAGAGAGAGAGAGAGAGACTTGATTAAATGTCAGATATGTTTGACTGCCATGGGACCCAAAAATTTGAACCACTTTTGGTTGAAAACATCAGTTTGATTACTGACTTTAAGTAAAATTAAAGTGCTGCCACAGTGAGAAAGCGCAGTGATGAGTTCATTGCCCTTCCTCAGCCACTTTGATTTTAATAACTGAGAAAGAAAATTAAGCTGAAACTCATAACATTAAATAGGATATTATGACACCTTCAGTGGATTAAAACAAGAATTTTCTTTCTGCCTGGCCATAAAAAAGTCGCGAATTAAATAGGCGAATGTTTAAGGGGTCAATGATTGGATTATTATTGCAGTGATTATTATGTGTCTAGAATGTTATACTGTATGTTTTGCAACAACTCTTCTAACACTAATTGATGGAGTTTGTAGATTTTCATTTCTTAAACAATCATGTAGGAAGACACATTATGGCCATATTAACCTAGCTAGCCTAGATTCATCAGGCTCAAACAGTGAACGAATGGTTGGGAGGGAGCATGAAGGATCATTTTCACACATGAATTGGAGTCCAGCCCTTAAATTCATTGGAAGTTAGAGTAGACAAAGTTCTTGACTCTTAAATTGCAAGTGTAACTTAATGGAAATAACATCACATTTATTTCCATCTAGAGGTGTATACATTTTTGGTCAAGATCTACATGGTTGTTTAAGAAATGAAAATCTACACACTCTATCAATTACGGTTAAAAGAGCTGTTGTCAAACATATAAGATGCTAGAAACATAATAATCACTGCAATAATTACCCAATCATAGACTCTTAAGCATTTGCCTATTTAAATCAAAACAGCAACTTTTTTTTTACACTGTTCATGTTGAAAATGTGACTCATTTGCAGTTTGCATTCAACTATTATAATTACTAACATTAGAACTTATTAGAAAAATGGTCACATTCACATTCAGTCAACCCCTCGGGTATTTTAGACTTTTAAAATATATAAAACAATAATAACTAATTATGATTCATGTAATGATATTTTTCAAATCCTCTGTAATGAAAGAAAACCAAACAATGGGCAATATAAATGAAGCAATTTGTGATCTACACACATTTCAGAAATAAGACTTGTTTTTGATGACTATGATCACCAAAATTAATTTCTGGTTTGGTGTTGATAAAGAGACTCTTGGGGTTTACTGATGGAACTTGTCATATGCGTAAGACTCAAATGGTTGGGAAACTGTTTTACAAAATGGCAATGAGTAACTTCTGTCCTTGTGCTCTACATTGCTCATGCTCACTTTTCAAATCATTATCTGGAAAATATTTCTTTAAATCATAGGTACATGATACATGCTCCCTGGAATATTCCTATTACTTTCTGTTTATTTTGCCACTTATCTTCTCTTTTTCCAAATGCCTGCCCCTTTCTTCCTTTCTTCCTTGCTTTCTGTGTTCCTCTGTTTTTCTCTTGGCTTTCTAATCAATGTGAATCTGCTCCCTAAACCTATACTTTGCAGTGAACAATGTCAACAATACTGATTTCTTGTTATCCACACTTCTCCCCAGAACTGATGGCCGCCCATTGCACAGCAGCCCTTTTACAACCTGCCAATTTCCCCATTAAATTTATGCCGCTTGGCCATCCAAACATTCCCTCATGCACCAGCCGGGGTTTTAATAGAATCCTTCCCCTGAGTTGCTCATGCCTTGGATAATGGGTCAGTATTCAGGATCACACACACAAAGATTAGATTTATGAGATCACCCAAACAAAGTTGTCGGATTCGCTTTTTTCCTGACATTTTAAAACAGCATCCCATTAGTGCAGGGTGTTATTTTTAGTTCAGGAAAGGTGACCGCATTCATAGTCGAAACTTGCCATTTGAACTGACCATGACCATAGCATTCTTTACAATACTTTTATCAGCCAGTCTTTAAATCGCATGGCATCACTCCGTCTTTAAGAGGGTTTGGAGGGATGTCTGTTCGGCAGATGTTTCAGCATTATTCTAATTAGCAGAGAAATGAGGTCAGAAGATGTATTTAGTTTTGACCTTTCCAAGCCCATCATGACTCCTTTTTTATGAGACCATTGAAACCAACATATAGCCAGTGGTACAGATCCTCCTGTAAAGATATTTTGAAACATACGTCAGATTTGGATCCAGACTGGGAAACCATGAGTTTCCTGTGAAAAACAACTGGCATGCTAAAACATGTTTTTCCATAAAGCTTCTATTTTATAAAGAAGTCCCAAAGCAAGAGAAAAAAACATAACTAACGTGTTGGGTCTGAATGCTTATTGGACTATGAAAGCAATAGTAAAATGTAGCATAGCCTGCTGTAGGCGGCACATATGTCGTTTGTGAAGGACAATAATGGATACAATTGTGTATTCAATGTTTCATAACCCACAGTTGTTAAGTACAAAAAAAAAAAAGCAGTTTCGTTCAGGAAATGCTCTCATGAAGGAAACATTTGACATAATGTTTTTGGATTAGCGGAATGTGGAATCAATTAAACTCTAAACACTTAAATGAATACGTCCGAACAGACTGCAACAACATCTGCCATGTAAATCCAGTAAAACAATAAGCGTTTAGAGATTGCAAACGCCTATGCCTGTGGAAAATTCGTTTCACAAATGAGCTGCGGGCACTTTATTTAGTCGGAAATCATAGCGCCTGTCTCCGTCTGGAGGCATTTCGCTGTTGTAAATGCTCTCAAGCTTGGGTGCTGTGGCTGAAAATGGAAGGGCTGTAAAACATTGATTTCCCTGAAGTGTATTTGAGAAGTCTATGATGAGAACTCCGAACACATTGTGTTGTTGTGGCTCACAGCTCTCCTCTGATTAATAGAATATAATCTGAAGGCTAAAACTAACCACATTCTTTGTTGTGTTTAACCAACAGACAACTTAAGTGTCCTCATTAGATAACACACACAACCTCTCAGCTTTTCTGCACGGTCTTTCCTCGAAATATTTCACCTTGCTACTTCCATAAGGTCAAAGTTAGCATGATGAAAATAAATGTTTATCTGCCATATTAGTCAAGATGACAAGAAACACTGTGGCAGCCAACTTCACACAGACAGAAAACTGAATTTCTAGGCATATTTGGCTAAAATATGTTTAGTCACTAAACTAAACATAGGTTAGTAGCAAACTATAGTTTGTAGTTTCATTTGTATTCAGAAAAAACATATGGCATATGCTTTCCACAAATCCTATCCAAACCCAGAGGCAGACAGTATTGGAGTAGTTTTTACTTTTACTCAAGTTCATTTTTCAAGTATTTATCAGTGTTTTTCTTTGGAAACACTTTTACTTCACTACATTCCAAAGCATAATATATAACTGTAATATGGTTAGTAGCTGGGAAGGAAGGAGGCGGGAACCGGCGAACATTCAACAAAATTTATTTCAAAATAAATAAACAAAACGAAAGTAAAACCGCGGGCAGCCCCTCACGGACGACTGCCCGCAAACACACAAAATAAAACGTGGGCAGCCCCTCACGGACGACTGCCCACAAACACATAATAACACGTAAAACAAAACTAAACATAAAATCCAGGCCTGGTCCTCTCTCCTCTTCCGCTGTCCTTGCTCCTCCTTATATGCTCCCGTCACATGGCCGCGAGACGAGACCGGTGTGCCATGCAGCTGGCACTCGTCAACATTAATCACCGGCCTGCTCTCGCGGTCCCTCGCCCCGCTGCCTGTCACACAACAATAATGTCATACTTCTGCTTCACTACATTTCATAAATAAAAGTTTTTTTATTTTTTTATTTTTTACCTTTAACTCTTAATTACAGTAAAAATATAGTAATTTCTTTCGTGTACTCAAGTAAAATTTAAATTACTTTTACTTGAGTAAAAGTATACACTTATACTGAATGACACCGATATAAAAGGACACTGATAAAGTGCACTGTAAAATAAAATAAAACAATGGCTCCAATTGAAAATGACTGATCACATCTAACTTTTTCAATTGGCCGAATTGAAATTCTGCGAATTGATGCAATTTAATTCACAGAAATTAAATTTGGCCAACTGATTTTTTTTACAGTGTACATATACTTGAAAAATAAAATAACTTGGAAAGTAAAAATACTCCACTACTGTCCGCCTCTGTCCAAACCACATTCATATGTGGTTTTGAAATTTGTGTTTTTTTTTTTTTTTCATTTCAATCTGACTGGATTTAAAGTATTTTTTTCCTGATGGATCATCTACAACATCATGCAAAGTGCGCAGTATTGTACGCAAATCTTTTCCCTCACCTTATCCCTTTTGTGTGTCACTAGTAAGCTAGTCATTGGTTTTGGATATACTTATATAGCTGAATGTATAAAATATCACTCATGTGCCTCAGGGGTTCAGAATAACAGCAAGATGTCATGATGGACATGAGCGGATGGAAATGGTTGGTTTTCTTGACGCTTACAGCTGATTTAGATACAATGAATATGAACGAAACGATCCGTACAAATGAATCAAATTACATCACCTACACAATGACAGTCAGTCTGAAAGATTGGATTTGATTTATGTACAGTGTCAAACCAAAAGGTCCCTTTAAACCTTTTTTGATGATGTAATAAAACGTTCATCTCTTTTGCAGGCAGCTTAACAGCCTTGCAACCAGGTTTAAGCAGCATCTGTTACTAAGGCAGTGGACAGATTTCACTCAGAAAGCATCATGATCTATTACTGGCTCATGCAAACTGATGACAGATTGTGCTTTCTAAAACAAATAGCAAACCTATGCCCATCACGTCAATGAATTTGAGATTTAATTAAAGTGACATTCTCCAAAAATCGCCCCAGTCACCAAAAAGTGTAGCTAAATATGGAAAGTGGCATTTATAATAACACCAATGTTAATTTAATCATTTATAAGTTTCACTATTTAGTGTACTTGTATTTTCCTTGTGAATGCTTGTTAAATAATTTTGTACAGAGCAAAGCAAATGGTGGAGAAATCCATCATAAAAAAATAAAAATAAAAATAAAATCTATATGTACATATGCATTGCCATTACATCACAAGGCCATTTTATTAACTTGAAAAAAAAGACTAATATAAAATAAAGTAATAGTGTCATATCATTTAAATTATATACAAATTATGATGTTTATTTCACCAGAACATAAAAAAAAATCTCATCAGAACATAAATGTTAAAGTCATTCATAAATATTTTTAAAGCCATTTATGTAAATATGCTACATTTAAAGAGAATAACTGACAAAGAACATACCAAAGAAATAGTAGTAAAGAGAATTATTTATATTGTCTTTACTATGTACTAAAATTTAAATGAATAGTTTGATACAGTGCACTTTTTGTGTTTTATATTGTACGTATTAAAAAATTACCTGCATGTAATTACAGCTGTAACCCTTAAACTTACCAAACCCGTCCCCAAACTTATCCGCATCTCACCAAAAGTGTTTTGCAATACAACATCAACACAATAAGTGCATTGTACCTAAAAATGTTATGTAAGTACATATAGTAGTACACCTAATGTGACCAGACATGTTATATTGCTTAGTCTTGAGGTAAATATGTTAAAAACTAAAAGTGTAAAAGCCTTTAGTAGAGAGCTGAAGCTAGAAGTCTAGAGGGAGTTATTAAATCTACTGATCTCTATGCTCTGATATCTGCACCAGAGCAACTGTGGTGACATGTTCCTTACAGCAAATTATGAATGAAAGGATGGATACTGCCATAGCAAACCCATAGCAGTATGTCCTACGGAAGTACGACTCCATGTCATGTACAGAGTCCAAGGAGAAAACTCATATCACCTCTAGCATTGCAACTGGTTTTTGCTGTTGGCTATAAATAATATACTTTAAATCAAAGTTTTTCTTTCATTACCCTGTCACATACTTACATTTTTCTACCTACATGTTATTGCCGAAATACAAAGGCTTATTGTTTCTGATTAGGCGAAAAAAAGCAACCAAACAAATGAAAATATGTGTCCTCCCCTCCGGCCAGGAGTGATTTATGCTGGTCTCTATGCCTGAAATGTGTTTCAGGTTTTATAATGCACAGAATATTATTATTTATTTTATTTGTATTATTTATTTTTTTGAATGTTGAGGTTATGCTAGCTACTCTATGGTTACATTTCATTACTTTTGTGTAATACTGTAGGAATTTGAAAGGATTTCAAAATGTAATCTGTGTATTGTGTAAACAAGTCTAAAAAAAGAAAAAACAAGACAGGAAAAAGTGGAACATTATAGACTTTAGGCCACCAATGCCTTAAAACTGTGTGTGTGTGTGTGTGTGTGTGTGTGTGTGTGTGTGTGTGTGTGTGTGTGTGTGTGTACTTGTCTACCTATCTAACAGGGGACCTTGGCGTCGTTACACACTCACCAACAGGGGACCTCTGAGCCAAGAGGGGACATTTTTCAAGTCCCCTGTTGGTCATGCATTAAATCATGTGAAAATGAAGTAAAACACTAAAGAAATGCTCTGGTGATTTTTTAAATGTTTGACCAAGTAAGGACCTACAGGTGTGTGTGTTTAAATCATGTTAAAATCAAGAAACAACACTCTGGTGAATTTTTAAAAATTTTGACCAAGAGGGGACCTAAGAGTGTGTGAGTGTTTAAGGCCATGCTCAGCAGCTCCCCTGTAGGCTGGAGCAGGAACTGTAATGGCCCTTAAACACACGTCGTTCACACACACACACACACTCCTCTATTGTTTGAATGGCCTGCTGTCCTCTGACTCTAGAGCTGCTGTTTAACAGACTGCTTACTAAAGGAACAAACATCATATAGATTATATCTCTTTACTAAATACCCTGACTAGTTTCAAACTTTGCATTACTTTAAAATTAAATACTACAGGATCCAAGAAAAAACGATTAAAAAATCTAAACAACCAGGATGTAATTAGAAATACATCTGCCATCAAAATGTGTGTGTCTTCAGTTTCTACAAATAAATATTGTAAATACCATCCATCATGGCCGTGGACAGGCCGTAAAACTTTATTAAATTATTAAGGGATCTCATTCAATGCTTTTGTAAATATTTTTTGTTTCTGTGTATATATATATATAACATTTTAATGACAGTGGCCTATAATTATTGAAAAATAATGCATTATTTTATTTATATATAAAAAAAAAGGTATGGTAAATGGGACAAACTTTGCATCTAAAGTTCTTTTAAAAAAGTGTTAACATAGAGATTATTAAAAACATTTTATTTTAGCCAAGTATACATTTATGAGCTTTTTAAACTAACCACTTTTGATTTATTTATGTTTAACAAAATGATTCAGGTCCCCTGTTAGATAGTAAATCACGACGCCTGTGTGTTTGCTGTGACATTTCTTATCATCACAAACACACTGCACAGATTTAGAGTTTTTACAGCAATACCTGAGTTTAAAGGGTTAAATCAAGCAGAAATAGCTCTCTAATGTATTAATTGCCGGTCATTATTGAATAGTGATTACGTTACACACACACACTGACTCAGGTCCCCTGTTAGATAGTAAATTACGACGCCTGTGTGTTTGCTGTGACATTTCTTATCATCACAAACACACTGCAAAGATTTAGAGTTTTTACTGCAATACCTGAGTTTAAATGGTTAAATCAAGCAGAAATACCTCTCTAATGTATTAATCGCAGGTCATTATTGAATAGTGAATATGTTACACACACACTGACTCAGGTCCCCTGTTAGATAGTAAATTACGACGCCTGTGTGTTTGCTGTGACATTTCTTATCATCACAAACACTGTAAAGATTTAGAGTTTTTACAGCAATACTTGAGTTTAAAGGGTTAAATCAAGCAGAAATAGCTCTCTAATGTATTAAATGCAGGTCATTTTTGAATAGTGATTACGTTACACACACACTGACTCAGGTCCCCTGTTAGATAGTAAATCACGACGCCTGTGTGTTTGCTCTGACATTTCTTATAATCACAAACACACTGCAAAGATTAAGAGTTTTTACAGCAATAACTGAGTTTAAAGGGTTAAATCAAGCAGAAATAGCTCTCTAATGTATTAATTGCAGGTCATTATTGAATAGTGATTACGTTACACACACACACTGACTCAGGTCCCCTGTTAGATAGTAAATCACGACGCTTGTGTGTTTGCTCTGACATTTCTTATAATCACAAACACACTGCAAAGATTTAGAGGTTTTACAGCAATACTTGAGTTTAAAGGGTTAAATCAAGCAGAAATAGCTCTCTAATGTATTAATTGCAGGTCATTATTGAATAGTGATTACGTTACACACACACTGACTCAGGTCCCCTGTTAGATAGTAAATCACGACGCCTGTGTGTTTGCTGTGACATTTCTTATCATCATAAACACACTGCAAAGATTTAGAGTTTTTACAGCAATACCTGAGTTTAAAGGGTTAAATCAAGCAGAAATAGCTCTCTAATGTATTAATCGCAGGTCATTATTGAATAGTGATTACGTTACACACACACTGACTCAGGGCCCCTGTTAGATAGTAAATCACGACGCCTGTGTGTTTGCTCTGACATTTCTTATCATCACAAACACACTGTAAAGATTTAGAGTTTTTACTGCAATACCTGAGTTTAAAGGGTTAAATCAAGCAGAAATAGCTCTCTAATGTATTAATTGCAGGTCATTATTGAATAGTGATTATGTTACACACACACTGACTCAGGTCCCCTGTTAGATAGTAAATCACGACGCCTGTGTGTTTGCTGTGACATTTCTTATCATCACAAACACACTGCAAAGATTAAGAGTTTTTACAGCAATACCTGAGTTTAAAGGGTTAAATCAAGCAGAAATAGCTCTAATGTATTAAATGCAGGTCATTATTGAATAGTGATTACGTTACACACACACACTGACTCAGGTCCCCTGTTAGATAGTAAATCACGACGCCTGTGTGTTTGCTGTGACATTTCTTATAATCACAAACACACTGCAAAGATTTAGAGTTTTTACAGCATTACCTGAGTTTAAAGGGTTAAATCAAGCAGAAATAGCTCTCTAATGTATTAATTGCAGGTCACTATTGAATAGTGAATATGTTACACACACACTGACTCAGGTCCCCTGTTAGATAGTAAATCACGACGCCTGTGTGTTTGCTGTGACATTTCTTATCATCACAAACACACTGTAAAGATTTAGAGTTTTTACAGCAATACCTGAGTTTAAAGGGTTAAATCAAGCAGAAATAGCTCTAATGTATTAAATGCAGGTCATTATTGAATAGTGATTACGTTACACACACACTGACTCAGGGCCCCTGTTAGATAGTAAATCACGACGCCTGTGTGTTTGCTGTGTCATTTCTTATCATCACAAACACACTGCAAAGATTTAGAGTTTTTACAGCAATACCTGAGTTTAAAGGGTTAAATCAAGCAGAAATAGCTCTCTAATGTATTAAATGCAGGTCATTATTGAATAGTGATTACGTTACACACACACTGACTCAGGTCCCCTGTTAGATAGTAAATCACGACGCCTGTGTGTTTGCTGTGACATTTCTTATAATCACAAACACACTGCAAAGATTAAGAGTTTTTACAGCAATACCTGAGTTTAAAGGGTTAAATCAAGCAGAAATAGCTCTCTAATGTATTAAATGCAGGTCATTATTGAATAGTGATTACGTTACACACACACTGACTCAGGGCCCCTGTTAGATAGTAAATCACGACGCCTGTGTGTTTGCTGTGACATTTCTTATCATCACAAACACACTGCAAAGATTTAGAGGTTTTACAGCAATACTTGAGCTTAAAGGGTTAAATCAAGCAGAAATAGCTCTCTACTGTATTAATAGATAGTTAGATGTTAGATAGTAAATCACGACGCCTGTGTGTTTCTCTCCTCAACCCCCACAACCCCCCACTCACAATTTACATTTCAATAAGGGAAGACTTGAAAAACCAGTTTGTGAACCACAGGCCAATAGAGCTCAAACTACCAATGTGGCAGAACCCTTCTCAAATAAACTAGAGAAGATGCTGGGATTTGCCCTGCCAAATTAAACTAAATTACAGTTTTTACAATCGCTAGGCCACATTTCTCAATACTTTGGTCATTTTCAAAACTTGTTCTCCAAACCAACTTTCTGCTTCACATCAGTTATTTCACATTCAAAATCCACAAAAACTAACAAAACACTTAATTCATGTCTCAAATCAAGTGCCAATGATCCACAGTTTAGCTTGCACAGACTGAAGTTGTGATCACTGTGTGAAGAGTTTTGAACAAGTGACCAACATTTGTTTGACAAATTTGCGAGTGCCAGAGACTTTAACTAAGGAGAATATTCTGAGCACAGTGTGTGATGTTATTGAGATCTTTTATGAAACTTTTTAGAGGTGATAAAAGTAAGAGTTCCAGAGTATCGAGCTGAAGAGAAAAGTCTGAGCACAGCGTCCGATACTGTTGAGATCCCTTCTGAAACTTTAGAGGAGACACATATGAGCAATCCAGTCTCTCTAGCCAAGGAGACAAATCAGAGCATAGTATGTGATGTTGTTGAGATCTCTTATGAAACTTTAGTGGAGATAAACATGAGAGAATGTCATTTTTTGTCTCAGGATAAACATGTGAGAAGCAGGAGACTTAGCCTTATGTCTCAATTTGATGTTCACTTGATCTCATTTCTGTCTAGGAGAAAGATGTGAGTTGAGAAGGAGATCTCAGGTTTGATTTTCCTTTCCTCTAGGTTGGCCTTTGGTTCACAAACTGGGTTTTTAGGGCCCTATAAAATCCGTTTTATTTTTTCCCAAATTCCATTTTTTCCGTTTAAATTTTTGCAAATTCCGTTTTTTCCGTTTTAATTTTTGCAGATTCCTTTTTTTCCGTTAAAATGTTTGGTAATTCATTTTTTTTACCCTTTACTGTTATTTTGGTGAAAAAAAGAGTTTGCTTTTAATGTTAATATAATACAACATAAAACAAAAAATAGGAATGACCTTAAATTTATCGAGGTAACAAACATCACATTTACTTTTTAGGACAAATATGATATTTGACATAACACTGCACTTCAAATACTTCAAATATTAATGGTTATTAGCTTTAAACTTTCCGGTAAAATAAATTATAATAGTTTATATAAGTTACAATGAAAGTGCTCCATTAGCTTTTTCTTTCAAGTAATTTTTTTTTTAAAAAGAACTAAAAAAAAAAAAAAATCATAAGAATCATCTTTTACAGTACTATTAAGTAAAACATTTAAATTTGAAAATTAACATAAAAAAAACATTTCACCATGAAATCATGTAGTGAATTGTTCTGTGTGTTTAACAATCACCATTATGATATCCAGAGCTGTGAAAAATAAAAATACACAAAAACACAACCCTGCCTGAAGTTTTTTCCCCAAACTTCAAAGGCCCCTTTAAATGATTAAAACTAGATGCTTATCTTAACTTTAAGGTTACTTATCATGTAAACTACCCATAGGCTACAGCATGTTAAATGCATGTTTGGAACAGACTAACAGAGGGGAAAACGGTCGCATTTGCAGCAGATATGCATTGCTGCCTAATGTGTACATTATAAATCAAAGCACGAGATGACAGGGGTCGAGCAGAACACCGGAAAATCTGACAGAATGGACAATATTTGTCTGTCTGTGCAATACACGAGCCGCGGTTCAGGTGCGCGCGCGACCAATGCTGCCGAACGCAGAGCCGTGGAGACCAACTTCGCTGTACCTTCATTGTTTTGAAGGGCGAGCTGAAATGACGGGAGGGGTTGTGTCGCGAAGATTTGCTTCCCCCGGTCTGCACTTTCCTCAGACATACGTTCTCCACCCACACGACACAGAATTTAATTACAAATATGTAAAATTCCGGGGAAATCTGCGTTAACACCAGATTCCGCGTTAATATGCCAATTCCGCGATTCCGTCCGCGATTCCGTGATCGCAGAAATTATAGGGCCCTAGGTTTTCAAGTCTTCCCTTATTTATTATTATTAAAATGTAAATTGTGTGGGGGGGTTGTGTGGATCTACTGTGTTTGTGGGCCCAGTTTATAGCAGTTAGTTCACCTACAAATGAAAATTAGCCCATGATTTACTCACCCTCAAGTCATCCCAAGTGTATATGATATTCTTTTTTTAAATGAATAAAATCAGAGTTATTTGAATTAATATTAAAAAAGTCCTGGCTCTTCCCAGCTTTATAATGCCAGTGCCTTGTCGGTCCATAAAAGTGCATCTAACCATCATATAACTGATCCACACAGTAACTGATCCATAGACTAAAATACTAGCTTTCGGTTTTCAGTGCCACACGAATCACATTGCGCTTAAAGGACAACTCCGGTGAGAAATGACCCTAGGGGTAATTAACAGATGGTTATCGAGTAGATCGTTCTCTGGGATGCGGTTTCATGAAAATCGAATTTAAAGAGTTTTATGTCTAAACACAGATTAGCTTATAATGTTTGTCTATGGGGCATGGAATAAGTGAAATTAAATCGCTAGTTAATACCACTAACAAGGTAGCATAATGAGGGTCCCTACATGCAAACCGAAGCATTGAGAACTTGTTAGAGTACAAACGGTTTAATAAGAAGATACTTTATAAAGACAGTACATTACACGTTTACAGACTGCAGCCATCTTGGAAAACAGTCTCGACGACTCGAGCCACGAACGCTGTGCTAAGTGAGCTGGTCGATAGGAATTAAGTTTGTGAAATCTAATTACATGGACTTTTTTATCTTTTTTTTCTCTACTGCGTTCAGTGCTTTCTTCCGGAAACAACGGCCCATATGAGATTCCAAGTCACAGTTCATCACTTAGCACAGCGTTCGTCACTCAAATCTGTTTTTAGAGATAAAACTCTTTACACTTGATTTCCATGAAACCGCATCCCAGAGAACGATCTACTCGGTAACCATCTGTTAATTACCCCGAGGGTCATTTCTCACCGGAGTTGTCCTTTAAAGAGTAACCCTTCTTCACCCATGAATCCTTGACGTATGTGCACTGACAAACGCAGAAGAGAGAAGATAGAGCTAAACAAAACTTAGCATCAGGGGTTACTCTTTTCATAATAACACTAAAACACAATTTCTTTCAATAAAAATAGTTAGTTTAGTCTATAAAGTTTAAAATATGGACATTGTTCTTACACAAACGTGCCACTTTGCTTCAGAAGGCTCTTCATTACTCATGTGCTATATGCGTGAACACCTGAAGCACACGCCCAAAAGCTGTATCTCTGACAGTCCACGAATGCTAAACTAAAATGCTAAAATTAATACAAAATTATTTAAAAAAAATAGGAAGTATCCCAGTAAACATAGTTGCTTATGTCATAGTAGGTTCAGTTAAGTGAACATAAACTTTGAGAAAAAGTAACTTTAAAATTATTAACTTATAAAAAAAAAAATATATATATATATATATATATTTTTGTTTTTTGTTTTTTACAGTGAGGACAATACACTGTTATATTACAACTACTGAGAGACCATCCTGAAAAGCACTGTTTATTTCATTTGTATCATATCTTTTGTATTTATTTGTGCTTTCACTTGTAATGTGTTTGGGCTAGTGGTTTAGATGTGCTCTTGATATTGGAATAGAGAATAGTGTGTGTGGAGTTCGCTGCTCAACCCCCCACCAGTAATTTACATTTCAATGCATGAAGACTCTCACAGGTGAGACACAGAACCTCACTACTGTTACCGATGTCCTAGACCAAATACCCTGCCAAAAATAAATTGAAATTACATGATGAAATGAAATTACAATCGCTAGGACACATTTCCCAATCTTTAGGAGAACTGAGTGAGGAGTTTATAAATTTGCTAACCAACTTTCAGCTTCACAGCAGTTAATTTTACATTTACAAATCAACTCATTCTTACAGAGCACTGGCAGCACAGGTTATACAATTAAAATGTCTTTACAAAACTAGAATGACACTCTGCTGCTTATAATTCACTGCATACTTACAGTACAGTACAACATTATTCCTAAGTTTCCTCTTTTGAATGGATGGTAATGGTCTAACACTGGTGTTGGTGTTCAGTTTCATCAAAGTTGCTTTGATAGTGTTTGATTTCTTTAGCAGGATAAATTGCATTACAATATTACTGTATACATGTTGTAAATTGCTGTCTCATTCAGTTTTTTTATTATGTTATTGTTTTGTCCATAAGTTTAACACTTTTGAAAACAGAATGTAAGGATGTGCAAATTGGCCCGTAGAACAAAGATTTGATTGTGTTTGTGTCAAAGTGAGAAAAGATTTCCGGTAAATTGAAAGATGTTGCCATTGAATGCATTTTGTGCTAAAGCAATGTTGATCCACAGTTAAGCTGTGATATAAAATTTTCTTTTACAAAACATTTCTCAATAATAAACACACTTTTTCAAAACTCTTCACAAGTGATCACAACTTCAGTCTGTGCAAGCTAAACTGTGGATCATTGGCACTTGATTTGAGACATGAATGAAGTGTTTTGTTAGTTTTTGTGAATTTTGAATGTGAAATAACTGATGTGAAGCGGAAAGTTGGTTCGGAGAACTGTGTGAAGGATTTTGAAAATGACCAAAGTATTGAGAAATGTGGCCTAGCGATTGTAAAAACTGTAATTTCGTTTAATTTGGCAGGGCAAATCCCAGCATCTTCTCTAGTTTATTTGAGAAGGGTTCTGCCACATTGGTAGTTTGAGCTCTATTGGCCTGTGGTTCACAAACTGGTTTTTCAAGTCTCCCTTATTGAAATGTAAATTGTGAGTGGGGGGTTGTGGGGGTTGAGGAGAGAAACACACAGGCGTCGTTATTTACTATCTAACATCTAACTATCTATTAATACAGTAGAGAGCTATTTCTGCTTGATTTAACCCTTTAAGCTCAAGTATTGCTGTAAAAACTCTAAATATTTACAGTGTGTTTGTGATTATAAGAAATGTCACAGCAAACACACAGGCGTCATGATTTACTATCTAACAGGGGACCTGAGTCAGTGTGTGTGTAACGTAATCACTATTCAATAATGACCTGCATTTAATACATTAGAGAGCTATTTCTGCTTGATTTAACCCTTTAAACTCAGGTATTGCTGTAAAAACTCTTAATCTTTGCAGTGTGTTTGTGATGATAAGAAATGTCACAGCAAACACACAGGCGTCGTGATTTACTATCTAACAGGGGACCTGAGTCAGTGTGTGTGTAACGTAATCACTATTCAATAATGACCTGCATTTAATACATTAGAGAGCTATTTCTGCTTGATTTAACCCTTTAAACTCAGGTATTGCTGTAAAAACTCTAAATATTTACAGTGTGTTTGTGATGATAAGAAATGTCACAGCAAACACACAGGCGTCGTGATTTACTATCTAACGGGACCTGAGTCAGTGTGTGTGTAACGTAATCACTATTCAATAATGACCTGCGATTAATACATTAGAGAGCTATTACTGCTTGATTTAACCCTTTAAACTCAAGTATTGCTGTAAAAACTCTAAATCTTTACAGTGTGTTTATGATGATAAGAAATGTCACAGCAAACACACAGGCGTCGTGATTTACTATCTAACAGGGGACCTGAGTCAGTGTGTGTGTGTAACGTAATCACTATTCAATAATGACCTGCGATTAATACATTAGAGAGCTATTTCTGCTTGATTTAACTCTTTAAACTCAGGTATTGCTGTAAAAACTCTAAATCTTTGCAGTGTGTTTGTGATGATAAGAAATGACACAGCAAACACACAGGCGTCGTGCTTTACTATCTAACAGGGGACCTGAGTCAGTGTGTGTGTAACGTAATCACTATTCAATAATGACCTGCATTTAATACATTAGAGAGCTATTTCTGCTTGATTTAACCCTTTAAACTCAGGTATTGCTGTAAAAACTCTAAATCTTTACAGTGTGTTTATGATGATAAGAAATGTCACAGCAAACACACAGGCGTCGTGATTTACTATCTAACAGGGGACCTGAGTCAGTGTGTGTGTGTAACATAATCACTATTCAATAATGACCTGCAATTAATACATTAGAGAGCTATTTCTGCTTGATTTAACTCTTTAAACTCAGGTATTGCTGTAAAAACTCTAAATCTTTGCAGTGTGTTTGTGATGATAAGAAATGACACAGCAAACACACAGGCGTCGTGCTTTACTATCTAACAGGGGACCTGAGTCAGTGTGTGTGTAACGTAATCACTATTCAATAATGACCTGCATTTAATACATTAGAGAGCTATTTCTGCTTGATTTAACCCTTTAAACTCAGGTATTGCTGTAAAAACTCTAAATCTTTACAGTGTGTTTATGATGATAAGAAATGTCACAGCAAACACACAGGCGTCGTGATTTACTATCTAACAGGGGACCTGAGTCAGTGTGTGTGTAACGTAATCACTATTCAATAATGACCTGCAATTAATACATTAGAGAGCTATTACTGCTTGATTTAACTCTTTAAACTCAGGTATTGCAGTAAAAACTCTAAATCTTTGCAGTGTGTTTGTGATGATAAGAAATGTCACAGCAAACACACAGGCGTCGTGATTTACTATATAACAGGGGACCTGAGTCAGTGTGTGTGTAATGTAATCACTATTCAATAATGACCTGCATTTAATACATTAGAGAGCTATTTCTGCTTGATTTAACCCTTTAAACTCAGGTATTGCTGTAAAAACTCTAAATATTTACAGTGTGTTTGTGGTGATAAGAAATGTCACAGCAAACACACAGGCGTCGTGATTTACTATCTAACAGGGGACCTGAGTCAGTGTGTGTAACGTAATCACTATTCAATAATGACCTGCGATTAATACATTAGAGAGCTATTTCTGCTTGATTTAACCCTTTAAACTCAGGTATTGCAGTAAAAACTCTAAATCTTTGCAGTGTGTTTGTGATGATAAGAAATGTCAGAGCAAACACACAGGCGTCGTGCTTTACTATCTAACAGGGGACCTGAGTCAGTGTGTGTGTAACGTAATCACTATTCAATAATGACCTGCGATTAATACATTAGAGAGCTATTTCTGCTTGATTTAACCCTTTAAACTCAGGTATTGCAGTAAAAACTCTTAATCTTTACAGTGTGTTTGTGATGATAAGAAATGTCAGAGCAAACACACAGGCGTCGTGATTTACTATCTAACAGGGGACCTGAGTCAGTGTGTGTGTAACGTAATCACTATTCAATAATGACCTGCATTTAATACATTAGAGAGCTATTTCTGCTTGATTTAACCCTTTAAACTCAGGTATTGCTGTAAAAACTCTAAATCTTTACAGTGTGTTTATGATGATAAGAAATGACACAGCAAACACACAGGCGTCGTGATTTACTATCTAACAGGGGACCTGAGTCAGTGTGTGTGTGTAACATAATCACTATTCAATAATGACCTGCAATTAATACATTAGAGAGCTATTTCTGCTTGATTTAACTCTTTAAACTCAGGTATTGCTGTAAAAACTCTAAATCTTTGCAGTGTGTTTGTGATGATAAGAAATGACACAGCAAACACACAGGCGTCGTGCTTTACTATCTAACAGGGGACCTGAGTCAGTGTGTGTGTAACGTAATCACTATTCAATAATGACCTGCATTTAATACATTAGAGAGCTATTTCTGCTTGATTTAACCCTTTAAACTCAGGTATTGCTGTAAAAACTCTAAATCTTTACAGTGTGTTTATGATGATAAGAAATGTCACAGCAAACACACAGGCGTCGTGATTTACTATCTAACAGGGGACCTGAGTCAGTGTGTGTGTAACGTAATCACTATTCAATAATGACCTGCGATTAATACATTAGAGAGCTATTTCTGCTTGATTTAACCCTTTAAACTCAGGTATTGCTGTAAAAACTCTAAATCTTTGCAGTGTGTTTGTGATGATAAGAAATGACACAGCAAACACACAGGCGTCGTGCTTTACTATCTAACAGGGGACCTGAGTCAGTGTGTGTGTAACGTAATCACTATTCAATAATGACCTGCATTTAATACATTAGAGAGCTATTTCTGCTTGATTTAACCCTTTAAACTCAGGTATTGCTGTAAAAACTCTAAATCTTTGCAGTGTGTTTGTGATTATAAGAAATGTCACAGCAAACACACAGGCGTCGTGATTTACTATCTAACAGGGGACCTGAGTCAGTGTGTGTGTAATGTAATCACTATTCAATAATGACCTGCATTTAATACATTAGAGCTATTTCTGCTTGATTTAACCCTTTAAACTCAGGTATTGCTGTAAAAACTCTAAATCTTTGCAGTGTGTTTGTGATGATAAGAAATGTCACAGCAAACACACAGGTGTCGTGATTTACTATCTAACAGGGGACCTGAGTCAGTGTGTGTGTAACATAATCACTATTCAATAATGACCTGCAATTAATACATTAGAGAGCTATTTCTGCTTGATTTAACCCTTTAAACTCAGGTATTGCTGTAAAAACTCTAAATCTTTGCAGTGTGTTTGTGATGATAAGAAATGTCACAGCAAACACACAGGCGTCGTGCTTTACTATCTAACAGGGGACCTGAGTCAGTGTGTGTGTAACGTAATCACTATTCAATAATGACCTGCAATTAATACATTAGAGAGCTATTTCTGCTTGATTTAACCCTTTAAACTCAGGTATTGCAGTAAAAACTCTTAATCTTTACAGTGTGTTTGTGATGATAAGAAATGTCACAGCAAACACACAGGCGTCGTGATTTACTATCTAACAGGGGACCTGAGTCAGTGTGTGTGTAACCTAATCACTATTCAATAATGACCTGCAATTAATACATTAGAGAGCTATTTCTGCTTGATTTAACCCTTTAAACTCAGGTATTGCTGTAAAAACTCTTAATCTTTGCAGTGTGTTTGTGATGATAAGAAATGTCACAGCAAACACACAGGCGTCGTGATTTACTATCTAACAGGGGACCTGAGTCAGTGTGTGTGTAACCTAATCACTATTCAATAATGACCTGCAATTAATACATTAGAGAGCTATTTCTGCTTGATTTAACCCTTTAAACTCAGGTATTGCTGTAAAAACTCTAAATCTTTGCAGTGTGTTTGTGATGATAAGAAATGTCACAGCAAACACACAGGCGTCGTGATTTACTATCTAACAGGGGACCTGAGTCAGTGTGTGTGTAACCTAATCACTATTCAATAATGACCTGCAATTAATACATTAGAGAGCTATTTCTGCTTGATTTAACCCTTTAAACTCAGGTATTGCTGTAAAAACTCTTAATCTTTGCAGTGTGTTTGTGATGATAAGAAATGTCACAGCAAACACACAGGCGTCGTGATTTACTATCTAACAGGGGACCTGAGTCAGTGTGTGTGTAACCTAATCACTATTCAATAATGACCTGCAATTAATACATTAGAGAGCTATTTCTGCTTGATTTAACCCTTTAAACTCAGGTATTGCTGTAAAAACTCTAAATCTTTGCAGTGTGTTTGTGATGATAAGAAATGTCACAGCAAACACACAGGCGTCGTGATTTACTATCTAACAGGGGACCTTATAACCCTAAAGAACAATTTCTGCTTGTCCAGTCCTTGATTTATTTTATTTTTGTAAATGGTGCAAGAAATCAAATCTCACTCTTAAAATCTCAAGAACAAAGTATTTCGGGGGGATTTTAGAGAGCAGAAACTATATTTGAATAGGCAGCTAATACAATCGGGCACAAATGTAAATACATTGGTGTACCTGACAATAATCTTAAATGAGAGATGTGGACTGATCATATACTGTAATTATGAAGACACAACAGAGAATGAATTTCTTAAAGAAATGACTTTTCTGTAATGTATTAGGTGTTATGTCTAAGGTATATTGTGTGTGTGTGTGCCTATTGTGATACCAGATGCCCGTGTAAACAAGTGAACTTATTTTAATGTGTTGACTAACATACTAAAGCACAAGAAGACTTGTGGACTAACTAAGTGTAGTGTGTTACTTGATGTTACATCTTGTAACTTTATTGCGACTGTGTAATAAATATATTTAAAAATAAGTTTCAAAATAAATTAAAGTATTAAAGTATATTTTAGGTTACAAATAAATACTTCTGAGTACATTCAAAAGAACACAGTTATTATAAAAAGACACATTACTACTTGACACATTATATAGTCTGTACGAAGCTTAACTGCATTTATGTTATTTATTTGTAAAGACATGTAATGGTGGAGATGGCATATATATATATATATATATATATATATATATATATATATATATATATATATATATATATATATATATATATATATATATATATATGTATGTATGTATGTATGTGTATATATATATATATATATATATATATATATATATATATATATATATATATATATATATATATATATATATATATATATATATATATATATATATATATATATATATATATATATATATATATATATATATATATATATAATGAAGACAGACTTGACTGCCAGCTCACTTCACATTCACACACAGCTCCACTGCAGACTAATGGAGGTCCCCTGTTGGATAGGTAGACATCCGTCACACACACACACACAGCTCCATTAGAGTCTATGGAGGTCCCCTGTTGGATAGGTAGACATCGTTCAGGTCCCCTCTTGGCATATTTTTTAAAAAATAAAAATATGCTTATTTGAAGTTATATTATGAATAAGGGCCTTAAAAGAAAATTTTGTATGTGATTTTTGTTTCTTCAAAATGACTAGAAACACAGGTCCCCTCTTGGATAGTGTAGAGTGATAGTCCCCTCTTGGTAATATAGACGTGTATGTGTGTGTGTGTGTGTGTGTGTGTGTGTGTGTGTGTGTGTGTGTGTGTGTGTGTGTGTGTGTGTGTGTGTGTGTGTGTGTGTGTGTGTGTGTGTGTGTTGGAGACGGGAGGATGTGGTTTGAAGGTGTAAAAATATTTTTGTATGCTTGTGATCTCTTTTTTTTTTTCTTTGAAGATTGAACATTGGTTAAAATAATCTGTTTACCACTGCTCTGAATTAACTTTCTTGGTTTTTAAAGGATGTCATATTCAGGCTTGTGTTCATTGTACTGATATTACTTATAATCTATATTAATCTATACTATGATTGTTGTGACAGCCATTTGTGTTGCCTTGATTGTTGAAAGATGGTTTATCTCATTGCTCATGCAAAGAAAAAAAAGCTAAGAAGTGATGGTGATTAAATGACTATATATATATATATATATATATATATATATATATATATATATATATATATATATATATATATATATATATAGTCATTTAATCACCATATATATATATAAAGGAGTATATGAGGACTCAGTTTAATAATACTGCAGTAGATGGCATCTTTGTTCATATAGTCTCAATTTTCTTCAGCTGCAGAGTCATGTCCTTTCTGTATTTCCACTGCGAGTATAAATTGTGCTTGCAAGAGACTGACGCTTGTTGCTTTCACAACGTGTAAATGTATATGTAAACCAGTGAGCCCGTCTGGGGCCACTGATGCTGTGTAATTTGATGTTGTACGGTAATCAAATAATAAAGCTCATCATCTCTGTAGTGTCTGCTGTGAAGATTACCATAATCAAAAACGTTCTCAACACAATAAATAACTTCAAGACATAGCATAAAAGTATGGTCCTTGGTTATTATGGAGTTCACCAAAGTTCACCTAGCAAAACTTTTTTTGTTGTTTAAGAGAAATGTATCTTTGCCAAAATCGAAGATATGAATTAGAGATAAATTCCATTGCGGTATATGTTTACAAGCTTTAATGGACGGGGGCAAGGGTGTGTGATATTAAAGAGTCATTTCCAATGTGCCATATCGGGAATATGTTTATGATGTTCTTTGCTTTGAGCATCAAAACCTTTCAGAGAGGAAGAGATGCAGAAAGATATTGATTAATCTTTCAAACTAACAGCATTGCTGTACATTTATAGCTGATTACTTCACTCCCTCTCACAGCAAATATGACCCTAAAGTACTCAAAGGTTTTGATCCTCATTTCCCAAAGGATTATAGAGGAAAATGTACACTCAGAAAAATGTTCTGCCATCTAAGCACAAAATGTTCTGCCTTTGTAAATGTTCCAGATCAAACTTTTGATTGATGCCACAAAACAACAGGTGGACAGAGTGTAAAGGTTTTTTTTGTTTTGTTTTTTGACAAAGAAAATACTATTTTTAGGTTACACTTTTATTTATGGTCCACTTTAGACACTCTACTAACTATAAGTAACTTTACAATTACATGTCAACTAACTCTCATTAGAGTAGGTTTCTAGCAAGCAATAACCGCCATTTCACAGTCTCGGTTAAAGCGTAGTTTACCCAAAAATCTTTAATTCTGTCATTAATTACTTACCCTCATGTCGTTCAACACCCATAAGACCTTTGTTCATCTTCAGAACCCATATTAAGATTATTATTTTTTTTTTAAATCTGAAGGCTCAGAAAGGCCTTCATTGGCAGCAGTGATATTTCCTCTCTCAAGACCCACAAAAGGCACTAAAGACGTTCGATACAAAGTTTATCTCACTACAGTGGCTCTACAATAACTTTATGAAAAGACAAATTGTTTTTGTGTGCAAAAAAAAAAATCTAAATAACGACTTTATTTAACGAGTTACATCTGGGCCTCTGTCATGAACTCACAAAGCACCACAACATGCGCAAGAATATGTATATATATTAAATTCATATATATTCATAAATATATATTTACTTCAGAGGCCACAAGAACATGTTGCACAAAGTCATTATTTTGATTTGATTCACACAAGAACTATCCTTCAAACAACTATCCTTTTATGGGTCTTGAGAGAGGAAATGTCATTGCTGGAAATGGGCTGAGCCATTGAATTTCAACAAAAATATCTTTATCTGTGTTCCGAAAATGAACAAAGACCTTATTGGTGTTGAACGACATGAGGGTAAGTAATTAATGACAGCATTTTCATTTTGGAACACATGAAAATGTCAAAGAAATGAAACTAAACACCTAGTAATCACTTTGCTTATATGTAATATCATACATCTTGCAGGTTATTTTGGCGATAGACTTACTTAAAAATATACTAACTGAAATAGGAAAAGTATGTTGTACTGACAAATGCTGTCCTCCTAGGTCATATAAAGGCATTGAGTAGCTTGTTCAAATGTGTTTGACTGAGCTAAACTTTGCAGGACAGCGGCCCTCCAGGACTGAGTTTGGGGACCCCTGGTATATAGTATAGTGTTCTAACTAAAAACTGTAGAGATGTGTGTGACTTAAGCATTGTCAATTGCAAGATATATTGTCACAAATATAGATAAATTAAAACAACCCAACTAAATTTTTCTCAAGGTGTTTATGACATAAGTGTTAGCAGTTAAATAAAAAAGTATTATTTGACATGAACAAAGTTTAATACTTCCCTTTCGTTTGAAACCAGATAACTGTGATTTAATGTTGCATCTTTGTATAAATAGGAAAATAATTACAATAATATAAATAAATGAAGTTCCAAGTGCCCAACCAAAGGGAACACTGATCCACATGATGGTGAGTAAAATAAATAAATAAAAAGTTTTAGGAAAGTCAACATCAGCTTATGTGATGTTCTCTTAAATTTGACAATTCAACATTCTAGATGATTTTGGGAAATGAGTGAATGCAACTAAAAATAACTGCAGAAGTGGAGGAAATTAGTAAAACTTTTATTAAGAAATGCCCTGCCTCAAAAAAAACTTTTTTTCCCTTGACAAAATGGCACTCAAACCAATCAATTAATCTTAAATTGGATTTTCTGAGTAACCAAGGCATAGTATGTGAATAGTCCAGATTACTAGATTTCTACAATTAAGTTATGCCATTAAGTAATGTTAGTTTAAAAGTGTTAGAACAACTGTTGGATTTTGCAGTGTATATTAAGCTGACACTCTACTAATAGTCTAATGATTATCTGACATGTAGATGCAAACTTACTTATAGTTAGTAGAATGTCTAATGTGAACAATCAAAATAAAGTGCAAAAATAATACAAATAGTGAGTTAATAAAAGTATTAATAAAGTATTAAAATAATTCAAAATAAATAATATACAATTGTTTCAGGCCTACCTTTCATGTACAATTAGATCAGGGTCACAATGTTCATGGACTGTTGAACAGCTTTTACTTAAAATTATAATGATTCTCCAATATTGATTATGTCTAAGTTTAGTTCTTATACCAACTATATCATCTAAGTATGGCCGTACCATCTTACATAAAAAATGATATCTGCTTTATAACTTGTAAAACTGTTTATACTGTTGGAAGTTATCCCCTTCAAGCTTTGTAGAATTACACTCACACACACGCACGCACACACACACGCACGCACGCACGCACGCACGCACACACAAACTCAACAAGGGAGCTTGGAGACTCAATGATACTGAAGGGGATCAGATATCATGAGTTCAAGAGAAGAAAACACATCAAACACTTGTCGATCTTTATCAAGCTTTTTGGAGATCAGACACAGTGACGAAAACATCACCAAAAGTAAAAATGAGAATGTGGCCCTTTCCATTATCTCTGAACTTTCCTGGCTTGGAAGGCTTGCACATCAAATGAGCAGTCTTGAGCCAAAACATCACAAACATCAAAGTTTGGGAAGATGTCACAAAACCACCTTGTTAGTGACCTGAAAAGATGAAGACTGAAAGAATATGTGAAACACTGGATGATAGTGCACCGCGGCCTGGCATTTATGCTCCTACTCCCAAAGCATCTGGACACCAGAAGATAAAAGACAGCAGAGGAGGAAATTGTAAGGCGGATTAGCACTCTACCGGAGGCCATACATTTTAAAGAGGCCATCTGCATTCATATAGGGATGTCTCTAAGTCATGTCGTAAAAAAAATGGTAGTCTCGAGGAAAAGGAGCCAGTCATCCGAGAGATTTCATTGTTATGAGACATGGTCAATAACCAGAGAGAAGATGTGACCTAATTTCAACTCATAGACTGCCTGTAACAACCATGACTCAAACATAAAGTGCAGCAGTTTAGAAGTAAACCACAAGGATGATCATGATAACAAGAACTTAATACATTTGCAAGCTCAGATTCATCAGGAAAATTATACATTCAAGATCAGATAGGTTAAAACAGGTAATACAGTTTATACAAAAGAGGTTGAGCAAGCATTCCATCTCACTGATACACTGTAAAACATTTTTGTTGGTTTAACTTAAAAAAGTAAGTAACCTGGTTGCCTTAAAATTTTGAGTTTATTGAAGTCAAAAATTTGAGTTGATACAATGAAGGAAATTGGTTAAATAAATAGAAACTAATATTGAAAAAGAAATTAATATTATATTTGAACTACCTAAAAAATGTGATAAATCATAAAAATAGCACGATTTGGCAAGTTTCACTGCTTAATCACAAATAAAATTACCCAATATGCTTACATATTTTAATAAAATATGAATAAAGGTTGTCGATTCTCAAAAATGTTCATTGTATTAACTCAAATTTTTAATTTCAATGAACTCAAAATTTTAAGGCAACCAGGTAACTTATTTTTTTTAAAGTTTTTTTTACAGTTTAGTTGACAGGATTTGTAACTTCCATCTTTTGCATGTGTGTTTTTGAGCCAATCACCTAAGCTGTAAGCCTTGTAAAAAAAAGAAGTGTGTTATTTCAAAGAGATTGTCAGATGTCCACTTGAGTGGAGTGTATTGAGTTTTTTATCTGAAGAAATACAGTATTAAACATAATACAGTAATAAAATGGTAATGCTGTGTGTATTTAACAAACCAATGCATACAATTATATAAATCATGTGAAAGCTATAAAATATATACAAAAAAATACAGATTCAATTATTGAAAATGCAACTGAGTTTGTTCCCATTCGACCAGGAGACATCCCAGATAGCATGCAATCTTTGAAACAATATTGAGTCAGTGTCGATGTGTCTACACTAATTGCATTGAATTAATGTTACAAAGCGATGTTTCTTCAGTATCACTCTTGAACCCTCAGTTAATGTTGAAGCAATGTTGAGATTTCAACCGCAAATCAATGGTAATATTATTGATTCAATATTACAAAGAGATATTTTTTTCAACATCAGTTTTGCACCCCCAGTTAGTATTGAAACAATGTTGAGATTTTAATCACACATCAATATAATATTGATTCAACATTACAAAGGGATTTTAGGTGTGTTTGACATCCGATCTGCGAGAGTAACTGCGTGCAGGCGAGGAGGAGCAGCAAACGGAGACGTGGGATGCATTCTGCTTCCCGTAGTGACGCTTGCACTGTTTCAAACCTTATCACAGCTGAAGTGAAATAAATGCAGTATTTGTCAAATACACAGATGTTTTAGATACATAGTATAGATAGATAGAATAGATAGAATATACACGAAACACGTGATTGCTTTGAGAAGCTGCGCACTACTTCAAGTCAGCCACAGATCGGTCTTTGGTGCATTAAGTCAAACAAGTGTACTGTGAAAAGCAGGGCAGAGCCATAAAAGAACGTTGCGTGGTTGATGATAAGCAGCAGCTACGCTTCACACCATTCTCGGATCTCTCACGGAGAAGCGACGGAAACTTAAAAGGAGGAACAATGACAGTGAAGGATGCGAGAGGACCAGGCCTGGGCTGAATCCGAAATCAACCCCTATACCTCAAACATACTGGCACATAATTTCGGAGAGCTTTCTCTGCAGAGGGGTTTGCGGTGTTGTGGTGGCCGGGCAGTGACTGGAAGAGCGGTGGTGGTGAAGCAAAAAAAGACCCGGTAATAAGGAGAGCTTGCTTCTTCTGAGTTGAAGTGGAGTGGCTGCTGTGCCCGAGAGGGAGCGGCGAAGTCGAAGGATTGAGCTGTCCACTGAGTGTCCAGTACCATTGCATGGCACCACAAGGAATAAAAAAAACTCTATCAATGTAAGCCAGTCTTTACGATTAAATGCTTGTTGTTTCCATGGTCTGGAATTAGGATATTTTCTTACAATTTTGACTGGATTTAGGTTGTCATACAAAATTTGATGTAGTCAGTTATTATCGCTGTTTTTTTAAATTCAAGTCACCATCAAAAACTCAACCAATATATGCATGGCAAATGACCCCTGACGTTATGTCTTCTGAACACTGGGTGATTCAATAAGTGGCTGGCTTCTCTCTCTTCGGCATTTGTTTATATTGTGGAAACAAGAATACAATATTGTGGTCCACGAAGCCTAGTGGAGGCTGCACGTGAGCAGTATAAGCATTGTTTATGTTCCCATAACACAAGTCTAACACCTTTTCTTTCCTTTTGGGGGAATCCACATAATGTTTGAAGGATGGGAGGACACTGCGCAGCCTACAGCTGTTAAAATCCCCCATAATAAACACCAGAGCATCAGGATATTTACTCAGCATAGAGTGAATGCTCTGGGCTTCTAGCTCAGATGCTGTGTCAGTATTAACACCAGGCGGAATATAAACACAGCTGATAACCACTGTGGGAAATTCCTGAGTGAGGTAGTATGGGCGAAGAGAAAGCATCAGCATTTCGATGTCAGGTGTGCAGACCCTACCATGGCTCTCGATGTTATTGCCCAATCGGTTGTTAAAGGGGTGATGAATTGAGAAACTTTCCCTTGAGCTTTTGATATATAAAAGCTCATTGTAATATAAGAATATCCTGCAAGTTTCAGAGCTGAAAACTTCATTGTTAGTCAAAGAAAAGCTTTTATAGACACCAGGTCCAGAAAACGATTGTGTGCTCCATCCTTATTTCATTGCGCTATGAAACACGCCTCTATAACACGTCTAATTCAGTAGCCCTACCCACCGACTCATGGAGGTGATCAGGTCGCGCTAGCTAACAACAATAAACATGCCGAAGAATATAGTAAGATATTGTGCTAAATCTGGTTGTGGAAGAACACAGTCGTTGCATAAGCTTATGCATTAGGAATGTGTGATACTTCATTTATTTTTGATGAAGTTCCAGCTCACGTGGGGACATTCGTGTGCTCGCTTCATTTCGCTGTGGAATCATTTGTAAACAAGTGTCAGATGCTGGATTTGCAGACATATTGAGATTAAAACACAATGCTGTGCCTTCTATATTGGACACGACAGGAATGGTGCAACACACTTATGTGAGTAAAACGTGCTTTATATGTGATAGTATTGCATTCATTTTTATAGATCATTTTGATTATGTGTACGTGTCTAACAGAACATATATAGCACGCTGGACTCACTCGCTATGTGTTTTCAAGATCTGGTACCAAAACGAAAGCCAGTCAGTTGATCGATTAACCTCAAATAGTGAAAAAAATATTCCTTTCTTGATTTGCACTATTCACTCTCTCTTGATGTGACATTTGAAGGGCGCTCGGGTGGCCGTGCCATGTAATACAAAAATAATAGTCCAATTAATCACAGGTGGATGAGAAATATATCATTGTGTTTGTTTGATAAAGATGTTTATGAGCCATGTGGTCAAGAGAATCATTCCGGTTGCATTTTGAAAATAATCCCTCATGTGAACTGACAGGGGCAGGGATGGCAGGGAAGCTGAAGCTCATTAAATATGCAAATCTTATCCAATCCTTGCGGTGGGCATTTACTTCTAAGTCTCTAGTGCGGCAAGCCCATCAAAACCCAACGTTTTAGAGAGAGCCTCAAAACCAGTGTAGAAAATAGCCTTTTACTTATTAGTTATGTTTTTGAATGTAAAAACCACACAAACGTCAGGACTGAATCCGATCTGAGGATATCGGAATTCATTAATTTCTTCCTGCTTAATTGTTTACATGTCATTTCCAATTTGCCACATCAGAGGGAAAAATCAGAATTGGGTTACTTGAAACTTGCAGTGTAAAGGGGCCACAATGTCAATGATGGTCCGACATACTTTGAAATTTCAATCTCAACCAAGATGGTTTGGATCAAAAATTAACATTGTATTAATGTCACCATGCTATCTAGGATACAAGAAGACAAAGCATTTGTGAAGCCACAACACGCACAACCTTGAGGCGGATGGGCTACAACAGCAGAAGACCCCACTGGGTACCACTCATCTCCACTACAAATAGGAAAAAGAGGCAACAATTTGCACAAGCTCACCAAAATTGGACAGTTGAAGATTGGAAAAATGTTGCCTGGTGTGATGAGTCTCGATTTCTGTTGAAACATTTAGATGGTAGAGTCAGAATTTGGCGTAAACAGAATGAGAACATGGATCCATCATGTCTTGTTACCACTGTGCAGGCTGCTGGTGGTGTAACGGTGTGGGGGATGTTTTATTGGCATACTTTAGGCTCCTTAGTGCCAATTGGGCATTGTTTAAATGCCACGGCCTACCTGAGCATTGTTTCTGACCATGTCCATCCCTTTATGTCCACCATGTACCCATCCTCTGATGGCTACTTCTAGCAGGATAATACACCATGTCACAAAGCTGAAATCATTTCAAATTGGTTTCTTGAACATGACAATGAGTTCACTGTACTAAAATGGCCCCCACAGTCACCAGATCTCAACCCAGTAGAGATCTTTGGGTGTGGTGGAACGGAAGCTTCATGCCCTGGATGTGCATCTCACAAATCTCCATCAACTGCAAGATACTATCCTAGCAATATGAGACAGCATTTCTAATGAATGCTTTCAGCACGTTGTTGAATCAATGCTACATAGAATTAAGGCAGTTCTGAAAACCAAAGGGGGTCAAACACAGTATTATTATGTTGTTCCTAATAATCCTTTAGGTGAGTATGCCTGCAAGTCTCCTAGGATGGAAAAAAAAAAAGATTGAAATTCCATAAAAAAATGGATTGATGATTGCCCTTAAACTCTATTCCACCTCAATGCCCCACGGTGCCAGTTATCCCTTTGGTCCCACTTGTACAGTCACGGCGAGCCTGGCAAGAGCTCCCCAGTCTTGTGGCACACTCGGACCATCAGGCTTGGCTATGAGATTCAGTTCACCCGGTGTCCCCCCAGGTTCATGTGCTTCACTTTGGTGAACACTGCAGATGTTCATGTCCTTCATCTGGAGATTGCAGTCCTACTGGCATAGGATGCGATAGAGCCTGTCCCTGTCCCCCCAATAGAAAAACAGCGCTTTACAGCCTATCCTTTATTGTACCCAATGAAACCGGTGGGTTATGGCCAATCTTGAACCTGCGAGTTCTGAATCAGAGACATAACAAGCTATCATTCATGATGTTCACTCAGAAAAACATCTTCAAATGTTTCAAATTCGACCTGAAGGACGCATACTTTCATTTCTTGATTCTTCCTCTAAACATGCTGTTTCTGCACTTTGCATTCAAGGGTCAAGCATATCAGTACAAAGTCCTGACCTTCAGACCCTGTGTCTTCACAAAAGTCGCGGAAGGGTTCCTTATGCCCATTAGAGAACAGCACATTTAATTTCTTATGTATCTCAACGACTGGCTCATTCTAGCACAGTTCAGGGATCAGTTGTGTAAAACAGGGACCAGGGACACCTCAACCAGTTGGGTCATCGGGTCATCTGGGATAAGAAAAAACTCACCCCTGTGCAAAGGATCTCTTTTCTCGATATGAAGTTAGATTTAGACGAGCAGATGGCATGCCTCATTGAAGAACGTGTCCAGTAGCAGGACAGCGGCCTCACTAAAAACATTTCAGAGGCTCCTGGGGCATATAGCGGCAGTAACACTGTCTGCTTCATCGGGCATGCAGTTTCAGGGGTTTCAACAGGTCCGCACCTGCATTGGCACATCAAAGGCCTCGAGTTGCTAGCAGTATGTTTTGCACAGAGCTGCAAACGGGTAGAAGCACTGCTATGCCATGAACTGAGGCGCTTATATTCTTCAGATGCAAACTCTGTCGAGTCCTCCATCACCCTCAGTGCCAGATGTGGCAGAGCATCTGGCATCAACCCCTTTTACAGCTGAATTCTTGTCGAACCGCTGAACCGTTACTGGGCTGAGTATTTATGAGTGACCCGGCAGGCATCCCATATATTTGTCCATGGTAGCTCCTAACTGGAAGCCCATGTCTTTCCCTTGGGAAAGCTCCCCTTAGTGAGTTGGAGTACGGTATTGCATTGCGGGCTACGGCTCAGCACTACTGCCCCGCATAACTTCTTCAGGGTACGATGTAGCCTATGTAGTGTTCCTTCTAGGAAGGCATTTTTTCCCAGGGTTATCTAATAATCACTAATTGGGTCATGCGGAACAGCAGTTAAGCTTGGAACATACTCTGCAATACTCTGTTTTCTCGAGGTGGCAAGAACAAAAAGAAAGTTTGTTCTGGCAGTACATTCCATACTTCACGAGAAAAGCAGGTGCCGATCATCTGCATTTCTCCACATTAACCACGCCCTCATGAAATGTCTGACCAATCATACAATAGTTATCGGACACCCGCAAGAAAAAGGTTCTGCTCAGGCGATGTGTTGAGAACAAGCTGCGAGAACTCCCAAACCAAGGCTACGAGAACAAAATGACGTAATTTTGTTCTCACAGTCCTGGGAGCGAGAACTTTTTTCTCTGTTCTTGCGGAGTATGTTGCAGCCTTTATGTAGTTCTCTGCGTGTGTCCTGTCTCATTACGTAAGAGAGCTCGGGAGGCTCACACAGGCACTGAAAGGGGACAGAGCAAAAACTGATTTGATGCAACACCTGTGGCTCATTTATACTCATGCTGCAAAGCTGGTGCAATCGTTGCATGCCAATGTGCATTGGCTTGTTTAGTTACACTCAAAGTAGTTGGCTCTCGTTCATCAGTCTCCAGCGTGGCATCTCCATTCCCTCCTTCAGGAAACAAGGATTACATACATAACTGAGACATTTAGTGTATTCCTTAAAAAAAAGAAAAAAAGTATTGTCTTTTTAAAAGCATGCTAAAGTGTACTTCTTTTTCTCAAGTGTAGTCAAGTGTAGCCCTCCGTAGCCACAAGAAAACATACATTTCTGATGCTATCACAAAAAACAGTCTCCAACCCTTCAATAGCATCAATCCTGAGTTCTGACATCAAAGACAGAATCCAAAATGTCCTGTTCAAAAAGAGCCTAAAAAAATCTACCACTTTTAAAGCATCTGCTATAACAAATACATATTTTTGATTTATATGTTGCCTGCAAAAATATGTTTTTCATAGCATCTACCAGCAGGAGCTAACAAGGCCACGCAAAACATTAGACACTTCAAAATAAAAGCTCACAAGAGAAAAAATGAATAAAAAAATAATACTAGAACAGAGCATAATAAAAACACCCAGCGTTCCCCTGTGGTTGCTGGTGAAAGTAGCAAATAACACGACAATGTCAACGTGGCACTGCCATCTGGTTTCATGGTGCCTTAACAGCATTTGACTAATGAAGAGAGTGGAGGGTTACACCCCATTAAAGTATTGGAAAATAAGGCACTTAAATTCTAAAAAGTAAATGAGTGCATGATGCTTTACTGCTCTTGTGGTTGTCTCAGATCAGAGCTAAAATATGATGCACCAAAACATTCTTGGCTTTTGTGACTCAGATACAGAAACTCCAGCCCTAGTATTCCATCAAGAACAGATGTTTTTCAGCAACTGCTTTGGGCCATTTACCACACCTGATCAAATCACAACACAGATCATGATGTTAACAACACCTTGCAAAGGGCAAAGAAAGAATTCTTGTAGCAAGTTTCGAAGCTCAAGGATTACATGAACTGATAAAACGTTTCATAAGTATACAACTTTTTAGATTTAAAAAAAGTATCTGTCAAATGCACACACAAAAATCGCAAGGTCCGTGTGAACATTGAAATTTTGTTTATTTTAATTAATTATTAGATTTAAGTCAATGCAACCAAGACTGAAATAAGGGTAAATAAAAATGTTTTGTTATTGTTTTAATTTTCTTTTGTATTATTTTACTATTTCATGTTTTTAAAAGCATGCTAAAGTGCACACACACACACACACACACACACACACACACACACACACACACACACACACACACACACACACACACACACACACACACACACACACACACAATATATATATATATATATATATATATATATATATATATATATATATATATATATATATATGTGAGGCACCCCATATATATATATATTGTATGTGTGTGTGTGTGTGTGTGTGTGTGTGTGTGTGTGTGTGTGTGTGTGTGTGTGTGTGTGCGTGCGTGTGTGTGTGCGTGCGTGTGTGTGTGCGTGCGTGTGTGTGTGCACTTTAGCATGCTTTTACACACACACACACACACACACACACACACACACACACACACACACACACACACACACACACACACACACACACACACACACACACAATATATATATATATATATTGTATGTGTGTGTGTGTGTGTGTGTGTGTGTGTGTGTGTGTGTGTGCGTATATATATATATATATATATATGTAAAGCTTTATTTTAATTAAGAATAAAATCATGGGAAGTTTAAGTTTTAGTTAATGATCCTAACCCTGAGATGGTGTGAGATGCAATAACCTACCCCATGGGCAGCATGTGAACTGTAGTCTACGCATTAGTATAATAGCTTAACGCAAAAAAGATGTAAAACATCATTTAAAATAATACTTATATTTTTTAAATGTGTAGTATTTCAGTTTCTATCTTGTAAACAAGATGAACACTGGACCTGCTACAGCTGGTACAGTTTAAGATCAGCCCTCAAAGATAAACTATCAGATATATCTTCAGGATGGCGACATGGCTGGGTAATATCCCACACTACCGCAAGAGAATGTCCTGAGGCCTCTGTTTAGACCAGGCTGCTGTCTACACTAAACAATGAGATCCAGTTTGAAATGGAAAAAGTTTTATGATGAACTATTGTAACACTCTGGGAATACGTGACTGAATACAGCAGGTTCCACTCAATAATAATATGGATATTATACTATGGAGGACATTTTGCACAGAAATGACACAGAGACATTTTGTTTCCTTATATTATTAATTTCATATTATAAAACTATTTTTTACATTGAGTTTGAGACTTATTTACATTCATTATTGTTATCTTTTGAGTGTAATGAAGTGTTTATAAATGCACTGTATATTTAAAAGCAGCTCACGTATGTAATTTATTACAAAGTACTAGTTCTATATGAGAAAGTAATTTCAATCCACTGTTTTTTTTTTATTTTATTTTATTTTTTATATCAGTATTAAAAAATTTAGATACATCTAGGTTTAGATTTACCAGCTTCAAAGTATACTGGTTATTGATCAGCCAAATTATTTATAATCTTTGTGAAATGTACTGTGGCAACTTCCTACAGAAAATTTGGTAAGATTACAAAATAAAGTGGATTCAGAAAGCATGTTCATCCAAAAAACATTTTATTTGTAATGTTGATAGATTACTTGTGTTGAAATTTCTCTGAGATTAAGGTTTTGCAGTTAAATATAATGAGTGAATAATATATTTGAAAAGTGCCCAAATCAAAGAAACAATTCAGTTTACAACCTGGCACATCTCTGTTACTTGCCAATCTGGGGTGCGTTTCCAATACAACGACGCAATTCACTGCTTAACTATAAATTATGAACATTGCTCCTATAAGGTCTAATAAGTTATTTTACTTTATTTAAAAAATTCAAGTAGGCTCATTCTTAACCCGTCTGCACATGCCCCCTCTTTAAAAACAGTGCTGTCAATCTCTTGACAAACTAAAAGACCTCAATTAAATTTGTATGCATTCAAAATAAAAGATATAGATTGTACTAAATGTCAGCTTGCTTACTTTCTCAAGATAAGGATTTATTAAATCAACACAAGTTTGCGATGCTGTTTGCGAATGATCGTTGGAACTATGGTTTCGGGGAAACACCAACTGGTTGAACTATGCTGATAACGACGGAAAATTGTGACCATAGTTGGCTCTTTCAGGAAACACACCCCTGACAGGTTGTTCATTTATAACACATACAATGAAGCAGCTATAAAGATTAGCAAAATTTCAACACAAACTGAAAATGCTCCTGTAATAGAACTAAACAAATTAAATGCTCGTTCTAGGTTAATAATTACTGTTAATACAGCATATAATGCATAATTTATTATATAATGAACATCATGGTAACCCACTAGTAGTGACTCAAGTGTTAGTAAATCCTTCGGAAATGATTATTTGGATCAGTTGAAAAACATAATTCAGTAGTAATTACTGAAGTCATCGTAAACTTTTGATGTTTTTGTAAGATTTTAGATAGTAGTGACTCAAGTGTTACTAAATACTTCTATAGGAATTACTAATAGTGAACTACCATGGACAGGACAGAGTTTATTGTTAATTGTAGTTAATAGAATGTTAATATTGCATTACTCCTTTGTTCCTGTTTATTTATTTATTAAATGATATAAACTTACTTCATTCTAACATACATTTCTGCATTATCAGAAATGTTTGCTAGCATTAATTGTGATGTACAGGGGAGAATATCAGTGTTTTATGCTCAAAACCTCCATCAAAGAAAAATATGTTGACCTACTCGCCTGTTTATATACATTTAAAATAACTTAAATAAGCTTGACCTCAATATAAAACTCAAAGGTACTAGAAGAAAATAGCAGTCCTTCAGAAAGCGAATGATATCCAGGTTTTATCATTGCCCAGTCAATCATTTAAAGGTTAATGCTGTAGTGTGGAACAATCTAAGTAAGATCCAAGATTTGATCAAATATTTTAAGGCAGGGAACATGGCTATATTGGGTTTTTGGAGAAGGGTTATAAAAGCAGCACTAGTCCTCTCAGATTTCTATTTATTTTCTCTACAGCTGTGGTAAATCTCCCCTGAGCTGGTACACACTGAATGTGAAATATGAGATGTCAACTTTAAATCTGTTTTCTTTAAAGGGGTTATATCATAAGAAATCAAATATAAATAAAATACTTTGTTGTGCCAAAATACAATGTATTTGTTGTGCCATGAAAACGTAATAATCAACACTTTCTCTAAAGTGCAAAAGAGCATTTATTAAAACTAAGCGGCAAAAAATGGTTTAATGTACATACATAGTAGGGTTGTCAACGAATATTCAAAATTTAAATATATATTTGTATAGTTAAAAAAAAAACATTTCGAAGGTGAAAATAAATATTTGAATTTGAAAAAAAAAAAAAAAAAAAAAAGGTGAAAAAACTGTCTGCTTTGCTCATGGGCACGCTCGCGTCTGAGGGTGACAGGTCGCAGGAGACGCATTTAGGCACTGCTGAAAAATGAGGCATCTTGCATGGAATATGGAAGTGCTGAGCCTAACTGTACCGTGGCTATTTTAACCCTCCAAAATCTAAAAAGCCATGTCTGGAAGTTCTTTGGATTTTGGTCGGTAGGAGGTAAAATTGTTGAGCTACAAGATAAAGTTGTATGCAAGCTATGTAAGCTACAGTTAGCATACCATGCCTCATTTTATTTAACGTTAAACAGAAACATTAGTGAAGTGTAGGCTACTGTACTGACTGAATAGATATTGCATGAATAAAGGATGCACTGCTTCCACTGTTTTGTTTATTTACCGTTTGATGTCAAGGAAAAGTTTCATGTTTAACGTAACCACAGCACAGCTCGCTCGGAGTGTTCACTATGCTGTAAAACTAAAAATTAATATTACAAATATTTGTTTCAATCACTAAATAAAGCCTGATATTTCAATCACTGAATAAAGCCAGCACTCAAAGTTTGTTAATTTAAACCGTTATGCGCAGAGAGCATGAGCTGAGGGTGAAAGAGAGTGAGGTCTGCGGTCTTGGCCATTATGATGTGAGCTGCAGACCATTAGCGGTGTTCAATGCTCATTTCATCTAGTTGATTTACTGTGTTTACTAGTTGATTTACTTTGTGATTTTTTGTGTAAGTAATAATACGTTTTCAAATATGTTTAAACTTAAATAGACTACCCATACACGTAGTTAAGTCCCTTTTTTATTAATTTGTCCTGTTATTGACGTAATATGTTAGTATGTTCAAATAGTTTAAATATTCGTGTTTTTTTTTTTTTAGAGGGAATTTTCGAATGTCATTTTTGAGCAATTTTGGCAGCCCTAATACATAGCTTCCTGGTGTGAGGATATAAAATATTGCATACTTCCCTATATAGTAGGCAAAAACAGTATGTGGAAAGAATAGTATATCCAAATTTACATTAAAACAGTAGGTGAAAAGTGCTGAAAAGTGAAAAGGGATTACTTAATACTTATGAAACCGGTAAGTACATTGATATGACAACATAATTTTGTTCTATGAACATTTATAATGACAATAAAGATCTAATCTAATCATTTACACTATATGGAACAAACATTTACTGACACTTATGGGGAAAACTGAACTGAAGAAAACTGAAGCCTGATTGTTTCATGTCTGTGCACCTAAACAGACAAATGGCATTTCAGCCTGCCAAAATAGGCAGAACTGACTGCCTAAGTTGTGCTGATTGCCATTTTCATCAGATTATTTCTCCTTCAAGCGTGAAGTTCACTCCTCGCTGAGTCTTTCTGCTTGCTGTTGAAACAAGCTTCAAGTGAATGAATTGCACTTCAGAAACTGCAGCTGACTCAACGCTTCTCCACTACAGCTATCTGGTGACTCTTTAAAACAATTAATAAAAAGCACTTATTTAAAGAGACAAATTTGAGTGAAGTTTGTTGCAAATTGTCTTGACATGAATGTGGCTCCTGCTTCTTCCCTCAGATAAGCACGATGAGTTTAACGCTTTAAATCTGTTTAAAGATTAAATGCGGAGGCAGCACTTGGTGACCAGCTGTTCTCACTGCAAGAGTCTGAATCTCGCACTGCTGAACAGATGAGTACGGACTGAGCAACAGAGGTATAGCAAACTCTAATTGGCCAAGTGATCACATACCTTGCTCTCCACTCAGCGTGACAATTGTCCTGTGCTTGTCACCCGTGAAGATCAATACCCTTCATCTGGTGTGGGCGGCATGGTTTAATTTGCCAGATCCGAGGAGGACTTTGATGGCTCTGAAATGGAGGACTAGTGCAAAGGATTATGGAGAAAAAGGGGTACAGCAAGATTTCCCCGTCATAAAAACCAAAGCACATCATCCCATTAAGCCAGGCAGGAGATCGTCAGCCCTTGCGGCTAGAGCGAATACCGCGAGTGGTCAAGTTGGATCCGCCCTGCATACAATGGCAGTCCTGCAGGTCTACCAGACCAAACCCCTCTGTGCCATGAACAAGTCTGATCCTGACCCAGTGGCCTTCAAATAGCTGCGCCTCACAACCAACCTTGCCCTGTGGGCCACTAAGTCCACTGCCCAAGTAAATGGTCAAGCTTTGGTGAATTTGGCTTAATTTAATGAAGATCAAGGATGCAGATAAGACTGCTCTCCTTTGCCTTTCCCATCTCACCCTCAGGACTGTTCGGTTGTGCAGTGGATGGCTAGCAATTTACAGTGGCCCAGAAGTTGATGCAGGCAATGCAGCATTCCTTCCAAAGAGTGCCCCCAAGCGTGGCCGTATCTTTTAACCATCAGTTCTTCTACTGCTTCTTGTCACCCTAATGCTGAGCTCAGACTGCATGATTTTCAAACTTGTCGGATCACAATTCTTTTCACACTGCATGACTATCTGGGGTAGCATTCAGTTACTGCACAATAGATCAGAAACTGGGGATTTAACATTGCATGACTGTTCAAATTGCTGACAACTCTGTCCTGTCCGCAAACTACGTTTCACAACCAAATACACGTGAGAAGTGACAAGGTAACAATGCAAGATCACATGTGCATGGGACCAGAGATCTCGCATGAGACAAATTTTGATTAAACATATAGACTGCCAGCATCCACGGCTACTCAGTCTCAGCCCAAGGTGGGCTACCCATTTCCCAGGCACCCCACCCTAAGTTAGTGCTGGACCCTCAGCCCAAGCAGCATAAGAAGGTTAACATTGAAGCAAATCATCCTGCTGATTTTCCCAGGGGATTGGTTTTTATCAGTGAATCTGAAGGACATTTATTTTCATATACAAATAGACCATCATCACATACCAGGAAGGATAGTAGGTCGGTTTTACTCGTGGCACCACTCTGGAAGAACCAGCCCTAGTTCCGGGGGATAGCTCAGCCGCTATTAGCAGTCCAATGGCCAATCAGCATTCAGGAAAGCCAAAAATTACACCAAAAGGATCACTCGTAAATGTGCCATTGACTCCTGGCTGAATCTGTCACAGTATCCAATTTTCTGCCAACTGTGGCAACATCAATGTACAAGCGTATGGAGAAGGCCCTCAGCCCAAACCTCATCAAGACTGCACCCCTAAATTTAACCTCAGGTGACATCATAACCAACCGAGGAGAGCAAATTAACAGATGGGTGGGGCACTTTCATGAACTCTACTCTAAACAGAACATTGTTACTAACACTGTGGATGAACACATCCATCCCCTACGTGTCATGGAAGAGCTTGACGTTCATGCATTCTTGCATGCATCAAAGCTCCTGGAAAGCAGTGGAAAATCCTCAACTGCCTGAGGACAGGAGTGGGATGCTTGAAGCAATGATGAAGTGGGGCATTGTGAATGGTTCCCAATTCAACTGTGGAGACCCACTAAAAACTGTGAAACATATTTTAACTAGCTGCCCCATCTATTGGCCACCAAACGGCAAATGTTGTCTGATTGACTTTGATCATAGAACACCACAATAGAACTGAAGGTCTAAGGACATACACCAAAAGAAGAAGAAGAAGCTCCTGAAAAAGACTGCATACCTCCGGAAGTCATCAAGGCTGGCAAGTAGAGTATTTTCTTTAGTCATCTTCATTAACCTCTAAAACAGTTTTGAGAGGAAGCAACAGTGTCCAAGGACATGCATGATGTATTTACATTTATGAATTTGGCAGAATGTACACATTTTTTTCATTTATTTTGGCAGTTCTTGATGTCCCTGGGAATCGAACCCATTACATTGGAGTGGCTAGCATCATGCTCTACAGTTTGAGCTACAGGAAAGCGCAAACATCTAGCCTGACAAGCCAGACCCACATCAAGATGTTTGGTCTGGAAACTCACCATAGAAAAGGCGGGATAAACGGTTGTCTTTTTTAAACTCCCTCTGCATGCGCTACCATCAACCAGAGCAACGAAGGTGAAGCAGAGCTTGTTGATAGATTAAACATTCGCCGTATCTGGTCGGCAAAACTCCGAACACATCTTCCCTTTTTAAGAATGACTTCAGTGCCATTCTTTGTTCTTTTCTCAGAGAAAAGCTTAACTCCAAGTCTTCCAGAATCGCGGTCAAAGCTGATTCGAAAGACCACCGCCATTCGCCAGTTTCTGTGTTTACTAGAAGCATGCAAACGCAACTCGACCGCTGTCATTATGGCCCCGCCCACCGACTCTATACACGATGTGATTGGTCCGGCAAGAGTTAGGGGAATACAGCTCAGAAGGGTATTGAGAGTTGCTAGACGACACTTGCGGGCAGATTAAATTTCCTGCCGCTAGGGTGCGTCTAGATTTCTAGGCTAGCAAACATCATGATGCTTTATAAGAAAAAAGGGGGCTGCAATGGCTGCAACAACTATCAAGGGATATCCCTTCTCAGTATTGTTGGGAAGGCTTTTGCCGGCATTGTTCTCAACAGTTTGCAGTCAATCGCAGAACATGTATATGTGTGTAGTGTGGATTCAGAGCAGGGAAATTATGGACATGATCTTCTCAACAAGGCATTACTTTACATTAGAGGATTGGATGCCTCGGCTCAGTCATGCCAGCCGCATGAACACCAGCCGAATGCCTAAAGACCTACTGTACAGCAAACATGTCTTTCAAGAATTGGGCTCTACAGTCATAACAGGCGCTGTAACTTAAATGTCTAGAGACTCCAATGCAGAAATACCAATGATGGTTAGCATATACAGTTAAAGATTCAGTTTAAAACGACAATACATGTACAAAATATCAGGGGTACTTTAGGACCAGGTTTGAGAAAAAACTACCTATATTAGTGAAAGACAGGATACAAGCAGTTTTTTTCATCTGTTTTTTATTATTATTATATAATACATCTTGAGAGGTCCATTCTGTGGATGAAACTGTCAGTTCTCATTCTCCAAAAAAAAAAAATAATTAAAACATTTACATATGTAAATGAATATTATATTTGTTATTGAGTTAACATATTTACTTATGCATCATTATTGGAGATAATAACTAAAGAGTTTGCATAGTGAATGCATTGTAGAAACGTTAGAAACTTTCTGCAATCATGTTACTGCATGGGCAATATAACAATCCCTGTAAAGAAGAATAGCAGATAAAAACATTTTTAAAATGAACACTTTATTACAGGCTGTAATTTACAGCCCCCATAAGAATAGTTTATTCTTTCTGAATCATTTCAATGTAATGCATTGTCTCAGTTAGCTAATTAACTAGATTATGAATGATTTTAGTGAACCTCAGGGGAAAGAAAAGCCTGTGACTCTTTAACAACATAGGATTTCCATTAGTCTGAAGCTGATGACAGTGTCTGATTTACTGGAATTTACTTTACCACTATGGGGCAATGTGTTTTTGTTAACCACAATGAGATATGTGTTTTTAATGACTCTGTAAGTTTGATAAAACCATCAAAATATGAGGAAAATATCTTATATTTTTAAATATAAAGGAGGAACAAAAGACTAACCTTGGTTAAGGTATGTATCTGACAAAATTACTTGGCAAAACAACTACACAGCTACTCAGGAAACTACAGGAAAAAAAAAAAATCTTACATACATAATCAGTTTTACCAGAAAGATTTGTGAAGCCAGGCAAAACAAGTACAAAACTTAAAAAGGTTATTGATAGCCCAGCAAATATGATAATTCGTTTTTTTTGTGGCTTTTTTGGCTTTTTTGGCCATCCTTAGCTTTCGTTTTGAGGGTAACAGACTCTGCATTTCCTGCCTCAAGATGAGGGCAGGCGCACAGCCGGCTCTCTGGGAGGTGTAGGCGGGGACCACCCAGGTGGTGGTGGGGAAAATGGAGATAAATGTTGGCGTCAGCATCTGGGAACACAGACATGTGCAAATTAACATATTTTATACTCTGTGAATTAGGACGTGATGGTCTGAACTTAATAATTGATATAACATTGAATATTTCTGGCACTTACACTAGAGCTTTCATGTATTGATATTTTGTTGGTTCTCTCTTGTTCTTGCATCTTGTCGTGTATCTGTATAAGTTGTTTCCATGGTTACAGATTTGTTAATCTTCATCCAGTTTTTCCTGTTTAAAAAAAAGTTTTTTTTTTAAGTAAAACCAAAACAAAACATGGACTCAACAGAGTTGCGTCTCTTCCTCCTGCCAGAGAATCAGAAGATGTTGGGGTATTTGTGCTGTATGCTTCTACACGGTGGCCTCTCCCTCACAGCTTGTGAGCTTGATGTAGCCTTTGAGTTCATCCCAGAACCAAAGCCAGATACTAACAAACCCTGGAGAAGGTGCAGCCAGAGACTGTGGATGCTGACCAGTCCATCTCAGAACCAGAAGCGAACCTAAACCGGAAAGAACTGTGGTCTGTGGATACAGTTCCCACCCAGTTCACCACTCCAGAGTTCACATCACCTACACCAGTCCTATCTAGATATTTGGATACTTCGGTCTCATCTCCTCTGCTGGTCACGGCCAGTCTAATCTAGCACCACTGCTCTGCCCCCACTAGCTCTGTGCAACTCATCAGCTTTGCCTCAGACATCCCCTCTATCAGGTTTGCATTAGGCCAAGTTTCCGGCTGCACATTGGGTATCCAGGCCCATGTCTCTACCTCGGCCAGTCATCCCGTTGGCTCCACCACTCTGCCTTCACTCGTCTCCACCATGGCCAACATGCCCTGGGACTGTTCTGGACTCCCTCCTCCATTCGGATCAGCTTTGTTCGGTCATCACCCAGCTTCGCCTCGACCCCTCACCCCTACGGTTCCACCAGGCTTCTCTTTCCCTCCGTCTCCACATTTGGCTTCCAGGCCGTGGATGTTGCCCTGGTACATCATCCTTTTCTGCAATGTCAGATCCTCCAGCCCCGGCCCCAGCCCCCAAACTCCTGCCTCTTTCCACCATCAGCTCCTCCATGGTGTTTGTCTCCTCTGTCTGCTCTGGGTCATCCCTGTCCATCACCAGCTCCACTCACACCCCCAAAGCCAAAATGTGTGTATATATACTCCCTATTCTGTTCAGTCCTTTTTCAGTTATTGTTTTGTGTAATGTGCTGAACTACTCCTTAATGTCAATTAAAGCATACTTTGAAGTGTAATCCGTTGTTTATATTCCTTATTCCTCGACTAAACGTTTTTAGAATTTCTTTGTATAACAGCCTGTCAAAAAATGACTGAAAATTAAAAATGATGTTAAAATGCTCCATAAGGATAGATTGTAACACTACATTACCAGTACAGATGACAGCTTTTGTGATATATGTGAAAATAATCATAAAGAAATTGTGGGATGTTTTTTGTCTGTCACTAGCTGTTGATAAGCATACGTATAAAAGAGAAATTATACTATAGTATTTTTTTTATTATTATTGATTTTCATCTATAAAAGTAGCTGTCAGGAAATACTCTATAATAAATAAAAGTGTTTGCTGGAGTGTTTACAGCAGAATGAGAACTCTAAGAAAAACATGTATCCCTCCCTCACACATCCCTCAAAGGAAATCATGTGAAAAAAAAAATACTATTAAAATCACACCAACGAATTTCATTCACATTACTTTAAAAGAAAAATTGGCCTGTCTTTGAATATAATTGACCCTTTCACAATCACATTCTGAGTCAGCAATTACTTTCCTACAGTCTTGGTATAATTAATCATTAACCTTTAAAAATAGGTTAACTAAAGTTATTTCTTACATTAGGGTGCTTGTGTCAGACAGCAGAAGGAAACAGACAAGGGATGTGTTTAACCAAGTTTGATGACACAGAGCGGGCAAGTATAGCAGTAGATGATGAATGGATAAAGTGTTATCTGGTGATGAAATGCCTTTTATCTTGCAGGATGAAAGGTTAAAGGATAGAGTGGGCTGGAATAGATGACACAGGCTGACGAACACAGAAGGCAGAAGGTATAAAGGTCTTTGAGTCTGTGGTTGTCCTTGTAGAGATGAGATCAGACAATGAAGTGAGGTAAGGTTGCTGTGTATATATATATATATATATATATATATATATATATATATATATATATATATATATATATATATATATATAGTAATTTAATCACCATCACTTCTTAGCTTTTTTTTCTTTGCATGAGCAATGAGATAAACCATCTTTCAATATATATATATATCCTCTTACACTCAGGGCCATTTTTGGGGATTTCCGGCTGGATTTGGCCTACCCAAATTGAAAAGCTTCCCATACACACATACAGTGGTGCAATAATGACAGAAATACAATAATGACAGTGTCATTAAATAAATTATACATGCTGGAAGCAGCCCAAACTGCCTGCAGAGTCCTAGAGTACACAGGGCCTGAGTTACACACTATCATAATTTAATTTATATAAAAAAGCGCCTAATTTTGGGGGGGTTATAACAGCTTACACAACATATACTTACATGTTTATCACTTAAACAGTGTTTTATGTAACTTTAAAGGATTTCCTGTAAAATGACACCAACATTTTGAACCTAGACCACTGTATGTGTGTATGGAAGGCTTTTCAATTTGGGTAGGCCAAATCCAGGCGGAAATGGCACCAGAGTAATTTAGTGTAAATACATTACTTTTTGTAAAACAAATGCCAAAGTGATGCATATCTCCAGAAAGTAGAGACTCTAAGCTTTCAAATGGTACCACATATGACATCATAGCTCCTCCACAGACATTTAGAATGGAAAGTATATACATGACAATGTCATTCCCGTCCCTGTACAGGGTCCTCAGAGTTTAAGAGGATATATATATATATATATATATATATATATATATATATATATATATATATATATATATATATATATATATATATATATGTAGGGTGACCGGCCGGCTGCTCATTGGCTGCAGCATTTCTACATTTCCATTTCCATTTAATCATTTAGCAGACGCTTTTATCCAGCGACTTACAAAAAAGGGGAGAGCAATAGAAGCAAGGAAACAAACAAGGCCAACAACCTGTAAGAGCTGTAAGAAATCTCTGTTAATTAAGCACAGTACACAGTATTTTTTTTTTTTTTTTTTTTTTTTTTGGACAAATTAAATTTAATAGGATAGTTAAGTGCTATTCTTTATTGGTCAGGTGTCATTGGAAAAGATGTGTCTTAAGATGTTTTTTAAAAAATGGCTACAGACTCAGCAGCACAAATTGAGATCGGCAGGTCATTCTACCAGGCGGGAACGGTCCATGAAAATGTCCGTGAGAGTGATTTCATGCCTCTTTGGGATGGAACCACGAGGCACCGCTCATTCGCAGAACGCAAGCTCCTGGAGGGTGTGTAAGTCTGAGCAAGCGAGTTTAGGTATATTGGTGCAAAGCCAGTGGGTTTTTTTGTAGGCGAGAACCAGTGCCTTGAATTTAATGCGATTGGCCATTGGCAACCAGTGCAGTCTGATGAGGAGAGGCGTGACATGCGCTCTCTTCGGCTCTTTAAAGACTACTCTCGCCGCTGCGTTCTGGATCAGCTGCAAAAGTTTGATAGTGCATGCTGGAAGGCCAGCTAGAAGAGCATTACAATAGTCCAGTCTGGAGAGAACAAGAGCTTGAACCAGGAGTTGTGCTGCCTGTTCTGATAGGAAGGGTCTAATCTTTCTAATGTTGTATAAAGCAAATCTGCAGGACCGGGCTGTTGCAGTAATGTGGTCAGTGAAGTTTAAATGGTCATCAATCACAACTCCAAGGTTCCTGGCTGTCCTAGATGGTTGATTAACCAAGCTGAATGGAGAAATTTTGATGAAGTGCTGGGTTGGTTGAGACAACAAGTAATTCTGTCTTTGCAATATTGAGTTGAAGGTGATGCTCCTTCATCCAGTCAGAAATGTCTGTCAGACAGGCAGCGATACGAACACTGACTGTAGGATCATCTGGTTGAAATGAGAAGTAGAGGTGAGTGATATCAGCATAGCAGTGATAGGAGAAGCCGTATTTCTGAATGACAGAGCCTAATGATGACATGTAGATGGAGGAGAGAAGTGGTCCAAGCACTGAGCCCTGGGGAACCCCAGTAGCTAGATGATGTGACTTAGACACTTCACCTCTCCATGACACCCTGTAGGACCTACCAGAGAGGTAAGACCTGAACCACTGGAGAGCAGTTCCTGAGATCCCCGTCATCTTAAATATTGACAGGAGGACCTGGTGGTTAACTGTGTTAAAAGCAGCAGACAGATCCAGCAGAATGAGCACTGAGGATTTGGAAGCTGCTTTTGCCAGTCTCAGTGCCTCAGTTACCGAGAGCAAGGCAGTCTCAGTCGAGTGGCCGCTTTTGAAGCAGGATTGGTTGTTGTCCAGGAGGTTGTTCTGTTCAAGAAACATAGAGAGTTGATTGAACACAACTTGCTCAAGTCTCTTTGCAATGAAAGGCAGAAGGGATACCGGTCTGTAGTTTTCTAAAAGTGCTGGATTCAGAGGGGGTTTCTTAAGCAGTGGGGTTACCCGAGCCTGCTTAAATGCTGTGGGAAAGTTTCCAGTGTGAAGAGAAGTGTTGACAATGTGAGTGAGTGCAGGAGTGATTGTAGAAGAAATGGCCTGAAGGAGGTGAGTGGGTATAGGATCAAGTGGACAGGTAGTAGGGTGATTGGAAAGGATGAGTTTAGAAATATCTGCCTCGGAGAGAGAGAGAAGTAGCATGTTTGTGTTAGTTGTTGAGATGTGCGTGTCAGTTTGTGGTGAGGAGAACTGGTTGCTGATGAGAGATGTTTCGTTGGTGAAAAATGATGCAAAGTCATCAGCTGTAAGAGTTGATGAAGGAGGGGGAGGAGGAGGACAAAGAAGAGAGGAGAATGTTTTAAAGAGTGTGTGAGAGTCAGAGAAATTGTTGATTTTGTTGTGGTGGTATGTTGTTTTAGCGGTGGAGACATTTGTAGAGAAAGAAGAGAGAAGAGACTGATACAAGGTAAGGTCAGTATAGTTTTTAGATTTCCGCCATTTCCTCTCTGCCGCCCTGAGTCCAGAGCGATGTTAAGGGAGAACATCAGACAGCCAGGGGGCAGATGGGGTGGGGCTACCCGAATATGAAAGAATGTATGGCGAAACAGTCATGCATTTAAGGGTTAACTGAGAATATGCGCAAATAAACGTTGAAAATGAATGTGAAATATGAAACGCGACTTGGCCATTCTAATTAATGATCGGAAGAACGCGTATCGACCACCGTTACTCTAAAATATGCATGTATGTCCATTTAAACTCAATTTTGGTCAAATGTGGATTATATCATTACACTGGCAAGAATATGGTTACATGTAAAGATGCTGTACCAAGTATGACAACGCTACATTCAACTACTTTTGAAATACTGTTTTTTTCACTTCCTGAAAAGTAACCGTTTTGGACACACGTGAGTTTCATCGGGCAGCACGATATATATATACAGTGCCTTGCGAAAGTATTCTGCCCCCTTGAACTTTGCGACCTTTTGCCACATTTCAGGCTTCAAACATAAAGATATAAAACTGTAATTGTGAAGAATCAACAAGTGGGACACAATCATAAAGTGGAATGAAATTTATTGGATATTTCAAACTTTTTTAACAAATCAAAAACTGAAAAATTGGGTGTGCAAAATGATTTGGCCCCTTTACTTTCAGTGCAGCAAACTCTCTCCAGAAGTTCAGTGAGGATCTCTGAATGATCCAATGTTGACCTAAATGACTAATGATGATGAATAGAATCCACCTATGTGTAATCATGTCTTTGTATAAATGCACCTGCACTGTGATAGTCTCAGAGGTCCGTTTAAAGCGCAGAAGGCATCATGAAGAACACACCAGGCAGGTCCGAGATACTGTTGTGGAGAAGTTTAAAGCCGGATACAAAAAAGATATCCCAAGCTTTTAACATCCCAAGGAGCACTGTGCAAGCGATAAAATTGAAATGGAAGGAGTATCAGACCACTGCAAATCTACTAAGACCTGGCCGTCCCGCTAAACTTTCAGCTCATACAAGGAGAAGACTGATCAGAGATGCAGCCAAGAGGCCCATGATCACTCTGGATGAACAGCAGAGATCTACAGCTGAGGTGGGAGACTCTGTCCATAGGACAACATCAGTCGTATACTGCACAAATCTGGCCTTTATGGAAGAGTGGCAAGAAGAGATCCATTTCTTAAATATATCCATAAAAACGTTTGTTTAAAGTTTGCGACAAGCCACCTGGGAGACACACCAAACATGTGGAAGAAGGTGCTTGCGTCAGATGAAACCAAAACTGAACTTTTTGGCAACAATGCAAAACATTATGTAACATTATAAAACATTAAGCAACACAGCTCATCATCCTGAACACACCATCCCCACGGTCAAACATGGTGGTGGCATCATCATGGTTTGGGCCTGCTTTTCTTCAGCAGGGACAGGGAAGATGGTTAAAATTGATGGGAGGATGGATGGAGCCAAATACAGGACCATTCTGGAAGAAAAACTGATGGAGTCTGCAAAAGACCTGAGACTGGGACGGAGATTTGTCTTCCAACAAGACAATGATCCAAAACACAAAGCAAAATCTACAATCGGATGGTTCAAAAATAAACATATCCAGGTGTTAGAATGGCCAAGTCAAAGTCCAGACCTGAATCCAATCGAGAATCTGTGGAAAGAACTGAACACTGCTGTTCACAAACGCTCTCCATTCAACCTCACCGAGCTCCAGCTGCAAGGAGGAATGGGAAAAAATGTCAGTCTCTTGTGCAAAACTGATAGAGGCATCAAGCGACTTACAGCTGTAATCGCAGCAAAAGGTGGCGCTACAAAGTATTAACTTAAGGGGGCCGAATAATTTTGCACACCCAATTTTTCAGTTTTTGATTTGTTAAAAAAGTTTGAAATATCAAAATAAATTTCGTTCCACTTCATGATTGTGTCCCACTTGTTGATTCTTCCCAAAAAATTACAATTTCATATCATTATGTTTGAAGCCTGAAATATGGCAAAAGGTCGCAAAGTTCAAGGGGGCCGAATACTTTCGCAAGGCACTGTATATATGTTGGCCTGCTGAATGTTAAAAAGATCCACTTTATGTTCATTATAAAATATTTGCTAATGCAGCTGTAGTTTAGGCTATTATTATTATTTTTTTTTTACTTTGCTGATTTAAAAAACACTATTTTAATGACAAAATTTCAAATAAGAGGGCAAGTGAAAAATATCAGTATCTGTATATACATACACATGTATTAGGTGATCAGAACTCAGGTGACAGGTAATGAGTGGGTGGAGCTTGGTGAACTGGTGCTGATTGAGTGACAGGTGATGAGACTGAGGTCTGAGGAAATACACATACATGGGTATTTTTATTACCAGAGTTTTTCCTCCTCCATTTTAAAAAATAATCGTGTCCACACAAGCATGGGATGCCATGGGCTCAGTGGGCCCACAGTGGGACTGTCACATAATTGGAAGGACTGTCAAAGTTTATGTACTGATGGGGCCGCTGCCATGACGGGGAGTACAAAGGGCTTCATTAGTCAGAGCACAAAACCCACATGTGAAAGCCACTCACTGCTTTTTACATAGGAAGGCACTGGTAGCAAAGATGCTCCCAAAAGAACTCTCTGATGTACTGGACAGTGCAGTAGATATAGTTAATTTCATCAAGACGCGCCCATTGAAGAGCCGTCTTTTTTCGATTTTATGCGAGGAAATGGGAGCGGAACATCAGAGCTTGTTATTACATATGGCAGTTTGATGGCTATCATGTGGCAAGGTTTTGGCATGACTCTATGACCTGAGGGAAGAGTTAAAAACCTTCCTCAATCAGGAGAATTCAGGATATGCTGAGTTAATTGCAGACATGGAATGGTGTTCAAAACTTGCATATATGGCTTATGTTTTTAAGCATCTCAATGACCTAAACACAAAAATGCAAGGCAAAGATGAAAATATTCTAACTTCTACTGGCAAATTACGAGGCTTCAGGTCCAAGTTTGCCCTCTGGCATTCTTTTGTTGAAAAGGGCCAAGTTGATATGTTTCCCTTGTGCAATGCACACTGAAACAGCAAACTCACTGGGCTTATCACCCAGCATGGGGTGCCACATAATAAAAATACATTTCAAAGGGTGTCATGACTGAAAAAAAGCTTGGGAAACACTGCTCTATTTGGCCACCCCATTGTTGGGAGTTGAGGATGGCACAAACCTGGTAGATGGTTTTCCTCTTCAGCAATAGTAGGAGGATGTACATCGTCAGCTCTTGTTATTTTGGGAGAAGACAACAGAGGTTCATTGTAGGGGTTGAGAAAAGACACATGGAAGGAAGGTGCAATGCAGTACTGTTCTGGTAAGTTGAGTCTATAGGTGATTTTGTTAATCTAGCTCTGCACTGTGAAAGGACCTACATAGTTGAAATTTATGGCAAAGCAGGTGGAAATAGATGTCCCAGGTGGAGGGCCAGACCTTCTTTCTGTCCTGGATGATATCTTGGAGTGTTGGATCTTCATGTTTCGGCCTGTGTCTCATAAGTTTTCCTTCTGGGAGTTGGCATGGAGAGTTGGTGATGGTGCAGACTGAGTATCCCTTGACGAATCGGGAGATATCTTGGGCCACCAGTAATGATGGAGCAATTCTTGCTGCCTGGTCGGTAGGTCACAACGAAGTTGAATCAGGTAAAGAAGAGGGCCCATCGAGCCTGATGGGTTTAAATGTTTTGCCTCTGATCAGTAATTACCTCAGAGCAATGGTTTTCTCCCTCCAGACAATGTGTTCATTCCTTTAGGGCAAGCTTGACCACCAACAGCTCCTGGTTGCTAATGTCATAGTAGTGCTTTGCAGGGGACAGCTTCTTTGAGTAGAAGGAACAGTACTGCTCCCACACCTGTGGTGGATGTATTAACTTCCACCCCAAATGGTCGATGAGCATCAGGGTGGATGAGTATGGGAGATGTCAGGAATGTGTCCTTGAGGTGTTGGAAGGCGTTAAGGGCAGATGGAGTCCAGGATAGAGTCTTGGGCCGATTCTTGAGCAATGATTGCTGTGCTCTGTTTTTCGTTAGAAAAAAGTTGTTAATGGGGTCTGCAAAGTTGCTAAATCTGGGGACAAAGAAAAAGTCAGGATAACTTGCCAATGTCTCAAAGCTCAGATCATGTTTTATTGAACATTATAATGACTTCGCTATACTCAAATGGCCTCGACAAATCTGCAGCAACTGCATGATGCTTTAATGTCAATTTGGGCCAAAGTCTTTGAGGAATGTTTTTAGCATCTTGTTGCATCTATGCCACAAAGAAATAAGGCAGTTCTGAAGGCAAAAGGGGGGTCCAACACAGTACTAGCAAAATGTGTCGATTGGGAAATGTACTCCTTGGGAAATGTATTTCTTTTGAATGCTAAATTGTATATTTGCATGAAATTGCCTCTGAGCCACAATATACTGTCAAAGAGAATCTGAGACAATAAAGACTTTTTTTGTGTTGAATTCTGAAATCCACTGCCGCTTCAGTGTGGTTTGCACATTATCTCTGCTCTACCGGTCAGAAATAAAAGCATTTAAATGAAGTTAGTATAGTCATCCAATTTGATAAGTGAAATTATTAATGACTTATGGGACTCATTAAAATTCATGATGGGGCATTCCACTTGAGAGTAACTTGCATAGTGGAACAAATCTGACATTTCCCACTCTCCTCTCATTTAGCACCCAGTGCTCAAAGGATTGGGGCGGGTGTTGTTGAAGCAGCAGTGATTCTCATTATGTAGGGGACCCCTTTCATCCACACAGCCCAAACTGACAGGTGACCTTTCATGATGTCACTTCTCCACGCTCAGGCTCATTCGTTCTGTTCATTTGGGCCTGGAGAAAAGGTGAGGAGGTCATCATCTCTGACCAGGGCTTCTTTGATAAAGTGCTCAGTTAAGTTGATAAAGTGTCTGATTGTAAATTAATTCTAAACCCGTTCTGTCCAGTATGAATTATGTATGGCTGTTATCAGACAGGGAAAATTATTCTGTTGTGATGTTGTGGCATTAATGGTGCAAATATAATAATTGTTCTCATTTAGCTATCTTTACTCTCCCTATCTCTCTTTATTGATCTGCTCCTTTGCAAGCTGAATGTAGTTTTAGTGCTAGCAAGATTGGATTGGAATATTCAGCGTCTGCGGCTGCTGCTGGCTCACAATCATCACAGGAACATGTGCAGAGTATCAGCTGAGCTAAGTATTTTGACTGAATAGAAAGTTTTCTTTCTTTTCAAAAGCTTATAGTATAACTCCTGAACACTACCCATTTATGGCACACTTTTCACAGTATCATTGCGTGATACTTTTGTATCCTTTTTGTAAAACACAAAAGGTTCACTTACACAGGTTACGAATGTTTGTAGCTTATTAATAAATGCTTCACACATCTTCACTTTACATTATTGTGCACTTTCACAGGTTACTGTTTGTAACTTAAATAAAAAGTTCACATATGTTCACTTTATATTAGGATCATTTACACAGGTTACTAATGTTTCTAGCTTATTAATAAATGCTTCACACATGTTCACTTGACATTATGGTGCATTTTCACATGTTACTAATGTTTGTAATTAATACATTGTTTACACTTAAGATTCACAATAAGAAGCAACTAATAATGGAATTAAAATATTCATTATTAAGATCTCATTCATTTATAGTTATGCGATTGTGTTTCACGAAAAAGTATGAGAATTTAATCTTGATAAGCAAGACGAGATGAGCCTTTTGTGGAATATCATGGATAAGACAGTAACTTCTGGTAAGGAACATCTTATGGAAAGTGGCAGTCATGAGATATTAATAAGAAAATAAAAAATATAACACCAGTCTCACTAAGATGGGTGTCTATGCACTACATGTGGGCAGAACCTGTAGCAAAAGAAGTGGTAGCCATGGTTGTGAGAGAGAGTGACAGTCGCCCAAGCCAATCACTTGTTTCGTCCCTAACGGAAATAATGAGCTGTGTTTATTGCAGATTAAAAAGTCTAGAGTCACTCGATTTTTATACTCTCTTTTTACTTACATTTTAATTATATATTGACATATAAAGAAAGATTAAACAAAATGTGGACAAAAGTGTTTTAGATCATTTTTACCTACCCTACCTTTAAGTAAGTATTCAGTCATCAATGACAGGTTCATACTGGAAAAAGATGAAAAATACCCTTCATTTTGTCTGGCCACACTACTATGTAGGCATGATTGCTGGAGTGCTGCAGAAATGGTTGTTCTCTTATATTCACAGAGAAATGCTGTGGATAGAGTGATCATCAAGTTCTTGGGCCCTTCTCCACTAATTTTTCAGTTTGACCGGGCGGCCAGCACTAGTATGAGTCCTGGTGGTTCCAAACTTCTTCCATTTACGGAGTATGAAGACCACTGTGCTCAATGGGACCTTCAATGCTGCAGAAATGTTTCTGTAACATTCCACAGATCTGTGCCTTGATACAATCCTGTCTTGGAGGTCTACAGACAATTCCCTGGACTTCATGCCTTGGTTTGTGCTCTGACATGCATTGTTAACTGTGGGACCTTATATAGACAGGTGTGTCCCTTTCTCAATCATGTCCAGTCAGCTGAATTCACCACAGGTGGACAAGTTGTAGAAACATCTCAAGGATGACCAGTGGGAACATGATGCACCTGAGCTCAATTCTGAGGGTCATGGCAAAGGCTGTGAATACATTTTTATACTTTTTTTACTGCTTTTTTTAAATATATAAATTTGCATAGATTTCAAACAAACGTATTTCATTTTGTTATTATCGGGTATTGCTTGTAGAAATTAGGGGGGAAATGAAATTTGAAATGAATTTAATCCCTTTTTATACAAGGCTGTAATATAAAATGTGGAAAAAGTGAAGTGCTGTGAATACTTTCCGTATATAGAATATACATATTTGAATTGTAGATTCAAATTTGTGTTACTGAAATCTATCATTATGTACAGTTAATTTTGCATAACACACAGCTTATTTTGAACAGAACACATGCATTTATCCATTTCACTAACAGAACTGTGATGAACCATTATGATGAAATGGATCTAGTTATTTTTATCTGAAAAATAGTCTTACCCACAGGGGTCAAGATCCTCTGTCCCCTTCAATTTAGTTGTGCACCTGTTCTGAAATGAGTCTGGATAATGGAAGCAACAGTTCACAAGACTGACATATTGAATCTGCTGCACAGTCACCTACCCAAATAATGTTTCAGATCCACTATTTTATTGTATAACAGTCCTCACAACTGTAGCCTGTCAATAAGTAATGTAATAATCTGACCATTACATTTAATGTGAAAAACCAAATCACATTAAATGCATTTTTTATGCACGCATTGCTCTGTGAATGACTTAAAATACCACTTGGCAAATGTTCAATTTAAATTGATTCTAATTCTGTTTGGTTGTGTGCTTATTTCATTTATGTTGTCAACTTTTGTTTTATTTGGGGAAATACCATTATGTTTTCTCCCCCAAGAACCACCATGATGTCCCTGATGTCAAACATCAATGACTCTCTCGTGCTTTGCCAATTATTGTGATGGTACATTTCTGATGTCTCTTTTAATGAAATGGTTCTGTGTTCACAGAGAGGTAATATTTTCAGTAATTAAAGGCCCACTGAAGTGCCTTGAAACACAGAGCATTGTTCAATGTGTTGATGTAATTTCCGCCGAAACACCGCAAGACAATGCGGGACATATCAAACAGCTCCTCTTCTTTAAAAATAAATATAAATAAAATAGCCAGTAGTGTTTCATTTATCACAGTTTGGCCATTGAGCTCCTAAACTCTAATTGTTCCTCCTCCTAATCTCTAATCTAATTGCGTTTTTCAGAGGGATGGGCTTCATAGAAGCAGGAAGCAAAGGAGCCGTTCAAAGGACAGTGGAGACAGCGGTGTGAAATAAAGGTAAAATATAAGAAAAATACGATTTAAAGTATATATATATATATATATATATATATATATATATATATATATATATATATATATATATATATATATATATATATAAATCGGTAAAAAAAAAAAGAAAAGAAGTATTAAGACATGCTATACTGTGCCCCATAAACACAGCCAAGCCAAGAAAAAAAAAGGAAAAAAACACGGAACCACCCCTTTAAATGGCATGCCATGTAATTGTAAATACACCTCATGGGGTGTTTTGCAACTGCATCTATTTAAGTCTGCCTCTGTTTAAACCTCTATTTAATGTCATGCTGTTTTGTTTAGTAGCCTAATGTTCAGATTATGTAAATCACTATAAGACTGTGATCTTTTTAGAGATCCCCCCAGCTCTAAGGCATATAATTAACAACTGTAATTGTTTTAGCTATAATTATTTTGACACATAAATGCACTCAGAACTTCGTCTGATAATAGCAGTTCTTTTCAATATAAATTACATTTTACGTTGCATCAAACGTGCCAATGATGTGCCTTAAAAGCCTTGCACTGCACCATTCTGGACTCAATAACCAGGTCTTTCTGGAATATTTAGCAAAAACAAAACAGCCTGTGTAATGCCAGTAATGCATGCGCTTGGCAGTTTTTATTCTGAGTGGGATTGTCCTGTTCAGCTCAGGTTAATATCAGTGGCATAGAAACTTCAGAATGCCAACAGAATTTTTTAGGGTGATGGACAGCTCTGCATTGTGGGAAATAAACAAATAATCCAACCTGCTGCTGAAGCTAAAAAGGATGGAAGAATTCAGGCGGGAAAAAACTAATGATGATGCTCTGCTCTGTTTAAGTACACTACAAAATATTTAATCCTAAATTTAAGATTTATGAATTTGAATTGCACATACAATTTTCATTCATTTGCATTAGATAGTTTTAACATAATCTAAAAATATATATAATTTTATGCATATGCCAGTCATACTTAAATGAAACAGGTAAGAACCACACTGTTTCTATACTCAAATATGAAATCAATCATGGCATATTGCATTCATTATGTTCATCTATTGATTGTAGCAATTGTGGCCATTTTTAATATCAACAGAAAAAAATATACCAGGATGCTTGGGCTTTCTTTGGGCTGCCTCTCTTCTCACATCTTCATGAAAGTTGATCCTTCCCTTGCCCCAATAAGGGAAGTGGCCATTCACGTTCTGAATTATCGCAACAACTGATTGTCTGATGGACACCAATTTATTTATGTTTATCACTTTGTTTATGGTTAAGGGAGATGGGTAAGTTAAGTTGTGTTTTGTTTTCTTTATTTTTTGGTTAGGTAATTTAGGTTCAAAAGAAGATTGTTTTGTTTATTGTTTTGACCGTGTCTGCCCCTTTTGCTGAAACCCTTATTTTCATTGTAAATAAACTTGCATCCTTTTGATATCTCTCTGGTAGTGAGACTCGCTTCCTTTTTGTTACGGCTGACCCCTAGCGGTCGTAACAGAAATTGGGGGCTCGTCTTAAAGTTTTCTTTTTTCAAAAGACCAATTGGACTGTCGTTGCGTGTATATCTCATGAAATTTGCTTTGTATATTTTAGTTTGGCTAGTGGTTTTCATTTTGAGGGGGAGGGAATTCGTGATGTCTTTAAAATTTGAGCTAGAAAGGTTTGCGGTTCAGCCTACGGCTGATCAATTGGATATCTGCCGCAAAGACGATCTGTTTTCGATCGCGGATTTACAAACATTTGGTGGGGCAGGGAGTTTTGTCAGAGGAGCGCGACTCGGCGGGTGTTGCACTTCGGTTGCCGGGTCCCGCGGGTGAGGGAGAACAGCCCAAACCCGAGGAACTGGCTAGCATAGATCCCGTCGATCCGCCGTCTCCGCAAAATCCCTTACTGGCGATCAAACTGAAAGAGCTGGAGTTGGAGTTGGGCAGGCAACAATATCAGAGTCAGCTGCTGCATGCACGCACAGTTGAACTTGAAATCAAGCGAGCAATCAAGCTCAAGGAGCTGGAGCTCGAACTGAAAACAAAATCGCCTGTTCACCCCTCAGCTGTTGATGCGCCTGGCGCGAGCGTGCCTGTGTCATCGCCCATCACCGCTTCCACTCCGAGCCCTATTCCTGCACCTCGACGCACCCCACAAGTAAGTCAACCCGGATTTGATATTAGTCGTCAAATAGCACTAGTTCCGTTGTTCCGTGAAAGTGAGGTTGACACTTATTTCACTGTGTTTGAGCGAATCGCCGCCACGTTAAAATGGCCGCGGAATGTTTGGCCGCTGTTGTTACAGTGTAAGCTCGTCGGTAAAGCCCAGGAGGTCTGTTCAGCGTTAACGCTTGAACAGAGCTTGGATTATGATGTGATGAAGACCGCCGTTTTGCGCGCTTATGAATTAGTTCCCGAAGCATACCGGCAAAAGTTTCGAAATCATGTGAAAACCTCTAGTCAAACACATGTGGAGTTTGCCAGAGACAAGGCAAATTTACTTGATAAATGGTGTACTGCGAATAAAGTCGTCACGTTTGAGCAGCTTAAAGAGCTGATTTTGTTAGAAGAATTTAAGAATTGTCTACCGGAGAAAATTGTGGTTTACTTAAATAAACAGAAAGTGTCCTCTTTGTCTGAAGCTGCAGTTTTTTCTGATGAGTTTGTACTCACGCACAGAATAGTGTTTTCACCCACAAAGCGTAACTTCCCCGATCGAGTTCGTAGTCCTAAGGATACCACAGTGGTACCCAAGAACGATTCAAGTGCAGATCGCAGCGAAAACCGTGAATGTTTTTACTGTCATGAGTTGGGGCATCTCATTGCCGTTTGCCCCGTTTTGAAGCGTAAAGCCGGTAAGAAAGCGACCACTTTTAAAAGTGTTGCATTAGTTGATCGACCTGATGTGTACCCTGAGCTAGTATCTTTAAATACAACCGCTGAATCTGCTTTTGAGCCATTTATTTCTGATGGTGTCGTGTCACTTAAGGAAGCCGACTCTGAAACGAAAAGCATTCGCATGCTCCGTGATACGGGCGCCGCACAGTCTTTCATTTTAGAGAGGGTGTTACCATTTTCTGAAAAGTCAAGTTGTGGTTCCAGTGTGTTAGTGCAAGGTATTGACCTCACTGTAGTTAAAGTTCCTTTGCACAGTGTCCATTTACGCTCTGGAATAATTTCAGGGACAGTTAAGCTGGCAGTTCGATCTGAATTACCTGTTAAAGGTGTATCGCTCATTTTAGGCAATGATCTAGCCGGTGACAAAGTTTTCTGTTTACCCGAAGTGATAGATGTTCCTGATACGCACGACAAGGATGCGTTGCAAGGGGAGTTTCCTGAAGTGTTTTGCACATGTGTAGTGACACGAGCTCAAGCTCATAAATTCAAAGATTCCGTTGATCTGTCAAAAACATTTTTGTGTGCTGACAATTCTGCTGAAACAGAGAAAGTTGATTCGGTTCAGTTGAAAGTATGCGCACTTCCAGATGTTGATTTACCATTTGGTAAAACTACGTTAATTGAGGCACAAAGTGCCGATCAAAGTCTGTGTCACTGTTTTGCAGCTGCTGTCGAGCCGACTGTTTTGCCAGAACATCCTGCGACCTACTTCTTTGAAGATGGCGTTCTTATGCGTAAGTGGTCTCCTAGACATGTCAAGGATGACTGGGGTACTGTTTTTCAAGTTGTTGTTCCAAAACCCTTTCGAGAACAGGTATTGAGTGTGGCACATGACCATGAACTTTCTGGTCATGTAGGCATCCGAAAAACTTACGATAATCTTTTGAAACATTTTTTTTGCCTTCGATGAAATCTGACGTTTCCAAATTCTGTAAATCCTGTCACGCATGTCAAGTATCAGGTAAGCCCAATCAAGTTATCCCTCCAGCCCCATTGAAGCCAATACCCGTGCTTGGCGAACCATTTGAGCGAATCTTGATTGATTGCGTTGGGCCATTACCCAAAACAAAATCGGGAAATTCGTATTTGTTAACGTTGATGTGTGCATCAACCAGGTATCCCGAAGCGATACCACTTTGTTCCCTTAAGGCTCATGCTATTGTCAAAGCAATTATAAAATTCTGTACCACTTTCGGAGTGCCGAAATACATTCAATCTGATCAAGGTACTAATTTCATGTCCAAAGTGTTCGCCAAAGTAATAAAAAAACTAAACATTAAACATCAAGTATCTAGCGCTTACCACCCTCAGTCGCAAGGTGCCCTCGAACGTTTTCATCAAACTCTCAAATGCATGTTGCGAACGTTTTGTGTCGGAGAACAGAAAGAATGGGATGAAGAGGTCCCACTCTTGTTGTTTGCAATACGTACCACGACTCAAGCGTCCCTCGGGTTCAGTCCTTCTGAATTGATTTTTGGACACACTGTGCGTGGCCCCTTGAAAATTTTACAAGAACAGATTCTTTCTTCCGACCGTTCGTCTCCCACTACAAACATCCTAGATTACGTTAGCGCTTTTCGTGAAAGACTGCATAAACTCTGGAAGCTGGCAAAACATTCGCTTGATTCAGCCCAAGACCAAATGAAAACTCGATATGACCAAAAAGCTGTACAGCGCGGTTTCCAGATTGGAGACAGAGTTCTCGTTTTACTTCCCGTGCCTGGTTCAGTGCTTCGAGCTAAATTTACTGGGCCTTATGAGATTAAAGAGAAACTAAGCGATACCGATTATGTAGTTGATACCCCCAAGCGTAAGAGAAAGTCGAGAGTTTGTCACATTAATATGCTAAAGGTGTATGTAACCCGTCCTAACTCTGAGGCTAAGATCCCCGTTGTTACTGTCGCCCAGTGAATGTACCACTGTCAGATTATTCGCCTGAAGTAGACGGTTTGAAGATGAATAGTGCTACATTCTCAACTGCTCGGTTATCCAACTCAGAGACTCTGTCAAACTTTTCAGCAAAATTGTTACACTTGTCTACGTCTGCCCAGGCTGATATACAAACTTTGGTGGAAAGATATCCGACTTTGTTCAGTGACTATCCTACCACTACACACGTGATAAAACACGATATTGATGTTGGGTCCCATGCACCTGTTAAACAGAACGCTTATCGTGTTAATCCACTTAAGAGAGACCTGATGGGGAAGGAAACTCATTATTTACTTGAACATAACTTAGCAGTCCCTAGTTCCAGTCCATGGTGCTCACCATGTCTTCTCGTCCCTAAGCCAGACGGTACTTCGAGATTCTGTACAGATTACAGAAAAGTTAATGCGTTAACTAAGGCTGATTCATTTCCACTGCCACGCATGGAAGACTGTGTTGATCGTGTGGGAAATGCTAAATTCGTAACAAAACTTGATTTACTAAAAGGTTATTGGCAAGTACCGCTCACAGAGCGGGCCTCCGAAATCTCTGCCTTCGCCACCCCTGAAATGTTCCTACAATACCGGGTTATGCCTTTTGGCCTTCGAAACGCTGGAGCAACCTTTCAACGTTTAATGTCCATTGTGTTATCCAATGTATCAAATTGTGAGGCATATTTAGATGACGTTGTGTGTTATGCTAACACTTGGGAAGATCATCTGAACACTTTAGAGGAAGTCTTTAAACGTCTCAGAGATGCTAATCTTACCTTGAATCTAGCTAAGTGTGAATTTGGATGTGCTACCATCACATACTTGGGTAAAGAAGTCGGTAGTGGTCATGTTCGCCCACTGAACCTGAAATTGGACACCAATTTATGTTTATCACTTTGTTTATGGTTAAGGGAGATAGGTAAGTTAAGTTGTGTTTTGTTTTCTTTATTTTTTGGTTAGGTAATTTAGGTTCAAAAGAAGATTGTTTTGTTTATTGTTTTGACCGTGTCTGCCCCTTTTGCTGAAACCCTTATTTTCATTGTAAATAAACTTGCATCCTTTTGATATCTCTCTGGTAGTGAGACTCGCTTCCTTTTTGTTACGGCTGACCCCTAGCGGTCGTAACAAGCACTTTCAAAACCATAAAATGGACCAAATTGCTACACCTAAATATCATATAACTCTAAAACTCTAACGCCCATCGTACAGCAAATCATTCAAATTTATTAGACTTAATCAAACACAGAAAGTCTTATAAAATAAGCCTTTAAGTCACTTTTAAAAGTGTCCATACTTGATGAGGATTTTATAAGTAATGGCAGTGCAATTCAGAGATGCGCTCCTCCACTACGCCTCAAACGGGAAGATGGAACAGTTAGAAGCATGCTATCAGAGGAATGCAGAAATTGTGAGATTGATGTGATATTAACATGTCCTTTATATACTCAGGAACCTGATCATGAAATGCTTTGTAAACAAACATTAACACCTTGTATTTTACAGGTAGCTGGTGAAGATTATACAGTATGATCCCTTTTCCTGATGTTTGTTGAAAGTCTCGCTGCATCATTTTGTACATATTGAAGTCGAGTAACCAAGGATCACTTATGCCTGAATACAAAGCATTACAATAATCTGTGCAATTCCACCGTGTGGAAATAAAGGTTTCAGTATACTGGTTTAAAGGTTTCAGTTTACTTGTTACTCTTTCACCTTTAATAAATGCGTACAGATGTCAGTTGGAAGCTAGTTATTTTAGTCTAAATAATTTTCAATATGCATATTTTATTACACAAGCACATTGCTTCACTTCAGAAGGCCTTGTTTAACACCCTGGAGCCGTTTGGAGGCGTATGGATGGGTGCACTCTTTTGGGTTTCAAAATATCAACATCCATTTTCTGCCAGGACATTTTTTAATATATCTCTGATTATATTAGTATGAAAGAAGAAGGTCATATACAGCTATGATGGCTTGAAGGTGAGTACATTTTAAATTTTTTGGGGTGAACTACTTTTAACTGAAAATAAAGATGTTTCACAGCTTTTTATATGATGATCAAAGTTCAGATTCAGAAGTTCGAGTTCAGGATCGAAAATTTCTTCACACAAACATGGATTTGATTATTTGTATTGTTACAAACGTCTATAACTTTTAACCAGACCAGTCTCAAGCTGTTTATTTCCAAATATAATAAACTTATCCTCATTTAATTGTAAACAAAATTGAATACAAATTTGTTCGCAAACTATCCCTTTACTTCAGGCAAGCACAAAAAAATAGGGATATCAAGCATCGCATCAGTTCAGGCAATCCTGACATTAGCCTATCACTGCGGCCCATTTAAATTCCCATTCTTGAGCATCTCTCTTATAGCAAATCAAGCTACCTCCTCCAACCCTAGTTCCACCTGACCCATGTATTTAATCTAACATTCTTTTTTTTATAAAGTTAACTACATTGCAAACATTTCCTAATATGTATTTGCATTGTCTATATCTAATGTAATTGTGAATTGTAATTATGTATGCATAAGCTGGTTCTGTTCTGAACCCGAGGGGAGTTGACTTGCTGCTCTCCCCGCTCTGTCCAGGCATGGCTGCACGGACAGGTGTGGGGAGTTTTGCCCAGAACAGAACCATACCGCCAACACTTACTGTATGCTATAATTATAATACATATTTTACTTGATTAAGTAGTCTTGACTGAATGTAAGGCATAGTTGCTGGGTGATTTTAACCTGGTTAAAACCAGACCATTCTCAGTAGTATCTGATTTATGGTCTGGCAAAGCTTCATTGACAAAAAATTTCCAAGGGGACGTCACCAACGGACATCACTCAAATGCCTCTGGGTGCAATTGGATATACCTAAAACCAATCAGAGCGATGAAGGAGATGACATATGCAGAGCGACGGAGAAACATCTGAGACTCTGACAGCAATTCCCTATTTGTGATATCGAGAAAGATGTTGCAATGGATTTTAAAGACTTTTGCCATTGTTGTAAAAGAAATATGATAATAGCTGGTGTCTACTGCCACTCCATCAACATTTTTGCAAAATTTGGAAAACCTAATAGAATTTCAGACCGACTGAAACATCTCGGTCGAGGAGAAAACATCAAGCTCTGATCGCATTTGCCCCCGTTGTAAGGCATTTGTATTGCGATTAGAACACGATTTGCAATATTTCGAAAATAAAATAATATTAATGAGTCTTTGGAAAATCGTGTCTCAAACTTTATTAAAATTCAGTCAAAATACAGTCACAAGCATACGCTTGAAACGGGGTACGTAGATGAGAAGGAAGGAGACGGGAACTGGCGAACGTTCAACAAAGACTTTTAATTCAAAATAAACAAACAAAACAAAAGTATCACGGGCAGCACCTCACGGACGACTGCCCTCACACACACATAATAAAACGCGGACAGCCCCTCACGGAAGACTGCCCGCACACACACAACAAAACGGTAACAAAACATAGAGACGAGACCGGTGTGTCACGCAGCTGGCACTCATTAGCACTCGTCACCGGCCCGCTCTCACGGTCCCTCGCCTCGCTGCTTGCCACAACGCTATTCACAATTATTTGAAATTTAATTTTATATTTTACATGACTACCAGATCTAGTATGAGGAAATAAACACAGAAAGGCCAGATACAGAGCTGCTGTGTGTGTTAGCACATGATCACACGCCCCATCCTCCTCATCAAAGTAGCTGGTGTAATCCACATCTGGTAGCCAAGTGTTGTTCTTGGCTTAAGTTTGAACTAAAAGGAAAAGTTTAAATTGCTTAAAACAGACACAATAGCTGATTAGAATGAGTGGATATTCCACAGCGGCATCTATCTTTGTAATGTACAAAATATGCTTCACTGTCACTGTGCTGTTGTCATTGTGTAAAGCCTGCCCCAACATTGCTGATTGGTTCCACGAATTTGAAGGATTGGAAATGATCTTGAATGGGGTTGAGAAAATTGAAATTTGCCATAAGTTGTCTGAGGTTTCCAAGGCTATGGTGATTTTGTTTTGGAACTTTAACCTGATTTTGCTCAAAATTGATTTTGCTGACTCAATCAACTTCATACAGATGTAGCTCAGTCATCTTTTGTCTGATTCCAACAAATAATAAAATAAAATAAAACTAATTATATGGATCCAGGTTTGCTTTCTGGCTAAACAATAGCATGTTCAAACATGTTTAAAAAATGACATGAATAAACTGCTATTAATAATTGTTAAAATACTAGGACAAATAGTGTATACAACCTCCTTAAACGATGTTAATTAACAAAGATTCGGGAGGAGGGCTTTCTGATAATTGACACAGGTGGATAGCACTCAGCTAATCAACGAGAGGTGCATATATATACACAGCAGTCTTACCTCCATTCTGTTGACAGTTTATCAGCACGGGCGGCATTTCCGACCATTCGCCCCGCCTGCCAGCCCCCTCACGCTGTCTACGGCTCCGCACGCCTCTTGAAGCAGTTCTACAAATCTAAAATCTTTTTCTTTCAAAATTATAAGCTACCTCAAACCCCCTATTTGGGCCGCGTCGATCAGCATTCACGGTAAAAATAAACTTATGCTTTTCACGAGATGTAATCATTTCTTCGTCACGTTCACAAGAGCGTCTCTGTCTTCTAACCGACTGACAAAATAAGCTATGTTCTATTAATAACGTGGTGTGTTTAGAGCAGTACTCGGACAGCGTAAAGAGTGTACATCGCACAGACTTTCAACAGGGACAACAACAGTTCCTGTCTTTAAATTATGTGTACAGCAGCAAGCTTTTCTTGCGATCTCGCCGCCTCTTTATAAGTTACTACAGTACAGACGGTCACTTTCACACACGAGAAGTGTAAACACCATGGACGCGCATGCAGTTGCCGTGGTGATGAACAACAAACTTGCTGGTAAAGCAAAACGTATCGCGAGGCTAAATCGTTAAAATAACGGCAACGTAAACAACGCTTATTTTGCCAAACAAATCAGCCACTATTGGAATCAGCTGATAATCATTGCTTTGATTCAATACTTCCCAGCTGACGCTCACAAGCTCGGTCACAGCGTGACCATACTCTCGTTTGCGACTATGAACAGATGTGTGCGATCCATACAATGTAATTAGTGGGCACTTGAGCGTTCACGTTTCAAAAAACTGAACGTGGCACTGTTGTGTGTTCTACTAGCTTGCAAGTTTTTCAGAATGCTTCAGAGCACTTTGGATATTTATGCAAATCTCCTTATGAACAATTACATTATTTTATTAACATGATTTATATCGTCATATTTTGTATACAGTTGTAAGGCTGTATTCCATGTCCCTCATGAATTTTAATGAGTATCTTGCAATATAAGGCATATAGGCCTACATTTCAAATTAAGAGTCTCATCTTTTAGCCAAATCAAATTCCGATGCAGTATTGTCCCGTTTAACACCGTGAAGCTGCTTTGAAACAATCGTCATCGTAAAAGTGCTAAATAAATAAAGTTGATTTATCGATTGATTGATCTGGTTACACAACGTGTTTCCCATTTGTCCATCTAATTTTTTCTCTCATTTTTCTCCTACAGGAGATCAGTTTTTCTGGCTAATTTTCTCCACCAGCAGTGCTGTTCCGCAGGAGCTCAGTTTCTCTAACTAATTTTCTCCACTGCACCAGCAGTGCTGTTCCCTCTGCTCCCGCAGTAGCTCAGTTTCTCTGAATAACTTTCTCCACTGCACTAGCAGTGCTGTTCCCTCTGCTCCCGTAGAAGCCCAGTTTTCTCTGGCTAACTCGTGTCTTTGAGAGCAGAGGAGACACAACATAAAATCCAACAGTTCAAAACGTGAATTTCTAGCATGCGATATGAAGGTCGCCCCTTCATATCGCATCTCCTCTCGCTCGCGTCCTCCGTCCAAGCGCTAGAAGATCCCATCTCCATAACCCAAGCATGTCATGGCGAACTCAGGTTATGGTTAATATTTCTAATTCATTGGAAAGCCTTCTCTATTTTGCTATAGCTATCTCGTTTCGTGCCCCATCGATATATAATTGTTCACAGACGCTACCCCCTCAATCGGTTTGGGGGATTTTATCAAGGTAGTTGGTTCACTTCTCCATGGTCACCGGAGCTCAGGACATGACAGTCCTTAGCACTATTCAAGCTTTAACAGCTCATAGTACCAGCTTTCCCGTGGGAGAAATAATGGGCCACTAAAAGCATTTTTAAGGGCATTGCAACAACGACACAATGGTGCATTACATAAATTAAATCCATTCCTATGCATCTGCTATGATGCCATTTTTTAAGGTGCCTCGTTTGTGATCAATATTATAATATTATTATATTGCGAACATTTATAATATATTTAGTAACATATATTCATAATTGCTAAACACGTCCCTGGATCAGAAACTATGTTGCTGACTCCCTGTCTTGCTTTCTATTTCAGAAATTCAGGACGCTGGCTCCAGAGGCAGACAAATTCCCAACTCCAGTACCTCACAATTCGCAACTAATATTCCCGTAACCCACCCGCTAAGACCCCTCCTCAATGCATCGCTCGATGCCATCCTCCAAGTGATGTCTCCTAGGACCCTCCAATCCTATGTGACCGCTTGGAGAAATTTTAGAGCATTCCACATCTCCTACAACATACCGTTCCCCGATTTTACTCTCCTTTTAATCACCTCGGTTATTTCCCACCTCAATACTATAAAAGGCCTCTGTCGGGTCCATTAAAGGTTACCTGAGCGGCATTCAGTTTTCCACAAACTGATGTATGGCGCTCCTTCTCAGGAGATAAATAACTCTCAAACCTCCCTCGTGATCAAGGGATTCAAAAATCTCAGCCCACCTGTCCCGACACCAGACAACCTATAACATTAGACATCCTCAACAAATGTATCCGTACCCTACGCACAGGCTACCAACCTCTCAATACCGCCCGGACACTCGATTCCAAATTTATCCTTGCCTTTTTTCTTGGGTTTTTCAGATGCTCAGAACTCGCTATCACTTCAAAATTCGACCCTAAAAGCCATCTCACCATCTCAGACTTATCAGTACTAGATGGAGAAACAATCTCCAATGGAGAAATTCCCAAGCTGCCGAAGCAATTAATCTCCCAGTCAAACACTCATGCTGTTCTTCCATGTTTTTCAGTGAGTCCCCGGGAAGTTCCCACGCAGCACAAAAGAGAGTGGAATGTTTCCACGCAGCACGAAAGAGTGGAATGTTTCCACGCAGCACGAAAGAGCTGAATGTTTCCACGCAGCACGAAAGAGTGGAATGTTTCCACGCAGCACGAAAGAGTGGAATGTTTCCGAGCAGCACGAAAGAGTGGAATGTTTCCGAGCAGCACGAAAGAGTGGAATGTTTCCGAGCAGCACGAAAGAGTGGAAAGTTTCCGCGAAGCGTGAAAGAGTGGAAAGTTTCCACGAAGCGAGAAAGAGTGGAAAGTATCCACGAAGCGTGAAAGAGTGGAAAGTATCCACGAAGCGTGAAAGAGTGGAAAGTATCCACGAAGCGTGAAAGAGTGGAAAGTCTCCACGTAGCGTGAAAGAGTGGAAAGTTTCCACGTAGCGTGAAAGAGTGGAAAGTTTCCACGTAGCGTGAAAGAGTGGAAAGTTTCCACGTAGCGTGAAAGAGTGGAAAGTTTCCACGTAGCGTGAAAGAGTGGAAAGTTTCCACGTAGCGTGAAAGAGTGGAAAGTTTCCACGTAGCGTGAAAGAGTGGAAAGTTTCCACGTAGCGTGAAAGAGTGGAAAGTTTCCACGTAGCGTGAAAGAGTGGAAAGTTTCCACGTAGCGTGAAAGAGTGGAAAGTTTCCACGAAGCGTGAAAGAGTGGAAAGTTTCCACGAAGCGTGAAAGAGTGGAAAGTTTCCACGCAGTAAGGAAATGTTTTTATTGTTGTTGTTTCTCTCATATTTCTCTTTTCCCATTTTTCTTCTTTTAGACAATCTACCACCTACGCACACCAAACCAACATCAGGGGCCCCCTGGTCAAGCAACCGGGCCCTTTCCCGAATACCAGCCCGCCAAGCTCAGCTTTTTGGGGGGTAATTAGCCAGGCGGCTGTCCTATGCTCTCTGCATTTTGGGGGGTACTCTGGGTTCGGGCCAAGTTCGAGCTCGAATCCCTCCCCCCGGACAGCACGCCAAATACGCATTTATATTACTCTATATAATTATATGTAAGTGTGAACTCGTGAAACGATGTTAATTAACAAAGATTCGGGAGGAGGGCTTTCAGATAATTGACACAGGTGGATAGCACTCAGCTAATCAACGAGAGGTGCATATATATACACAGCAGTCTTACCTCCATTCTGTTGACAGTTTATCAGCATCCCTCCTCCACCCCTTCTCCACATTTTGCTCTTTTAGTTCTAACCACTTACACGAAGGGGGGGGTACTCTGGGTTCGGGCCAAGTTCGAGCTCGAATCCCTCCCCCCGGACAGCACGCCAAATACGCATTTATATTACTCTATATAATTATATGTAAGTGTGAACTCGTGAAACAGTTGCGACGGGAGAACACCAAACAAAGTGATGTAGTCAACTTTAAAGGCAATATGATATATTTCAACTGAACTAAAGAAATCAATTTAAATTTACTCAAACAATGTGAAAGACTCTTACGATTACTTTTTCTTACGATTAAGACTTTTAAGATTACTTTCATACATAACTACAACATTTCCTACAGGCAAAATGCTTTGAAGTGGAATCTGTTCACTCACCTGAGGGGTAGACCCAAAGCGATGCGCAGTCGGGTCAGTGCTTCTCTTCCTGCAGGAGAGGTTGAAGGGTCAACTGTCCTTCTACACCCTAAAGTGTACGTGGCCGCCAATGCAGAAAGTTGTTAGGGAAGCATGTTTTGGTTTTGGGACCACCTGCCAGTGTTCTCCACTTGGACTCTGTTGACTCTTAGTTTGTTTTGAGGGACAGCAGAAGAATGTCATGGCTGTCTCCAATCAGAGGTTGGATGCTTTTGCCTTGGCATATCAGGCACAGGGGAATGTGCCATGTCGTGCCCCTCCAAAGTTCAAGCACACTCCTTGAGGAGTGTGAAATCCTCCTGGGCTATAGCGGACAGCACCTCTCTAACCGACATTTGCAGAGTGGTGGACTGAACGACACCTAATACCTTTATGAGATTTTACAATCTCCAGGTTGAGTCTTTTTCAGAAGACTCTGAAAAAGTTTGAGGTATTGAGGTAACAACGCTGGTAAGGTATAGCAGGAAAGTAACAAGGTAAGAGAGTATGTAGCATCAGACAAGGCCAGACAATCACTGAGGGTGTGTTTGCGCTTCTTACTCTTACAGAACATGAAGGCTCATGAGTGTCAGGTTTGCATGATTTTTGCTCCAGAGAGTGTCAAGGCTGAGTGAGTGACGGAGAGCATTAAAGGTGCACTATGCAACTTTCCGTCCACTTGAGGGTGCCTATTTAAAACTAAGGCGTAGTTTGATGAAGCCAAGTTTGAATGCAGTATCTTGGGACATGTGGTCTTCACCTCACAGCTGGTGGAAAATAGGACACGGGCAGAAATCGTGTTCATGGATGCGGTTATTAACGTTAGTGTAGTATGAAGCAGAGCAGGACAGAGTATAGTGGAGCTGAGCATGGCTGCATGGAGCCATTGTTACACAAACACACGGCTCGCAAGCACCAAGGCTTTTATTATGACGGGACAGGACACAGTCACCGGGCGCCTGCACTATTTTCGCTTTTCCAGTCATGAGTATAAGGTAAAGTAGCTCTGTTTATAATATTAGATACAATTAAGTGTCTTTAAAATTATGTTATGACAATACTCTGTGTGTTCGCTCGGCGCTGCTGTGACATGTTCACACTGCTAAGAGAAACGTGCCTCTGCCAAATAAAACTGAGGGTAACGCAGATACGACACAATTGACAGGCGACTCCCTCAAGCGCTATGCTGACACATCCCGGGTCCTTGGTTAAAATTGCATTTTTCTCACAATTTACAAATAATTGTTCAAAAATAACTAAAAATAATAATAATTGTGTCTTCTGTATTATCTGCACAAGTAAGACACAATTGTAATAAAATAGATTTTATTTACAAAAGATAGACAGAACAATTAACACAACTACTAAATGAATACAATGAATTATAAAGGAATAAAGTGCATAAGATGCATAAAATACATGTGAGTAAGTTAAGTGTGGCTATAGAAGAGTTACGTTGTCTTGTGGAAAGATAAACTGTTGTTTCTCTGAAACTAAGGTGAAGAACCTTATTATGCATCAAACAAATAAACAAAAGATTATTTGTTATTAACTATCATCAGTTATATTACTTCTAATGTAAATTAGAAAATCCTATACTGGTAATATACAGCAATGCCAAGGTCTCTAGAAAGAGGTTTGGTTAAGTGATATTTACATTCCACGTGGTTGAGTAAGCAGTCCGATGGTGATGACTTCTTTCACTGGTTTTGCTGGGAGACAATGCAGTAGGGAAAGGAGCTGAAATCCATTTCAACAGCCTTGAACACAAAGATCTGTGGGATGCTGATCTTCATGGGGCATCAAAGGGTCCTAAAATCTGGAACACACAGATGAGGCCCTGAAGTAGATGCAGAAGGTCCGTAGTCTGGAACACTTAGATGAAGGAACCTTGAAGTGAAGGTTTGCTCTCCTGAGCTTAACCTTATTGCAAATGTCTCTGTGTGTCTTCTGCCTCTTTGGGCCAGACACTCAGAAGTTGGTCAATCTGCTCTGGTCTCTCTAGCATGGAGACTCTGAATGTGCTGTAGTCGTCTTGCTGGACTAAAACTCTGAACGTAGTGTTGGTTAATGTCTCTTTCCTCACAGGCTGGAGGCTCAGACCGTTGTCATATCTGTTGCTGCCTCACAAGCTGTAGATTCAGATGCTCGGATCTTGTGTTGTCTCTCTGGTTAAACCAGAGGCTCAGAACTTGGTTGCTCTGTCACAATCTAATCCTCGCCGGACAGACTCAGAACTTGGAAACTGTTTGTCTCTCACGTGGAGACTCAGAACAAGGAGTGTTTGTTGAAAGGGTACCTTTATCCTTTTCCGAATAGGAGGAGATTGCAATTTGGCCCTTCGCCCTTCCAGTGTTGCTATTTGCTGCTGGCATCAGAGGGGGCACTTGGTGTGGCCCACCCTTCTTTCCCCTGTGGAACTCATTTGCATACTGTATACAGTTAGAAGTCTTTAAAGCGTCTTTAAAGTTTATCAATCAGTGGCGATTTCTTTAAGACTGCAAGGGAAGCTCGGCTTCCCTTATAATGTCACAAAATTAATGGTCAAATATGTACTATTATATTAACATTGTATTGAATAAAAATGCGTTAGAAAACGTTCATCTCAAAGACGAGTTCGTTCAGAATCAGTTACATATAGCAGGTCGGCTGACTCGATTTCCTTCTCATACATTCCCGCAGGGTCAGTGCATTTCCCTATTGAAGCCCAGCGTCCATTGACTTCAATGGGGCTGCTTTGTACGTTTTTTTTCAGCGCTTCGAAGCTAGACGGTCATTGGATAAACGCTGCGATTATGTCCCGTCCACGGACGCTCAGCGTCTCTGGGAGTGAATGGGGAGTGGGCTGGCCCGGACTCCGAGCTTCTGCGTGATGATTGGAGAGTCTGCATCTCCTTTTGACTGACAGCGATTCTGTACTATAAGGAATCACTGAAGCTATTCGCGCTCAGTCCCATCGCGGATTTCTCAAGTTCAGTCGAAATAAAAACTGCTGCAACCTATTTCTTTGATATTTGCTTGGCGAAATTGCTTGATTTTCATCATACATTTCACACAATTATACACTACATTCCTTGTTTCAGTTTTACAGAGTTTAATATTTTTTTTAGATCGTTCATTCATTCACAGGGTAACAGACCATTTTCTTAAAAAGGAATATAGGGCAGAATTTACTTTTAAATAAATAAGACAATTGGCCGAAAATGAGCTTCCCCTCTCTGACAGACCAGTAGCCGCCACTGTTATCAATGTATTTCTCACTTTCCAAACCACCATCAGAATACCCTTAGCAATATACTAAACAAATAGACACAAAACATGATGGAAAAAGATTAAACTCTCATGCGTTCATTAATTGATTATGTGTAAGATGTTGCATTTCAAATAGCTGTCACTGAGAATACTTATTTCTCTGAATGAGATGGATGCATGTAGTTTACATCAGTCTTAAGGTTTCCAAACATAGTTGGGAATGGATTTGGATGGATCATTTTGGTCTTTCTTTGTTTGACCCACAATTCCTGAGTGACAGACACAGAGGTAAGTGTAATGTGAAACAGTTTATTAACAGAGGTAATGGACACAGGCAGAACACAGAATTATATCTTGACACAGAGAAACCTTAACTGACTGATGACAGAACTTTCCTTGTAGATGGTGGAGATGGTGGTGAAGACGATGATGAAGATGGAGATGACAAAGATGATGGAGTCAGGTAAGTAGTACAACAGGTATGTAGACGGTAGTCATAGGATGGTGATCGGTGTAACGGACTTTACTTCAAGAGGACAAAGAATGGTCACTACAGACATGTTGTCAAGGATCAGGAATGGAGGACCCAGATGCAGAGTGAACAAAAGGACAGTTTATTAAAAAGACAGATCAACAAGACACAAGAGGGTAGTGGATGAGTGACAGTCCAAACACCAGGGCAGGGGACAGACACCACGACGACAGGCAGGGGAGGATGACCACTGAGACCAGTCCAGGCAGCCAATGAACTTGACGACAGCTCGTGAGGCAACACCAGGCAGGGCGATGGTGGACCAATCCAGGCAGGAACCAAGGGCTTGAGGGTCTCACAGAATCAGCTCCCTTCTTGGCTGAGAGGCAGTGGAGACAGCGGCCAGGGAAAAACTTAGGACAGAAAACACAGGACACACACACACACAAGACACTAGACAAGACAACAAGAAACAACAGACAAACTAAGAACTATGACTAAATTAAACAAAAACTAAAATAATAACTGGAGCTAGAAAACAAGGAAAAATAAAACAAATCTCTATAAAAAGACTAACTGAGAAATAAAAGTGGAAAACAGGAAAAATAAAAATGTAAGCTATCGAAACCAAGAAAACTAAACAATAAGGCTAAAGAGAATTGCCAAAATAAAACCTGGAGAAAATGAGCAAAATAAAGACAGAAACTACACTAGACTCAAAAACTCAGGAACAAAGAAAAAACTGAAAATAAATCCAAAAGCTAGAAAAACAGGAGACACTAAAACTAGAAAAGGCTAGACTAGGCTAGACAAGGAGCTAGAGACATGTACGCACAAGCAAACGCTCACAAACATACACAACGAACCAGCAAAGACATGAGGGAAGGTAGCACAATATAAAGGGACCAGAGCACATGAGGAACAGGTGAGCACAATTAGTGAAACGAGGACTAGACCAGACTAAACAAGGGGGCGTGGTAACAGCAAACAAGGAGGTAGGACAAGAGGAACACATGACAAACACAGAGAGAGACAGATCCAAGTACTAAGACACAAAACAAACATAGAAACATTAAACAAAGACAAAACAGACAGAGCTGCCAGGGCAGAACCCTGACAGTACCCTCCCCCCAATGGACGCCCCCCGGCGTCCAAACTAGGCAAGGGAAATAAAGGCGGTAACACTTGGGAGGGTGGGCGGGGAACAAAACTAGGAGTACCAGGGCAGACAGGAAACATGGGAGGCAGAACTGGGGAGGAAATTAATCTAGGGGAGTGGTTAGGGGCTGACCAGGGGGGTGCCGACCTAGGGAACCCAAAAGGACCAGGAAACAGGGAGGGTGGGATGGGAGGGGTATTAGGCACACGACCAACAAAGGCATGGGGCCTTTTCAATGGTGGGGACCTCTGACTGGACATGATTACTGGGACAGACTTAGAGACACCTTCTGGAACTGCAGAGATATCCTCCAGAAGTTCAGGGACAGATACTGGACTTGACTCTGGGGCCTCCTCCTGGGCTGCACTGGCCTGCTCTGGGACTGACTCGGGAGCGCCCTCCTGGGCTTGACTGGCGGGCTCAGGGACTGACTCGGGAGCGCCCTCCTGGGTTTGACTGGCGTGCTCAGGGACTGACTCGGGAGCGCCCTCCTGGGCTTGACTGGCGTGCTCAGGGACTGACTCGGGAGCGCCCTCCTGGGCTTGACTGGCGTGCTCAGGGACTGACTCGGGAGCGCCCTCCTGGGCTTGACTGGCGTGCTCAGGGACTGACTCGGGAGCGCCCTCCTGGGCTTGACTGGCATGCTCAGGGACTGACTCGGGAGCGCCCTCCTGGGCTTGACTGGCTTGCTCAGGGACTGACTCGGGAGCGCCCTCCTGGGCTTGACTGGCTTGCTCAGGGACTGACTCGGGAGCGCCCTCCTGGGCTTGACTGGCGGGCTCAGGGACTGACTCGGGAGCGCCCTCCTGGGCTTGACTGGCTTGCTCAGGGACTGACTCAGGAGCGCCCTCCTGGGCTTGACTGGCGGGCTCAGGGACTGACTCGGGAGCGCCCTCCTGGGCTTGACTGGCGGGCTCAGGGACTGACTCGGGGACACCTTCCTGGGCTTGACTGGTGGGCTCTGGACGGCCTCCTCTGAAGCGGGCTCTGGGACGGCCTCCTCTGAAGCGGGCTCTGGGACGGCCTCCTCTGAAGCGGGCTCTGGGACGGCCTCCTCTGAAGCGGGCTCTGGGACGGCCTCCTCTGAAGCGGGCTCTTGGGACGGCCAGCCTTGAAGTGTGCCCTGGGACAGAAGGTGAAGCCCTCACTGGGTTAGGAACAGGAGATGGAGCCACTGGACTCCGCTCTGGGGCTGGAGCCGATACGGGACTGCGCTCAGGGGCCGGAGCCGACACTGGACTGCGCTCAGGGGCCGGAGCCGACACTGGACTGCGCTCAGGGGCCGGAGCCGACACTGGACTGCGCTCAGGGGCCGGAGCCGACACTGGACTGCGCTCAGGGGCCGGAGCCGACACTGGACTGCGCTCAGGGGCCGGAGCCGACACTGGACTGCGCTCAGGGGCCGGAGCCGACACTGGACTGCGCTGCGGGGGCCGGAGCCGACACTGGACTGCGCTCAGGGGCCGGAGCCGACACTGGACTGCGCTCAGGGGCCGGAGCCGACACTGGACTGCGCTCAGGGGCCGGAGCCGACACTGGACTGCGCTCAGGGGCCGGAGCCGACACTGGACTGCGCTCAGGGGCCGGAGCCGCTTGATTCCGGCCCTCCTGGAGCAACAGATGAGGGGCATCTAGAATGGCAGCTGACTTGCAGGCATGGGCTCTCCTCTTCTTCCGCTTTCGAGGGCATGACAATTTGTAGTCGACTGGCTCTGGCCTGACAGGTGCGGGCTCGACGGGCTCTGGACTGGCCGCTGCGGGCTCGACGGTCTCTGGACTGGCCGCTGCGGGCTCGACGGTCTCTGGACTGGCCGCTGCGGGCTCTGGACTGACAAGTGCGGGCTCGACTGGCTCTGGACTGACAGGTGCGGGCTCGACTGGCTCGGGTGGTGTCAGGATCTGCCAATCCCTGCGGTGATGCAAGTAATTGGAGAAGTTCCAAAAATCCAGGATCCTAAGTTGTTCCATCTCCCACTGTGGTAGGGGGTCATCCAGACAGATGTTGAAGGCATCCTTGAGGGCTGCATCATCATACTCAAGGCCCTTAGCCATTGTCCAGAAGAACTGGGCGAAGGACCGCACTTCTCGGCCCTGTTGGCGAAGAGAGGCCACACCCTGCTGGAGTGCCAACCTCTCTTGAGCAGTCGCAGGAGGAACGATACGGAAGCTCATTCTGCTAGGTCCGATCTTGGCTGGTTCGTTCTGTCAAGGATCAGGAATGGAGGACCCAGATGCAGAGTGAACAAAAGGACAGTTTATTAAAAAGACAGATCAACAAGACACAAGAGGGTAGTGGATGAGTGACAGTCCAAACACCAGGGCAGGGGACAGACACCACGACGACAGGCAGGGGAGGATGACCACTGAGACCAGTCCAGGCAGCCAATGAACTTGACGACAGCTCGTGAGGCAACACCAGGCAGGGCGATGGTGTACCAATCCAGGCAGGAACCAAGGGCTTGAGGGTCTCACAGAATCAGCTCCCTTCTTGGCTGAGAGGCAGTGGAGACAGCGGCCAGGGAAAAACTTAGGACAGAAAACACAGGACACACACACACACAAGACACTAGACAAGACAACAAGAAACAACAGACAAACTAAGAACAATGACTAAATTAAACAAAAACTAAAATAATAACTGGAGCTAGAAAACAAGGAAAAATAAAACAAATCTCTATAAAAAGACTAACTGAGAAATAAAAGTGGAAAACAGGAAAAATAAAAATGTAAGCTATCGAAACCAATAAAACTAAACAATAAGGCTAAAGAGAATTGCCAAAATAAAACCTGGAGAAAATGAGCAAAATAAAGACAGAAACTACACTAGACTCAAAAACTCAGGAACAAAGAAAAAACTGAAAATAAATCCAAAAGCTAGAAAAACAGGAGACACTAAAACTAGAAAAGGCTAGACTAGGCTAGACAAGGAGCTAGAGACATGTACGCACAAGCAAACGCTCACAAACATACACAACGAACCAGCAAAGACATGAGGGAAGGTAGCACAATATAAAGGGACCAGAGCACATGAGGAACAGGTGAGCACAATTAGTGAAATGAGGACTAGACCAGACTAAACAAGGGGGCGTGGTAACAGCAAACAAGGAGGTAGGACAAGAGGAACACATGACAAACACAGAGAGAGACAGATCCAAGTACTAAGACACAAAACAAACATAGAAACATTAAACAAAGACAAAACAGACAGAGCTGCCAGGGCAGAACCCTGACACATGTGTACATTCAACAATAACCGACAAAGGATAGAACAGAATAGGGAGTATAAATACACAAGGTAATAGAGGGAACTAGTTAGACACAGGTGGAGATAAAAAACTAATCAGAGACAAATGAGCACAGGTAAAGACACAACAGAACATAGTTGTGACATTGAGGTCCTGAGGAATGTTTATGGCCGTCACAATCCTAAACGGAGAGCTTGTTTGTATATGTATTCACCTTCACAAGTACTCTGTGTATCATTAAATTATTTTATTTTTTTACAACACCGGCAAAGATCGTGTATTTCAGCCTGAGTTCAGCGCGCGTGCAGACAGGGTTGCCAAGTTTTTACAACAAAACCCGCCAACTACTAGCCATTGACAATAGCTCCTCGGGGGGTTCTCCGGGGGGTAAAATGTGTGTTATTTTGGCAAGGATGCCTGCTAAAATTCGCACTCATGAGTCTATATATCACATAATAGTCGCTTCAACCCACGGACATAGAAAACAACCCGCGGGGGAAAAAAAACGCGGACTTGGCAACACAGTGCAGTTGAGCTCTGTTGACATTTGACGATGTGTCGCTTCGTTGCTCTGATTAGTTGAAGGTCTATCCAATTGAGGTCTTTATTGGTTCGGTTGAAACACGCCCCATAATCACAGCCCAATGGAGCAGTTTCAGACTCATATTCTGACTAGAATTGAGTATCACCACATCAGGCTAATAGTTACTCAGTGTGTTAATAAATGCATTATTAACATGTATTCCTTACTGTAATTCATGATTAATTCAGTTAGTTATGACAAATACATTTAGTAGTTGCCAGTTAACTCCTTTTGAAAGCTCATCTAAAATGTGGACTATTTATGGCTCTTAAAGCTTTTACAAAGGGGATATAAAGGCTCAGTTCACTTCTGCACTGCTGTTCTCTAATGTTTTAAATTCGGAGGTAGTTTTGACATTGCAATTTTTTTTATTATATTAATAATAATAATTATTATAATATGTTATATTGTTACAATATGTTAATAATAAATATATAATAATAATAAATAATTACACGTTTTATACAAATGCTATTTGTTGTATTTTAGGCACTCCTATGTAATCCACTGTAATCCACTGGTAAAGTTTTTTCAGCAATGTTAACACTTTACAGAAATGTATTTTATATCAGATTGCAGAGGCTTACCTTCATTTCATGTTTTCTGGAGGTGTACAGGAATGTTATTTTCCTATGACATTGCAGAGGTTTATTTTTCATGTTATAGCAAGTGTACAGTTTTTTTACAGTACCTTTTTTTTGCATTGTTTTCTATGTTCTGTATTACTATGTGTTGTATCTGTTTCCTTTTTCTGTTTTTTGAAGAGAACTGAGCCTTCATATTCCATTTCTAAAAGCTTTTACGATGCACAAATTGCCTTCACTTTAGATGAGCTCACAGAAATAGTTAACTGACAACTGCTAAATATTTTATACCTACCTGAAGTAATCATGCATTACAGTAGCAATACATCACTGCATGAAAAGTGGGATTTTCGTCCCCGTAAACGGCCGGAAATCTCCCTGATTTTCGACAATTAACGTCAGTTTACAGCCTGTGAACGTCGCGTTCGTCTGTGCCACATATTGACGGAAACGAACCATGACGTATGTGGAGCTTGCGGAGGCATGCTGGCGCCGGCGCTAATGGCTCTAATTAGCATATGAATAGCAGCTCTGGGCGGCGCCTTGCCGGAATGGCTTGAATTTCCTCACTCAGTATTGGTTAAAACTACTACATTGAAACAAGAAATATCACTCGTGATTGGTTGGCAGATCTGTTACTATTGGTCAACCTGGGTAATAAATTTAAACCCCCAAATTGTAATAATTTTACACACATATATAAAATTATGATTTGCATATTAATTTTTAATTGTATATATTCATATTCATGTGATATGCTATTATGTTTTATATTCATGTCATTGTTATCCTATGGACTACGCTATTATAACCATCAAGGACATTCATTTATTGAGGAAAGGAAAATATGCCAGGGACGTGCAGTTTATTCAAAGAAAGAGCTTTATTAGAACAAACACAACCAAATGCAAAACGTTTGAGATCTGCCCACACAACAATAGGAAGCTCACGAGAAGCCCAAAATCCTACAGCACCATGAAGTCTCTGTTTTCCGCTTCAGAGCTGTAGGTAACTAGCGCCATTCTGTCTGTTTTAAGTCCATTTTTCAGACGTCTGTCGTGCGTTGCCCTGTTCTTTGGAATCGCCTCTAATCTCGATTGCAGCGTGGCACAGAGCTCGGCGAGCTCCTGGCTGGTCGAACAGTCCATCCAGACACCGCGCGAACGATGCCGTCTTCCTCATCAGACATCAGGTCTATGGTAGCGCACTTCCAAAGGCCCACCTCATCCTCAGCTAACACTCGTTCTTGCTTGTAGCAGCTGTAAAAACAAACAATAAAGACAATCAGTATTGCGCGATGTACTGCGTAAAATGCACCTGAAAAATAGTCACACTGACCAAAAACGGATCTAATCTAATAAATCTTACCCTCTTTCTTCTCAATCGACTCTGAGCTGAACTCTTCACAGCTTCTGCGTGCGATGCAAGAACTGGATGTTTGTACCTCCTGCGTACTGTCTCTATGTCTTACATGCAGCTGGAAAACAATTAAATGAGTGTTATGACGAAGTTGTGAAGACGGCGTACTGCTTCCTGTAAAATGACCAGAAAAAGAAAACACTTTTATAAAGCAACTTACATTTGTTCTTTTACAAGGCTAATTTCAGCTTGTGCTACTTAAAAGCTTTGCTTTAGGTTACTTTAGCTTAGATAACAGTCTTACCGCAATCTTAGGACTGGTCTTCTCTTAGGCACTCGTCTTCTCTTCTTAAAGTTAGTATCTTCCACACAGTTTTTCGACTCCAAAGCAAGCAACCTATCATCTATGGACAGCAACCTGGAGCTTACTAAAGTTAACTGCTCGTTAAAATCGGCAGCAAACTGAGCAAGCTGACGAGATAGCCCACTGATTGCATTCAGCTGTTTCTTCCCGCCGGTGTTACGGATCAACTGGGGATCATGTTATCTGGGGACGGGCGCGTGCACGCAGCTAGTTTTACCTGGATTTACAGCAGATGTTAGACGAGGACAGATTCGTCACAGCGGATTTTCCACTGAACAGATTTAAAACGCTTTCCACATTATTGGTAAATGTTTGCATAATATCAGGCTCTGTGTTTTCCTCTGTCGCTGCTTTGCTGTATGTTTCAAACGCAGTTTAAGGGAATTTTTTAATGTGGTTTCATTTCACAACACAGACCACGCCCACATTTTGTTACATTCTTTTCGATGAAAGTCGTATCCAATGACAATTACATTCAATAAATTACATTGTGTCGTATTAGTATCGGAATTTTTATTTTATTTTTAATAACTATTGTTTTTGTAATTTGCTTAGGGTATTTTTTAAATTATATATATATATATATATATATATATATATATATATATATATATATATATATATATATATATATATATATATATATATATATATATATATATATATATATATATATATCCCAACTAAAATAACTCATAGCCTGTCATATTACCTTTCTCATATTAGCCTATTATATTCTATTATAATCTATTATATTGCCCACCCCTTGCCCACCTGCACATCCCAGCTGATATACAAGATTTGGGGGGTCATTCTGCATTTGAAAGTTTGAAAGGGTTTTAAATCTTCTAAATAAAGTAAAATGATTCAAAATCAAGTAATTTATATATGCCAAAGTCAACTTTAAACATATACAATGTAATTTCCAAACAGCAAAATTGTGGCCAGTGAAAATGCTGAGTGGCTAGTAACTTTGGAAAACCACTAGCCACGGTGGCCGGTGAGCAAAAAAGATAATGTCAACCCCTGTATGTATATATATATATATATATATATATATATATATATATATATATATATATATATACATACACACACACACATACATACATACATACATATATATATATATATATATATATATATATATATATATATATATATATATATATATATATGTATGTATGTATATGTAGTGCCGTTAAAATTAATTTGCGTTAACACGTTAATTTTGACAGGCAATGATATATAATATATAAAGTTTGCTGATGTATGACGCTGCTTATTAGCAGGAGACCGCAATGATTGGTAAAAGTTGCGGTGATTGGTCAAAATTGCGAGTCGCACTGAATTCACGGGGACTGATTGCAAATGACACACAATAAATAATCTAGAATACTTTCATCAAATATATAAATTCAAGCTTAAGGTTAAGATTTTACAATTAGGCTATACTGAGCCTGATCTATCTAAGAGATTTTCTTAGAAGGAAGTTAATACCTTTTAAATGTCACATGGGTTAAAACTCCTGCTACCCTGATTTGCATTTGTATAGCTCACAGCATGTTCATTTACATGTTAAAGCCTCCCCTGGAGTTAAGGGAAGGGGGGTCTTGGGGGGGACAACTGCCAAGCAAGGCCCACGTCAATTTCTGACAATTCACGGCAGTTTTCGGTGTCGCCTGCAAACTGCCGTGTACAGTCGTAAACCTGATCTTCCACGACAATCTACAGTGCCGCTTACTGACGAAAATCCCACTTTTCATGCAGTGCATGTTAATAAAGCATTTAATAAATCATTGAGTAACTATTTCTATATGTCTAAATAACAAGATGCATAAACATACATTTAGATAGTTTATTAATCATGTACTTACACTTTCTAAATGATCTTATGAACAACAGAAAAACCTTTAATAACTTGTTTGTAAATAATGTAATAATTTAGAAATACTAAATTAACCATTAATAAAGTATAAAAATACATTTATTAAAGACATTATATATATGTAAAAAAATAACACATTAATAACACATACTATGTATTAATAAACTATTTATTAATGTCTATGAATGCTTTATAAATTATGAATTGACTATTTATTAATGCTTAACCAATGCTTCATAGCATGATTCTAAAGTGTTACCCTGTGGCATTGACCAACAAAACCTGTAACGTAATTATTATTATTTTTGTTATTTAAAGGTCCCGTTCTTTGCGATTCCATCTTTCAAACTTTATTTAGTGTGTAATGTTGCGGTTGGAGCATAAATAATACCTGTAAAATTATAAAGCTCAAAGTTCAATGCCAAGCGAAATATTTTATTTAACAGAAGTTCCCTTTCAAAGCCTACAGGGAACGGCTGGTTTTGACTTCAGCAGGAAGTGCAGGGATGTAATGACGTCACTAGAACCGTTTGTTGACTAACCCTCCGCCCACAAGAACACGCAAAATAGGGGCGTGGTCTTGTTGCTCTCCCACGTGGAGAAGAGAGCACATTCAGCGCTTGCATCTCCCCGTTATGGTAAGAGGCGGGACATTTCCGGGCAAAGTGTGCTAAGCTGCTGTCCAATCACAACACGGGAAGGGCTGGCCCAATCAGAACTCGTTATTTGTTTCTGAAGGAGGGACTTCATAGAACAAGGAAATCATCAGGCCGTTTTTAGGACAGAGGAAACAGCGCTGTACAGATAAGTAAATTGTGTAAAAAATAGCGCATTGTTTACAGGTATAGCACACAAAACATTTTAAATATTAAAAATATTAAATATTAAAAATACAAAATATTCTGAGTAAGCAAGCAGTCCTTCCGCTCACAAATTCTTTCATGTAAATATTGAATCCACCATGGTACAAGCGCAACTGGCTTTTAAAGGGAATGGGAGATGAGACTGGTTTATTGCAAGTTATGCCCAAAAAACACCCATGACTCATTAAGAGAATATGGCAACACGATCACATGTGAATGTGTATCAATAGTACAAGTTTGCAATCTCGTGGAATGTATACACCAAAATTAGTTTTGCCGTGCATATGCTATTCAGTTTTTGGCGTGCATATGATACACACTTTATGGTGTGTTTATGTCACGCCCTTGGGTAGGGTGGGGGTGGTGGTCTGGGTATTTCATGCATATAATATTCCATCAAGTGCGTATCATATGCACGCCAAAAACTGCGTACCATATGCACGCCAAAACTCATGTTGACGTATACATTCCAAGAGATTGCACACTGAGATCGGCCTTGAATAGGGACAATCCTTTTAGACCATTCACAGGTTGCAGCGAAAATTCCCATTGTTAAACAAGCAAAAGTGTATTAGGACACGCCTAAGTGCACTTGCACCGTGTGCTATAGACCATTTGCTTAGATCGCTAAAATAGGGCCTATTATTTTATATAATTTTTCTGAATACTATGAATACTGCAGTTATTATTATGTTTATTATTGAATGTTGGGATAAATATAGAATATAACAAATAGTATGAGATCTCCAAAGCTGTCCGTACAAAGCTCAGCAGACACACAAGCTGTGGAGACCACCCAAGATGCAGAACCCACACGGGACGGGGAACAAGATGAGACAGAAAGAACAAAGAGGTAACAACCAACTGTCACTCCTCATTTACGGGCAAGCTCACACTAAAGAACTATGAAGCTACATGAATCGCCATTGGCATTGTGCTCACACTACACAACAGGTTTTTCTTGTCACCTGTCGTCTTGTCTTAACAGCACTCATACTACAAAACAAAACGCTGATAAGGTGCACAAACTAAAAGAACTTTGACCAAGCAGCAACCTGGACTAAAAATGTTTTTTCACATAAATTAATGAAAAGCCCAGAATACACTGCACGGTTTTAGCAATCCTATATGTTAATAATTATAAATGACACTGTGTGACATGGATATATTTAACTTGGGTATGACATGCATGCAGACTGTACGATGATGACACCTATTGACTCGTAGGCTACGATGCAAGTTTCAGCATAAATCACACTTTGGTTGTAGTACTTTTTAATTTTAGTTTTATATGTTATAAATGGGAAAAAGCTTCAGGTAAGCATTTTTAAGTTTTAGGGCCATGTTGTGTGGATTTTATGTCACATTTTTACTGGCTGGTCAGTAGATGTAGATCGTAGCAGCAAACACAATGTCAGAAAATTGTCGTAGGCTATCTTTGGTCTCAAGACTGTGACAACGGCCAAATTTAAACCTCTCTCACTGTACAATATAGGACCAATGATTAGCAGCCACGTGAACAGAAATCAGCATGATTGTTTCATAATGCCAATTTTTTCAGAGGGACAGACACAAATAGTGCAGTGTGCTTTAGACATTAACTCTTTCCCCACAAAATTTTCAGTTATTTGTGAGAAAATGCTTTCCCAACAAACACCGTCTGAATCGCCTGATCAAAACACACGTGAGGAAGATGCAGTAAAACAAGTGATCGTATGTAAGCAGATGCTTATGTAAAATAACTTAATCATCAACATTAAACAACATTAAACATCAACATCAGACATATGTAAAACAATGTGATCATCAACATTAAACATCATAACGGGGGGGGGGGGGGGGGGGGCTTAGAAGTCAGTTTTCTATACATACATATACATGCACTAACATTTATATAGCATTTGTGTACAAATTATGAGGGCAAGCTGTTGCTCACTCACTTTTTTGAAAAGAAAGGTGAGCTCCAACTGCATCATGCAGTGCATGCATTTTACCCCATTATGCAAATTAGCTCACACACGCTCTTACATTAAGTACAGGATTGTTCTCAGTTTAATGCACAACTTAATGATTACTTATGTTAAAATATGATTCAAAGACTGAATGTCTAGTTTGACGTTGACTGAATGTCTAGGTTTGTACCCTGTGATATAGTTGCAATAAAAATGTAAAAATGCAATACCCCACCCTTTGGTATTTGGTACGGTGGCCCACCAAGATGGTTTGTACCCAGGGCCCAAAATTTGGTGCTACACCGCTGAATGTTACTCAATGAAATGTGGACCAAGGATGAGCTACAGGAAAGCATTAGAGGTGTTAATGGACTCGATCTACTCCATCTGTGTTTGATCATGGTCTGAATCTAATCTGGATACAATCTTTCACAATAACATGAGTTTCTCAGATTTTTGTTAACATTTTTGCCTTTTAATGAAACTTACCCATAGTCAAGTGTTGATAAAAACGGATTATTATTATTATTTATTTAATTTTAAAGAAGAGGGTCATCTCTTTCTTTTGATATACTGCATGCTCATATATTAATAAATCTAAATATTATGGGCTTTTCAATTGTGAAAATGGTCAAAAACCCTGGCGGTAGCTGGCAAATTTTTTTTAAACACTGGCTGGGAAATAGTTAAAGCCGCTCATGCTCGCTGTCCAAGTCATATGTGTAAAAAAAAAAAAAAAAAAAAAAAAAAGATAAGACAAAAAAGGCAAATTCCAAATCATACACAGAACAGTCCTACGAAAACATGATACGAAGCACAACATTATTTACCTCAAAACAAAAGACAAAAGCAGAGAATATAGAGGGTATGCATGTGACATCACCATTGGCTGGAGTCGCTGTGGTCACGCCCACTGAGTGGCAAAAATAATTAGCGGCAGCATTGTTTTTTAGCGTGAATGCCATGAAAAAAAGCACAAAACACAACTAAAACAGGAAAGAGATTTGAAACTCACTATACAAATAGATTTGACAAGAAATCTGAGGTGCATATTTACAGACCGCTGAAAGCTACAGGAAAGAGAAGCAAATGGATCGCCGCAATAAACAGAAACGGGAGATCACTTATATCAATGTTATATATATATATATATATATATATATATATATATATATATATATATATATATATATATATATATATATATATATTGTTTATTTAAAAACATCCAATCCTGCAGAATATAAGATGAAACATTTAACTAATGAGTTGTCAGTACAATATATAAAAATACAATATATAGGGCATGATTTTACCCCAAAATTCAACATAATGACACAAAATGATAACTGTTAATCCACATTCATATGCCTGGAGTTCAGCTGTTTCTGTGAATTGTGGCGATCCATTTGGTTCTAGGTAGGATTTAGACCTACCTATATTGTATTTATATAAAGCATCTACAGACAAATTTGCTTTGTATTCTCCCGGCATTGAAATCAGGCTTATATAAATGTCTGGAAACACGATTCCTGGCTACAAACTTATTGTATTTTACTTTTACAATGAGCATAGTAATTACAACAAAAATAAAAATATATAAAGGACATAGTGTTCAGAATGAACAGTCAAGCAAAACACACACCACCCATAGCAACGCATTAGGTAGGGCAATGACATTTCAGACTGACAGATACGTAAAAGATAAACGGGACTTTTCCGTCATAAGGATACTGTTTTTTGTACACATTGTTATATTAATTATAATTCAAATTCTGTTTTATTGGGCACAATATTATTGATGATTGTTGAGAGGGGCACTTTTGGTTAATTTTCAAAAAGGGCAGAGGCTCGAACCGCCAAAGCCATCCCCTCCCTCTGCACTTGCCTGGTGTGTGTATAGGTGTCCTATCACAAAATGTGGCGAAATCTCCGACACGATGTTAATAGTTAGATTAAGGTGTATACATGTCTCTCACAGCGGACTGATCTACAGCTGAGAAGTTGTAGGGTGGCAGACATTCTGAGATTAATTGGATATTGATATGTAGCAAGCATTAGTTCTTATATGGCATCTCATTAACATTCAATAAACAGGCCCTCATTTTCTTTGAATGAAGATTGTTTTCATTAACTAAATGCAACATTAGTGACATGAGGATGAATCTTTTTAGCAGCATAAATCGGTTTGTGGTGATGGAACACACTTACACCACCTCCTTGTTTAACACCATTGCTCTTTTCCAAGCACATGTCGCTGAATCAATAAATCTTTCTATTCTTGCTCCCAATGGCTAGCAATTACTAAGAAAGCTTCAAACTGTAGTGCCTGCTTAAGAGTCTGTTCTAATGAAGGAATGTCGGTATAACAAATTCATATTGTTAATTACCTGCCCCAACACAGACTTGATCATGCCAGAGGTAAATGTTAACAAATGAATGGAGCTTTTTGTTCACATTAATTATGTGCGGTAGGTTAATCATTGATAGAAAGCTCATTTGAATTCTGGGGAGGGATGGATTGCCTGACACATGCAGCTCGGAAAAATACCATGACATTTGCTTAAAATTGCTCCAGTATGATCTCTTGTGGATGTATAATTGCAAGGTTTGGTTATTAGTGCTATTATTTCTGATCACACACTGGAGTGTGCTATAAAAATAAATAAATGCATAATCCACAACAGCTATAAGGTTATAGGCTATAAGGTTTTGAATGAAAAATCTAATTACACCCAATGTGTTTATAGCAGTAGTTTTGTAAAACATATAAAATAAAAATAAAAACATTATTATTATTTAAATTCTCAGGACAGATATATTTTGTAAATATTTTTAATGTTATTATTTTACACAAATCATTACTTACAATATTTGTTGGCAAAAACAATTTTGATATTTTTACCCTTGCATTTATGCTTTAGAATTGTTTTACTATTTTAATTGAGCTAAAACGATGAAAGCTTAATTCCACAGTGGAATAAGACATAAAATGGTAATTGTGACTGTAACGAGGTTCTTAGATGGGAAGGAAGGAGGCGGGAACCAGCGAACATTCAACAAACTTTAATTAAATAAATAAACAACAAGAAAGTAACGTGGGCAGCCCCTCACGGACGACTGCCCACACACAAATAATAAAACGTGGGCAGCCCCTCACGGACGACTGCCCGCACACACACAACAAACTGTAAACAAAACATACCATAAAATCCAGGCCTTGTCCTCTCTCGTTTTCCGCTGCATTCGCTCCTCCTTTTATGCTCCCGTCACTCGGCCGCAAGACGAGACTGGTGTGGCGCCCAGCTGGCACTGATTAGCACTCACCGGCCCACTCTCACGGTCCCTCGCCCGCTGCTTGCCACAGTGACTAATTAAGGTAATTGTATTTCACAATTCTGACTCATTTTTTTCTCTCACAGTTGCAAGTTTATATCTCACAGTTTTAAGAAATAAAGTCTGAAATGATTTCTTGCAAACCCTCTGAGTTATTGAAAATGTTGACATTATTTTTTAGAATTCCGAGTTACAAAAGTCAGACTTGTGAGATATAAACTAGCAATTGTGAGATGGGTGGCACTATATTAGCTTGCACCACAATTCAGAGAATTGTATATCTGTCAGTTTTGCTAGTAAACAAACCTAAAATAAACATTAAGTGGTTAAAAAGCTTTGAATGCACCTGTCTCTGGCACAGTGCCAAACAAAGCACTTTTTAAATTTAGCAGTCGATCACGTGACTCACTGAATTTTCTAAGTCTAAACACTAGTGGGCCTGCTAAGTCTAAACACTAGTGTGATTATATACAGGGCTGATTTGGCAAACTAAATTACATCAGGGCATTCACTATGAATCAGGCATAGCCTACACTTCAAAAAATCTTCTATTTTCATTTGATGTAATTTAACCATAGCAAATCAAATTAGATATTGTAGTGTACAGGAGAGTCAATTACATGCATATTCAATAAACAGTTGTGTCAGTGTTGCAATGCAAGAACCTGCATATTTACAATCATGGTGAATTTAATAATAGCTAGAATAATAATAAACACTAAACAGTAAGCTATCTACCTAAAGGATTATTAGAAACACCTGTTTAATTTCTCATTAACACAATTATCTAATCAACCAATCACATGGCAGTTGCTTCAATGCATTTAGTGGTGTGGTCCTGGTCAAGACAATCTCCTGAACTCCAAACTGAATGTCAGAATGGGAAAGAAAGATGATTTAAGCTATTTTGAGTGTGGCATGATTGTTGGTGCCAGACCGGCTTGTCTGAGTACTTCAGAATCTGCTTAGTTACTGGGATTTTTAAAAAAAAGTAACTCAATTTAACTCAGGTACTATGTTTAAGTAGTAACTAGTAACTATAACTAATTACTTTTTTTAAAGTAACGTGACCAACACTAGTGATGCTAGAGGTCAGAGGAGAATAGGCCGACTGATTCAAGCTGATAGAAGAGCAACTTTGACTGAAATAACCACTCGTTACAAACAACGAGGTATCCAGCAAAGCATTTGTAAAGCCACAATACACACAACCTTGAGGCAGATGGCCTACTACAGCAGAAGACCCCACCGGGTACCACTCATATCCACTACAAATAGGAAAAAGAGGCTACAATATGCACAAGCTCACCAAAATTAGACAGTTGAAGACCAGGAAAATGTTGCCTGTTCTGATGAGTCTCGATTTCTGTTTAGACATTCAGATGGTAGAATCAGAATTTGGCGTAAACAGAATGAGAGCATGGATCCAGCATGCCTTGTTACCACTGTGCAGGCTGGTGGTGGTGGTGTAATGGTGTGGGGGATGTTTTCTTGGCACACTTTAGGCCCTTTAGTGCCAATTGGGCATCATTTAAATGGCATGATCTACCAGAGAATTGTTTCTGACCATGTCCATCCCTTTAAGACCCCCATGTACCCATCCTCTAATGGCTACGTCCAGCAGGATAATGCACCATGTCACAAAGCTCGAATCATTTCAAATTGGTTTCTTGAACATGACAATGAGTTCACTGTACTAAAATAGCCCCCACAATCACCAGATCTCAACCAATAGAGCATCTTTGGAATGAGGTGGAACAGGAGATCCGTGCACTGGGTGTGCATCCCACAAATCTCCATCAACTGCAAGATGCTATCCTATTAATATGGGCCAACATTTCTAAAGAATCCTTTAGCACCTTGTTGAATCAGTGGCATGCAGAATTAAGGCAGTTCTGAAGGCAAAGGGGGGTCAAACACAGTATTAGTATGATGTTCCTAATAATCCTTTAGCTGAGTGTATATCTATAAAAAAAATGGGAGAGTGACCCAACTGTCAAAATGTGAATTACACCTGTGGGAGATGATGACTCGAAGCCTCTTTATAAATAGGCCTTTAGTGAATAACTTTAATTGAAATCAAATATGGGACTATACGACTCCTGTCCATTGTCATGTGCAGACTGCTCTGGACATCTGCAACTTTTATACCGTCTAAACGTCCATGACAGCTACAGAAAGAGGTTTGAATAAACGGTTGATCAGTTTTGACTGTGCTAAGTGTGTTATGTTTTATAAATATGTACTTCACGAAATACGTACTGTAGTTCTGTCTGAGGTTATAGTGCCGTTTGCCATTCTAACATCATTTTGTAAGTTAAAGGTTTGGTTGGGTTTTTCTTTAGTTGCCGTGTTTTAATAAGCTTTTGGGCTGGAAATCGTCAACCCAATCTGGCACACTGATCATAACAATACTGTAGCATTAATTAATTACACAAATATGAATTTCTACAAATACAAATACTTACTAATTCTAATACATAGCAGATATATGAATTAATATGAACCCAGACTAATAAATGCTGTAAAGTTTATTGTTATTTCATAGCAAAGACAATAATGATAATGTATTCCTTAATTTTCCACCTGTTAATATTACAAATTGTAATAATACAAAGCATACAGATGTTCAATATTGTTAATGTAAGTTCCACAGACTTTGCCCTTGACCTTAGTTGAAATATATTTTGATGAAACAGTATAAGATAAACATCAGGTAAAGAGCTTTAGTTCTGCCCACAGTGATGCTGTAATTATACGCAAGACAAAACAATCTGACCCTGAGGTTTCCCTCGCTCTGCAGGAAGGTCTCAGATTGATCTCTGATAACATCAGAGTGCACTCTGGGAGTTGTGTGAGTTTTTGTGAGAATATAACCTTGACAAGTCCGTACGGTAAGCCAATGAAGGTTACCAGTGAAGTCTTTGGACAGAATTTTTTATTTTTTATTTTTCTCCAGATCCCCTTCTTCTAAAGCCTTATTTGGCTTAAGTCACCAAGGAGATGATTGTGCCGAGGTGGAAAAACTTTCCTTAAATTGTCAAAGGCCAATATTATGGTCCAAATTTTCCATTTCTGCTTATTATAATTGGGGGAAAAAAACAAAATGTCAATGTAAATCAAACTTACACTTTATCTTGTTTATTAAAATAAGATGACTACATATTTTTATAGATTATTATAGAACAGTTGATACATAAAAAAACAGTATTCCTGTATAAAGCCTTACCCACAGAATGTCATTAAATAGAGTTAATAGAGTTATTACCCCTTCCTGAACAAACAGAGGGTCCTATCATACATGATGCAATGCAATTGTTTTTGCTAGTTTCAGCCCAATGCAGTTATCATTTTCACGTAGCAAATGCACTCAGGCCCATCTGTTCGCCCATGGACGTGCTGGTCTGAAAACTGTGTGTTTAGGCACAGTGTTGGTGCATTGCTATTTTGAGGCAAGTAAAAACAACTGCACCATTGACCAACTGAAACCTGGTCTAAAGTTAATAGCACAGTAGATATATATATATTTTTTTCGGTAACGCTTTAGATTACGGCCCGGAAAGTACTGTATAATTAAAGTGAATTTACAGCATAACTTTCTGTAATTATAGTGTAACTATAAAGTAAGTATATGGGAACAATATGTAATATTGGGGGAATTATGGGGTAACTATCAGGAAAATTTATAAATTATTTATACTGTAAGTATTTTTTAATTAAGGGGTAATTATACTGTAAGTATTTTTTTTAATTAAGGGGTAATTACACTGTATTCTTTAATTAAGGGGTAATTATACTGTAAGTATTTTTTAATTAATGGGTAATTATACTGTAAGTATTTTTTAATTAAGGGGTAATTATACTGTAAGTATTTTTTTAATTAAGGGGTAATTATACTGTATTTTTAATTAAGGGGTAATTATACTGTAAGTATTTTTTAATTAATGGGTAATTATACTGTAAGTATTTTTTAATTAAGGGGTAATTATACTGTAAGTATTTTTTAATTAAGGGGTAATTATCCGTGTAATTACGGGGTAAGTATGGATGTGCGGGCTGTAAATTAAAGTGGCTCTTGTTCTCCTCTTGTTTCGTGTAGTTATGGGGTAAGTATGGATGTGCGGGCTGTAAATTAAAGTGCCTCTTGTTCTCCTCTTGTTTCGTGTAGTTATGGGGTAAGTATGGATGTGCGGGCTGTAAATTAAAGTGCCTCTTGTTCTCCTCTTGTTTCGTGTAGTTATGGGGTAAGTATGGATGTGCGGGCTGTAAATTAAAGTGGCTCTTGTTCTCCTCTTGTTTCATGTAATTACAGGGTAAGTACAATAAAAACACATACTAAATCTGAAATCCCTCAGAAACCTTTATTTAAAAAATGAAGAAAAAAAAAACAAAAAACAAAAAAAAAACTGATTTAGAGCACATTCATTTCTCTTGCTTGGCTTCATCCTCCTCTTGTTCCTCTTCTTTTTCTTCCTTGCCACAGATGAATCTTAAGAAGGATCCCACATGTCTAGCTTGTATTCTGTAACCGTTACACTGAAAATACAGTGCGTGCAGAAATATCCTCACCGTTTACTCGTCTTTTACCCTCATGTAATCCGAGATGTATACGACTTTATTTCCTCAGATGAACACAGATAAATAAATAATCTCTGCTAATTAAAACTCATTTGGGTTTCTAAGAGTTAGGCATCAAACAGCAAATACAGCAATAACTAGAGTAATCCATACGATGCCAATGGATGAATCAATGTCTTCTGAAGTTAAGTGTTTGTAAGAAATATAACAATAAATCGCATCCGACCAGCAGTTATCTGCGTGTGCATGCGAGGGTTGATTTTACGCTTGACGTAACTTGAAGGGTCAAGCGTGACGTGCGCGCTATAAAACTGGTCATGTGGATGTCTGATGATGTCGTTTTTTTTTTTTTAATGCTCACAAGTTCAACAGTATACAAACAATAACATAATATATGATGATAGCAATTAGAAACAAACAAGAATAAAATACAAGAAATGTCCGTTCTCACGTGTGTTTCAGATGAAACGTGCATGAGAACGTCATGAAAGCTTGCCTGTTACCAAGCGCGTGCATGAGACGCTTCAAGCTTTCATGACGTTCTCGTGCACGTTTCATCTGAAACACACGCGAGAACGAATCTATCTTGTATTTTATTCTTGTTTGTTTCTAATTGCTATTATTATATTATATATATTATTATGTTATATGTTATTGTTTGTATACTGTTGTGAGCATAAAAAAACGACAGCATCAGACATCCACATGACCAGAGTTTTTCGGCGCGCGCACGTCACGCTTGACCCTTCAAGTTACGTCAAGCGTGAAATCAACCCTCGCATGCACACGCAGATAACTGCTGGTCGGATGCGATATATTGTTATTTTTCTTGCAAACACTTATCCATTGGGATCGTATGGATTACTGTAGTTATTGCTGTATATGCTGTTTGATGCCTAACTCTTAGAAACCCAAATGACTTTTAATTAGCAGAGATTATTTATTTATCTATGTTCATCTGAGGAAATAAAGTCGTTGGCTGTTACATCTCGGATTGCATGAGGGTAAAAGACGAGTAAAAGGTGAGGATATTTCTGCGAGCACTGTATTTTCAGTGTAACAGTTACAGAATACTAGCTAGACATGTGGGATCCTTCTTAAGATTCATCTGTGGCAAGGAAGAAAAAGAAGAGGAACAAGAGGAGGATGAAGCCAAGCAAGAGAAATGAATGTGCTCTAAATTTATTTTTCATTTTTTAAATAAAGGTTTCTGAGTGATATCAGATTGTATTTGTGTTTTTACTGTACTTACCCCATAACTACACGAAACAAGAGGAGAACAAGAGACACTTTAATTTACAGCCCGCACATCCATACTTACCCCATAACTACACGAAACAAGAGGAGAACAAGAGGCACTTTAATTTACAGCCCGCACATCCATACTTACCCCATAACTACACGAAACAAGAGGAGAACAAGAGGCACTTTAATTTACAGCCCGCACATCCATACTTACCCCATAACTACACGAAACAAGAGGAGAACAAGAGCCACTTTAATTTACAGCCCGCACATCCATACTTACCCCGTAATTACACGGATAATTACTCCTTAATTAAAAAATACTTACAGTATAATTACCCCTTAATTAAAAAATACTTACAGTATAATTACCCATTAATTAAAAAATACTTACAGTATAATTACCCCTTAATTAAAAATACTTACAGTATAATTACCCCTTAATTAAAAAATACAGTATAATTACCCCTTAATTAAAAAATACTTACAGCATAAATAATTTATAAATTTTCCTGATAGTTACCCCTTTATTCCCCCAATATTACATATTGTTCCCATATACTTACTTTATAGTTACACTATAATTACAGAAAGTTATGCTGTAAATTCACTTTAATTATGCAGTACTTTCCGGGCCGTAATCTAAAGCGTTACCTTTTTTTCCACCTTTATTTAACCTGGAAAGTACTCGTTGAGATTAAAAATATCTTTTTCAAGAGTGTCCTGGCCAAGATAGGCAGCAGTACAACCATATATACAACACATAATACACAATAACATAAGACAACTAAAATAGCAGATACAACAACCACAAATCCTTAACAAATCATGCCGAACAACTACAGCCAGATGTGGCTGCGTCCAAGTGAGGTAATATCCTCTTAAAAGTAACCAATGAGACAAGATTATTAAGTTTCAAATGTTTCTGTAACTTGTTCCATGCAAAGGGAGCAGCAAAGATATATATGCCTTTTCCCCCAGCTCAGTTGTAACATTTGGTACAGACAGAAGAACAAGATCCTGGGACCGAAGATTGTAAGTCCCAATATCTTTTACACTGATGTAGGTCAGAAGGTAGGATGAAAGAAGACCTAAAATAGCCTTATATATAAAAACATACCAGTTTTGAAGTCTCCGTTTTGACAGAGAAGACCATCCAACACGTTCATACAGTTCACAGTGGTGAGTGAGGACTTTAATACCAGTGATGAACCTCAAAGCTCCATGGTATATAGTATCCAGTGCATGTAAACTTTGAGATGAAGCATGCATATATAGAACATCACCATAGTCAATAATAGACATACATGTACCTAGCCTGACAAGCCAGACCCACATCAAGATGTTTGGTCTGGAAACTCACCATAGACAGGGCTCAATTCGAGGGGCGGGATAAACGGTTGTCTTTCAAACTAACTCTGCACGCGAAAGGATGGCGCTACACCAACCAGAGCAACGAAGGTGAAACAGAGATTGTTGATAGATTAAACATTCACCGGTCGGCTAAACTCCGAACACATCTTCCCTTTTTAAGAATGACTTCAGTGCCGTTCTTTGTTCTTTTCTCAGAGAAAAGCTTAACTCCAAGTCTTCCAGAGTCGCGGTCAAAGCTGATTCGAAAGGCCGCCGCCGTTCGCCAGTTTCTGTGTTTACTAGAAGCACGCAAATGCAACTCGGCCGTCGTCATTATGGCCCCGCCCGCCGACTCTATACACGATGTGATTGGCCCATCCAGATTGTGAGGAATACAGCTCAGAAGGGTATTGAGAGTTCCTAGACGACACTTGCGGGCAGATTAAATTTGCTGCCGCTAGGGTGCGTCTAGATTTCTAGGCTAACATATACCAGCAACTAGCCTCAGATTCGGATGAGAGACATTTGATTCTAAAATAAAACCATAGTTTAAGTTTTAATCTTTTTGTCAGCTGCTGAATATGAGAAGTAAAAGAAAGAGATTCATCTATTAAAATACCGAGATATCTGTATTTAGAAACACATTCAATCTTCTTACCCTGAGAAGTGATAATAGAAGGCAGATTTAATTTAGATTTTGAATTTGAATAAAGCATTACTTTTGTTTTTTCAGCATTTTAAACAAGTTTTAGATCATAAATGTTTTTTTGAAGCATGTTAAAATTAAATTGTAATTGGGAGAGGGCGGGACTGCTGTAGGTGCTGAGCAATACAGTACAGTGTCATCTGCATAAAAATGAAAATTTCCTTTCAATATGTTGTGATTTATGTCATTTATATATAGAATGAAAAGCAGTGGACCCAGCACTGATCCCTGTGGCACGCCTTTTGTTTGAGATGGCTAGAGGTATTTCCCTCCGCCTGCACACACTGAGTTCTGTCTGTAAGGTAATTAACAAACCAACCTAAAGTTTGTTCAGAAAGTCCTGCCCTCCACAGTCGGTGCTTAAGCACTGTGTGGTCCACTGTATCAAAAGCCTTAAAAAAGGTCAATAAAAAGGGCTGCACAATGCTGCTTTTTTCTATGGATTCAATGAAGTCATTTAAAACCTTAAGAGCTGCAGATGTTGTACTATGCCTTTTTCTAAAACCGGATTGAAAGTCAGATAGAACATTTTTACTGTCTAAAAAATTCTTTAAAGGGGGGGTGAAATGCTGTTTCATGCATACTGATCTTTTTACACTGTTAAAGACTTGGAATCCCAAACTAAACATAGACAAAGTTTCAAAAGTTAAGGTGGACGTTTGATGGGAGTATTTCTTTGTCAAAAATACTACTTCCGGTTAGTCATAAGTTTCGGCAAGTTTTTTGAGATCATGCGTCCCCTTTGACGTTAATGGGGGCGGAATTTCCTTGTATGGGCCTTACGGACAATTCTACCGGAAGCGCGTGAGAGAGAGAGAGGGAGAGAGCGAAAGTAACAGGCTACGCCCATCAAAGCGCTGGCTTGTAGGATGCTGGACAGGTGATGTGCACATAACAATGTCACCAAAAAAGTGCGTTTTTGGTTGCCAGACCAAGACAGTCCTGCACAGATTCACCAAAAACCCCGCGTTAAGGCAACAGTGGATGTAATTTGCTTTTCCGGATCAGCAACTGAGTTGCGCGAATGTTTTTATCTGTTCGCTGCATTTCGGTGCCGACTGTTTCATAAACAAGGCCCAGCTCGACGCCGGATTTTCCCAATCGCCTAATGCTAAAGGATGGAGCAGTCCCAACGTTAGAAGGGTGAGTGAGACTGCTTCAAATGTCTGTGTTTTTTTTAGTCCGCTTACTGTCTACACAAACCACGCGTAAACACACAAACACACGTGCACAACTGCACTTCCCACATGTACACCTTCTAAGACAAAAATACGACGATATAATTCAAGTATAAATATGTAAATAACACAAGCTGCTAAGCATATTATATAGTTAGTGTATAACTTGTACCACATAGAGACGTCCTGCTCTAGTCGTTTTTGCTGCTGCTCCTGTTCAACTGCAGCCTCTGGGTCTGATTCCGGATCATAGATGTATGGCTGTATCTGATTAAAAGCCATATTTTTATTTTGAATAAAGTTTTTTTCCCGCTGTTGACACAGCTATACGACGCACTCGACTCAACATAGCAGCAGCGAGCACACGTCATTATTTAGCTCCGCTCACACGACACGCCCCCACCCGCTCGGCTTTTTTCGGAAAGACTCGGAACAGCGCATCTTTCTTATATAATTATAAAAAAAATAAAGACTTTTCGGAGATATGCAGGATGCAATGCTACTCTATAGGTACTCAAGATTGACATGACACTGACTGAAACTGAGTGTTTCACCCCCCCTTTAATTGATCACTGACAAGAGACTCTAAAACCTTGGCCAGGACAGACAATTTAGAGATCGGTCTATAGTTATTTAATATAGCAGGATCACCACCTTTTAACAGGGGAACCACAAAGGCTGATTTCCAGATGGACGGAATGACATTTGTGTTCAAGCACCGATTAAAAATATTAGTTAAAGGCATGGAAATAAAATTAGCTGCTAACTTTAAAAAGTAAGGATCCAATTTGTCAGGGCCTGCAGATTTTGTTGTGTCCAAATGTTTGAGGGCTTTATCTACGTCTGAAACTGTAATAGGACTAAAACTAAAACACTGAGTAGAAGGTTCGGAACCAACAGCCTCCACTATAGGGGAACACTTTGTTGAGTATTTAGTGACTCAAATAAAAATTCTGAGGCTATAAAATGTTCATTGAAACAATCAAGAATTTTGGTTTTGTCAGTAATTGTCTATCACAACGCTTGAAGGAAGCTCCTGACCTTTACTGTTTTCTGATAGTGATTTGATAGTTTTCCAAAATTTTGATGGGTTATTCAGGTTGTGAGTAGTTTGAGAAAGAAAATGATCAGCTTTGGCTTTTCTAATGTTGAGAGTACATGCATTGCGCAGCTGCCTAAAAACCAACCCGTCAGAGTTCTCATTAGATTTTCTGGCTTTTGCCCATGCCACATAGACGGCACTGCATCACATACAGGAATGCCACTGTAATGTAAATCACAGGGCTCAAGAATACTTCCAGAAAACATTGTCAGTGAACACAATCCTCCATGCCATTCGCCATTGCTGGCTAAAACTCTAGAGGTTAAAAAATAAGCCATATCTAAACAGGATCCATAAGCGCAGGTTTTTTCTCTGGGCCAAGGCTCATTTAAAATGGACTGTGGCAAAGTGGAAACCTATTCTGTGGTCAGACTAATCAAAATTTGAGGTTATTTTTTGGAAAACTGGCACACCATGTCCTCCGGACTAAAGAGGACAAGGACAACCTAAGTTGTTATGAGCGCTCAGTTCGGCATTGTAAAGAGGAAGACTCGACAAAGAAGACCTAAGATAGTTGAGCATCTAGAAGCCTGTATTAAACAAGATTGGGACAACATTCCTATTCCTAAACTTGAGCAACTTGAGTCTCCTCAGTCCCCAGACGTTTGCAGATTGTTATAAAAAGAAGAGGGTATGTCACACAGTGGTAAACATGGCCTTGTCCCAACTTTTTTGGGATGTGTTTATGCCATGAAATTTAAAATCAACTTATTTTCCCCATAAAATTATACATGTTCTCAGTTTAAACATTTGATGTGTCATGTATGTTGTATTCTGAATAAAATATTGAAATTTTATTTGTATAGCAGGCCGAACTCACATCATTGCATTCTGTTTTTATTCATAATTTGTACAGTGTCACAACTTTTTTGGAATTGGGTTTGTACAAATAATTTGAACATTTTGTGCTGTCTTTAACACTTTACAGCTTAACAGCTAACAGCTCACACAGCTAAATAAGTTATAGTGAAAGATTGTTGTGATTCTTGAGAGGCACAGACATGATTTATTCTAATGGTTTGGGACACTCTTACACTCTAGGTTACACAGCCTAGAGTGCCTTTAAGAGATTCTCAATTAAGGGAAGGCAAGTGATAATTGGCCAGATACCCGAGCAACTAAAAGCTTTTAATTCACTAGAGACTATAGAAGTAACTGTGGATTTAAAATCCCCCCAAAAAAGACAACAAAATGTAAAACTAAAAGAAATGTTTAGTATTTAAAATGACATATTATGACCTTCATTATTATTAGAAATTTGCTCGTTTTCATTTTGTAATGGAAATAATTTTTTAGAAGAAAAAATAGCTTGGATTCAAAACTCAAACTAATCATGGAAAAGTCTATATTTTTTGCAAAGGAAATTCTCACGTACACTCAAATAATGGCATCAAAGAACCATTTTAGTTCCACAAAAAATTAAATGGACAATTTGTTTGTGTTTTAGTGTGATGAATATTTTAATATTCTAAAAAAACATCCGTAAAAAACAACAACAACAACAACAACAACTGTAATTGCAGTTGAAAGGTTCCATGGATGTTAAAGGTTATTTAACTGGGACTGGATTAACAAAACATTTTATCTTAGCACTAAGAGGTCTCCTAAATGGCAATAAAAGTTCTTAGTTACGAGTTTTCTCTTAAAACCTATTCAAAAAGCTGCTGAGAGCAACTTTTACTAAGGAATAGAGAGAAGTCTTAAAGCTACACTGTGTAACTTTTTTAGTTTATTCTTAGCTAAAAACACTTAGTTCTTTCAAAAATATATGTGCTCATTAATGTATATTTACTTCTTTCAAGTTATAAAGTATTCTCGTAAGTTTATAATATGCCATTGAAAATACATATGGGTGAGGGATTCGAATGCTGGTCGCCATGTTGCCCCTCCATCTTGAAAGTACATTAGCCAAAGAGGGACATACCCATAAATTCAAGCTTCGCCTTTCGCGTTTTAACACTCGATGGCACAGAGGGTCGAATGTGAAGAGGGGGATTGCCATGTTAATCTTGGACTAAATCGGCCACCGTAGGAGTTAAAGCGAAATCGGAATTGAGAGGAACAGAAACTATTATTCACTGGATGGTCATATACCTTTTCACCGCTAGATTGGGGAAAATATCACACCATGTAGCTTTAAGCTAAGAGTGTTGCGATGATGTCATTACACATGCTAACAATAACCACAGTGATTGGCTGATTGGTGAGGGATCTCTGTCAGTGATTTAACTATAGAAAGATTTTGTTGAGGTACGTCACTGCGCGACGAAACACCTCCTCTACAGAAAGTGTAATTTAGTAGCCCCGCCCACCCACTCATGGAGCTGTTCGGTCGATCACAAGCCAGCAGCAAAAAACATGTGGAAGATCGCAAGAAAGATATTGTGGAAGAACACAGTTGCTGTATAAGCTTCCTTCGGATCATAATATTAGGAATGTGTGATACTTAATTTATTTTTAATGAAGTTCCGGCTCACGTGGAGAAAACGTCTTGGGTTACTTGTGTAACCCTTGTTTCCTGAGAGGGAACGAGACACTGCGTCTTCGAGTGACGACACTCTGGGAACGCCCCCAGTGTAACGGCTCTGAAGTATGAATGAAATCAGCCACCAATCCGATTGGTGCAACGTCATGACGAAATAGGTGACGGCGTACGCGGTAGCTATAAGAAGGCGCCGTCTCATACAACAGACAGCCTTTGCGATGAAGCGAACGCTCTACGTGAAGGTGTGGCGACGAGACGCAGTGTCTCGTTCCCTCTCAGGGAACAAGGGTTTTAAAAGTAACCCGAGACGTTCCCTATCTCGAGGGAACTCGCACTGCGTCGTCGAGTGACGACACTCTGGGATTGAAATGCCCACTATGCCACACCGAAACACGCACATCCTGGTTTGAAGCTGAATACCAGGCACACTCAGGATGCGAGCACTCTAGCACCCGGCGTAGCCGGGAGGTCCAGCTTATAGAATCTTATAAAGGTGTGTGGATTAGCCCATCCCGCTGCCTCACAAATCTCAATAAGTGAGGCTCCCGAAAGGAGGGCCACCGAGGAGGCCAAACCCCTCGTAGAATGAGCCCTCACGGCTATGGGTGAAGGCAAATTGCGCACCTGATAAGCCGTGGCTATAGCCTGAACGATCCAGTTACTAATAGTCTGTCTCGCCACAGGCAACCCTTTCTTAGGGGGGCCAAAGCACATCAAAAGCTGGTCCGACTTCCTCCAATGAGCTGACCTGTCCAAATAAATTCTCAATGCCCTGACAGGGCAGAGCAGGTGCAGCCTAGCTTCCTCTGCCGTCGCGTGAGGTGGAGGATGAAATGCCTGAAGAAACACCGACCCCATCCCCGTAGATGGGACCTTGGGCACGTAGCCCGGTCTGGGGTGCAAGATAGCTTTCACCCCACTAGGGGCAAACTCCAAGCAAGTTGGCGTGACCGCCAAGGCCTGGAGGTCCCCCACTCTCCTCAGAGAAGTGATAGCGAGGAGAAAAGCTACCTTGAGGGTCAGGTTTCTCGCCTCAGCCGACTCCAATGGTTCGAAGGGGGCCTCAAACAGCCCTTCGAGAACCACTGCCAGGTCCCAAGCTGGGACTATGGGATGAGCCGCAGGCCTCAACCTCCTAGCCCCACGGAGGAACCATACTACCAAGTGGTGTCTACCCAGCGGGTCCCCGTCTAAAGGCGAGTGGAAAGCCCCTGTGACAGCCACATACACCTTCAGAGTGAATGGGGTCAGACCGGCGAAGAAACGGTCTTGGAGGAACTCCAGCACTGAGGCCACTGCGCAGTTAACTGGGTCCACCCTCCGTTCTCTACACCAGCTAGTGAAGACATTCCACTTAAGGCTATACAGTTTCCTCATAGAGGGAGCCCTAGAGCTGAGAATGGTCTCTACGACCTCTTGCGGCAGGCCATCCTCTAGGTACTGTGCCCCACTCAAGGGCCAGACCCAGAGGTCCCACAGCTCTGGCCTGGGGTGGAATATCATTCCCCCTGCCTGAGACAGCAGATCCCTCCTCAGAGGGACCTGCCATGGGGGGCCGTCTAGTAGTGCCACAATGTCGGAGAACCAAACTCGGGACGGCCACCGGGGTGCCACTAATAGGAGGCTGATGCCCTCCCAGTGGACTCACTCTAGAACTGCCGGGAGCAGACGCCGCCTCGGCCACCTCTGTGTCATGGCATCCAGCCCCAGTGGGGCCGGAGGCCTGAGAGCGAACCACAGCAGGCAGTGGGTCGTTTCTAGATATGCAAACAGATCCACTTCCACCGGGCCGAACCTCTCGCACATGGCCTCCACCACTTCGGGGTGGAGCCGCCACTCCCCGGGCCTCAGCTCCTGCCTCGACAGGACGTCCGCTCTCTGGTTCTGGTCCCCTGGGACGTACATCGCTCTGAGAGACGACAGTTTCCCCTGGGACCACAGGAGGATCTGATGTGCCAACCTGCATAGTGGGCGCGACCTCAGACCCCCCTGGTGATTTATATATGATACTACCGACATGTTGTCGGATCGTATCAGGACATGGTGGCCGTGGAGGTCAGGGAGATCAGGGAGAAAGCTCCTCAGAGCTTTGTAAACCACCAACATTTCCAGGCAATTTATGTGCCAGGAGGAATGCTGGGGCTCCCACAGACCTCTCATAAACCGGCCTTCCATGACCGCGCCCCAGCCCGTGAGGGAGGCGTCTGTTGAAAGGATCTTCCTGCAACATAACACTCCTAACACTGGCCCTTGGGACAGGAACCTGGGATTTTTCCATATGACGAGGGAACGAAGGCATTTGCGCGTTATCCTGATAATACGGAAAGGTCTTCCCCTCGAGGAGAACCCCCTGGTCCCCAGCCACCACTGGAGGGGCCTCATGTATAGCAGGCCGAACGGAACACGTTGGACGCTGCTGCCATGAGACCCAGCAGTCCTTAGAACTGCTTCAGAGTGCGGCTGCAAAAAGAAGAACCCGATACTGGCACGCTCTGCCCCCAAAAAGCGAACCTCAGGAACTTCCTGTGGGCAGGGAGGATAGGGATGTGGAAATATGTGTCCTTTAAATCTATCATGACGATCCAGCCCTCGAACTGGCTCTGACTCATGATGGAATAGTGAGCATCTTGAACCTGAATCTCCTCAGAGACCGATACAAGTACCTCGGATCTATTATAGGACGCATCCTTCTTGGGAACAATGAAGCATGTTCCCTATCCTGCCTCTGGGCTGGGGGAGCCACGGTTCAGACCACACCGTAGAATTCGGTGGTGGAATACTGAACTGCAGTCTGTACCTCCTTCCCACTGTACACAGGGCCCCAGCAGAAATATTCGGGAGGCATAACCATGCGCCGAGATATTCCACTAGGGGAACCAACCTCTCGGGGTCGGTCTCTGGTACCCACCGAACGCCCTGCCCGACCCCCTGAAGCGGCCACCCGGCAGAGCTTAGTCGGGAAGGATTTTCGGTGTGCAAACACAGTCGCTGCCCCACTGCAAGTCTTTCTAGAGGCAGCTGGAGCAGCATGCGTCCGCTGGAAATCGATGTGGCCCGAGCGTCGTAGACGGCGGATCGCAGCATCGACTTCCAGAAAACTCCACAGAGGAGGCGACCTCGATCACTCCCCGGGAGAGGGGGCTGGCCCGCAGGCCACTGGGCTGGGTACACCCCAGTCCAGACCACACCGATGACTTCGGTATTGGAACACTGAACTGCAGTCTGTACCCTTTGCCCACGGTACACAGGGCCCAAGTAGATATATTCGGGGAGCATAACTATGCGCCAAGATATTCGACTCGGGGAACCAGCCTCTCAAGGCTGATCTCTGGTACCCACCGAGCCTCCTGCCCGACCCCCTGAAGGGCCACCCTGCAGGGCTTAGTCGGGGAGGATTTTCGGTGCGCGAACACGTTCGCTGCCCAGCTGCAGTCTTTCTAGAGGCAGCTAGAGCAGCATGCGTTCGCTGGAAGTCAATGTGGTCCGAGCATCGTAGGCGGCGGACCGCAGCATCGACTTCCAGAAAGCTCCACAGGGGAGGCGACCTCCACAGGTGAGAGGGGCTATGAAAGATCCCAGTAAACACAATTGGATGATAGGCTGATAATCTAACTCCTCAAAGTTAGATAAATCCCATTTAATTCCTCAGAATTAAATGCCCCTAATCATCCCTCAAGTGAACATGGTCTGAATGATAGGCTGAATAAACATACCCAACTCCTCAAAGTCAGATAATGTTTAATTTTAATTCCTCAGAATTAATACAGCCCTAATTTCCAGAAGATACTGTTTAAACATGTATTTAACTAATCGTGATCTACACGCTGCCTCAGCAACGCGAGATTCGACTCGTTACAAGATATTTGGCTTTCATCCCTAGAGTTGAAAGACCACAGGCGCGAGGCTGAAACACTCAAAACGCACGGCTGTACACTGCGAGATACTCAACAAACACAGCCAGCGCCCTCAGGAGCTGACTGCACTCACGCCGAACAGTATCACATGTGCACCGATGGCGTGTGTTCACTAATATTACAGACCGTAATCTACGCGCTGCCTCGGCAACGCGCGATTAAGCCTTGCATTATCAAGCGCGAGCTCTCATTTACTTCGCTACCTCGATACTGAGCACGTCTAATTCCTCGGAATCGGACTGCTCAAGCATCTAATTCTCCATCCCGCGGGAAAAAGCCACAGTGTGGGTTTCCACATGAGGAATGAGAACATTGGCCATGCAGTTATAGATAACCCCCTCGAGAGCTGCCAGCGCGCCTTTATTTTATGAATGAAGTAGCGTATTTCCTGGCTCAACGCTTTCGACAGCCTCAATGCTGTGCACGTCCGATTCCTCAGAATCAGACGGCTCGAGCATCGGGTTCTTGGCTTCGGGGGAAGAAGCCACAGCACGGGCTTCCTCACGAGGCGGAAGAGCGTCTGAATCATCGGACGAGGATTGGGAAGATGTCTCAGCATGCCCGCCTCCCATCGCGAGACCCAGTTGTGAGCCCCATGATCTACGCCGCCGCGCTGCCTCAACAAACGCGGGACCGGATCCCTGGGGCTTACGAGCCCGGCCGCTCTCATTAGACAAGGCCAGCCATGAGCGCAGCACCCGGAGCGGCAGCTTCTCACACCTGCTGCAGGCGGCACCCTCAAGCGCCGCCTGAGCGTGCTGCGCCCCGAGACACTGCACACACACCTGGTGTGTGTCCGAGCCCGTAATGAAGCGCGGGCACGGGTGCACACACCTCCTAAACAGCTCGCTTGCTTTTAAAAAAAAAAGTGGTGACAGACATACAATATCACACAGAGCGCCTCGCTGAAGAGCAAAGACTGTCTGTTGTATGAGACGGCGCCTTCTTATAGCTTTCGCGTACGCCGTCACCTACTACGTCATGACGTTGCACCAATCGGATTGGTGGCTGATTTCATTCATACTTCAGAGCCGTTACGCTGGGGGCGTTCCCAGAGTGTCGTCACTCCACGACGCAGTGCGAGTTCCCTCGAGATAGGGAACAGTGGTGCTCACTTCATTTCACTGCGGGATCGTTTGTAAACAACTCTCCGGTCGATGCTGGATTTGGATGCAACAGGAATGGTGCAACACACTGATGTGAGTAAAATGTGTTTTTATATGTGATATCATTGCATTGTTATAGATCGTTTTGCTTATGTGTACGTGTCTAACAGAGCATACATTTAGCACGCTGGACTCAGACATGTATGGGCCAGGGCTCGCAAAGCCCGGCAGACTGATGAATCTCATTATATTGCGTTCTTGTTCTGCTATTCTCTCTTTCTCGAGTTGACATCTGAAGGGCGGCACGCGCGCCGAACGTGTGTGTGCGTGTGCGCGGTTCGCGCTAATATTGTCTGATCTTCTCCCTCGATCTCTCCTCTCTCTCTTGTGAACTGACAGGGGAGCTTAAGCTCATTAAATATGCAAATCTTCTCCAATCCTAGCTGTGGGCACTTACTTACTTACAGTGCATCATGCCCATCAAAACCCAGTGTTTTAGAGAGAGCCCCAAAAGCAGTGTAGAAAATAGCCTATTACAACTTACTTAGTAATTAGTTATGATGTTTTTGAATGTAAAAACCACACAAATATCATTAGTTGAACTCAGACAATATAATTTTTTTTTAAAGCCAGTTCATGACACCTTTAATATATTTTGTGAAAACGGCCCCTGACCTATAGATCCCAATAAATTACTTTTATATTTAAGAGTATAATATATTTGGCAGAGGTGGGGGACTCGAGTCATGATGAGTCGCAAATTTTAGTATTTGAGACTTGCTTGACAATTATTAATAAATGACTCTGCGTCATCCGAATTCATGATTCGGATCGCCAATGTCACGTGATTTTAGCAGTTTAACACGCGATCCAAATCATGAATCAGTACGCTGATTCATAACCATTCACATCTTTTTTTGACGATTAAAGGTGCACTATGCAAATTTCCATCCACTGGAGGGCGCCTATTCTAAACAAAGGCGTAGTTTGATGACGCCAAGTGTGAACGCAGTATCTTGGGACATTGGGACATGGTCTTCACCTCACAGCCGGTGGAAAATAGGACTCGGGCAGAAATCATGTTCATGGATGCGGTTATTAACGTTACTGTAGTATGAAGCAGAGCATTACCGAGCGTTGTGGAGCTGAGCACGGTCGCTGGAGGGATTATTATACAAACACACGGCTCGCAAGTACCGGGACTTTTATTATGATGGGACGGTACACAGTCGTCGGGCACGCACACTTCCGCTTTTTCCGGTCATGATTATAAGGTAAAGAAGCTCTGTTTATCATATTAGATACATTTAAGTGTGTTTAAAATTATGTTATGACGTTCCTCTGTGCGTTAGCTTGGCGCTGCTGTGACATGTTCACACTGCTAAGAGAAAAGCGTTTCTGCAGAATAAAACCGAGGGTAGCGCAGATATGACGCAATTGACAGGCGACCCGCTGAAACGTCCCAGTCCTTAGTTAAAAAAGCAATTTTCTCACAATTTACAAATAGTTGGAAACATTTGGGATATTGTAAGTACTGACATGTTAGGAGATGATAAAGTCCAATAATCCGAAGCACTCAAATATTATTGAAGAAATGTAAAAAGCCTTTATTTCAACATGGCTATAATATTTTAAAAACAGGTGAAAAGAACTGGACACCTATACTTGTTGTGGCTAATAAGCCTTCGCCAGGGTGTGAGCCACAAACACAATCTGAATTCATTAAGTTTATTAATTATAATATTATTCATCACCTGGTCATTCTGTACAGGGCTAGGAGGAGAGAGAACATTCAAATAATACAAAGATTATTTACCTCACCACATTTCTCATAACATTTTAGGTTATGTAGTTTTTAGGTTAGGTATTTTTTTAATTTTTAGATTTTTATTGTATTAACAACTCAGCTGTATGGACACCTTTTTTGGGGTAAAAATGCATATTGCATTTTTTGTTGCAAATAAAACTCCCATAGTCCATATAACTATTGTAGTTGTAGCTCATATTTAAATTCAGTTAAATCATCCAACATTTGTATGACTTGCCAGTGACTTGTTTGACCCAAGCTTGACTTGACTTGCTTGACATAAAGCAGTAACGTGACTTGACTTGATTGTCACAACAAATGACTTGGACTTGCTTGAGACTTGAAGGTTAAGACTTGAGACTTGCTTGTGACTTGCACATGTGTGACTTGCACTTACTCCCACCTCTGGTATTTGGTGTATCACTATTTCTGCTACAGACAAATAAAACGTAAATATGGAGATTAAAAAAAGAAACAAAGAAAAATAGCAGTAAAAAAATGTAACAGAAATAAAGTAAAATCAAAAATAAATAAACATAGTAAAATAAAATACTTTGCTTTTTTTTTTTTTTTTTTTTTTTGCTCATATGAAAAAGCAGGGCTATTTGTCATTATTACTATTTCTGAAAGCCAATTAAGGACACACCAAATATGTGTTACTTTGAAAAATGTCACTATTATTAGCCAGGACAAAACAGCTGCAACATGATGAATACGTTGCCATTATGGAAACCTAATGTCAAGCAGGCTATTACTCCCCCCATATTACTGGCTGGGATAATGGTGCATTCAAGTCATGTCATAAAGATCATATTTATGAGTTGAACGCACATGAACGCCAACATAAAGTCTTAAATACTAGCTCTGGATTTTCTTTAAGCCCCAATCTTTATTAGTTTGGGGCGTGTCAGTGAGAATCATGGCAGAAAAAAAACAGTATTTAAAGATATTTAGAAGTTATATTGTCTGATTTTTCTATTTACAGCATTAGTATGTGATACCTAAGATAGCAATATAATATAACCGTAACACTTTACAA